>NC_056741.1:387117073-387470268 GCF_019279795.1 Protopterus annectens | reverse complement strand
AACCTGTATTTGTAGATGAAACACTGAAATGCAAACTTCTTTGCCAACAGCAACCTTTGCATTAGTATTCGAGATTGTTCATGTTGACTTAGAATATGTTGTCAGGTGGTTAACGTTTTCTTCTGTTTAAACTGTGCTACACATGGCTGGGTCTTTCTGTTTAATGCTGTTGATCTGTACACAGTTTCATGTAGTTTATCCAAAGCTACCAGTAAGTGTATATATTCTATATATTGTATATATAGATTTTACACAGCTATTCTTTCATCATGTTTCACTGTTGCAGTCCTGACTATTGGGATTTCCTGCTGTGAAGGCTGTCGGACGGCCTGACTACTAGAGAAAATTTTTTCCAGCTCCCAGGCTGGCGGATGCCCTGACCAACGTCAGTACGTTTAGGTATAAAGGTAAACAGCCTATGTCATGATACCAGTGTTTTCTTGCTGCGGAGCCCGAAGCTGTATTCAAGTACGTTGGTCGGTCTGCACCAGAGAGAAGTGTCATTGGACAAGTTAAGTACCTCATTGGGGAGCTTCCTCTTTTCTTTGCTCATGTCAGATACAGCTATCTCCATTGTGGAAAGCAGATCCCACACAGAGACTTTCATTCCTTTTGTGTTATTTACCTAGGCCCAGATTACGTCGTCGTTGGTTTTGTGCGCATTTCAGTACTAGAGCAATTGGGTATAGGGCAGAATTTCTCTGTAAGTTCCTTGGTCAACAATCTTCTTGCTTGCCTTCCATGGCGTCCATCAGTCGTACTGAGTCCTATCTACCTAAATGGAAGAAAGAAAAGAAACGAAAGCTTAAGATGTCGGATGACAATCAGTCACCTCCTGCTTCTTCCTCCAGGCTTGTTATTGTTGAACAATGTGAGGTGCTTTCACAACCCCCATCTTTTTCTGATCCAGTGACTCAGGCTTCAGTTGAGACCCTTTTGGAGTCTGACATGCTGTTGGCTCCATCCACCACTACACAAGCCACTGACATCGGCTCTTTGGTTGGGTCCCATGCCTCTGTGCTGGCCTTGACTTCTGAGGAGTGTGTTCCACCTGGAGATTCTGCAACCAGGCCTTGGCCTATGCCAGCTCTGGCACATTTACTTCAATCTTGGGAGAAAGGCGTCAGGGCATCTTGACACCCGTAGGCCTAAGGCCTTGGCCACCCCTAAGAAAGCATCTTTCAGTCAGGCCCTCCAGTTCCATTTCACAGGGGCTCACAGCATGATTTAATCAGGTTAGCAGAGGACCTGCTCTCCATTGTCAGATCAGGGCAAGATCCAGGGACTACTTCTCCTAGGAAAATAGAGATGATCCTCAAGTAATTTCCCTGGATCCCATTCCTTCTGAGTAAGACTCTGAAATTGAGGACTCTGGGTCTGAGGAGGGCCCCTCCATTACCTTCTGTGAGGACTCCGACTCTGAGGAAATCCTCCCTTCTGCCTCTCCACCTGAGGATTTTACCTTTGGAGATGTCCTCCATGCCATGAGGCAACATTTACAGTGGGAAGCTCAGGACTGACCCAAACTAAAAAGAGGGCTAGGGAATTCCTGGACTTAACTGAATATAAGGTACTGGTTATTCCCCCCCTTTCTGGAAGTGGTGGAAGATTTCTTCCAGGAATCTTCTTTAAACCTGACTCCCTTCCACCTGCCCCATGTAAGCCAGGCAGGTTTTACAGGGTCCAGCAATTCCCATAAGAATCTTTACAGAAACCCTACTGCTGACCCTGAAGATGTTCTTCGTGTTTCACTGTTGCAGTCATTACATTTGGGTAATCTGCTGGCGGGTTGCCCTCAGTCGGCCTGATTAACAAAGTCTTTGGTCCTGCGTTGGTTGCTGTCCCTTCTTCCATGACGCCAGGTCGTCAGGGGTATAAAACATGCAGCCGACGCCATTACATCAGTCTTTCTTGCTGCGCGGTGCCTGAAGCAGAAGCAGTTTGCAAGTGCCAGTCAGCCAACTCCTGAAATTTTCGTTTGAGTTTCAGAACCGAAGTGTTCAACTAAAAAGCTAAGTACCCCGTTGGGGAAACTTTTTCTTGCTCCTTACCGATGTCAGTAAAAGTTAATAATTGTATTACTTGTGGGAAGCAAATACCTCATAAGGATTTCCATTTGTACTGTATTCCTTGCCTAGGCCCTGACCACGACATACCTTATTGCCGGTTCTGTGCTTTATTTAATCAGCGCACTATCCGTCGTTGGTACATTTTTGCTTCTAAATATTTTGGATCACGGTTTACTTATCCAGAAATTACATCTGTTAGCAATCTGACTACCGGAATACTGAAAAACGCAAAGAAAAAGACAGAGACAGGCCGTTGAGGTCCAAAACTGCCTACGACACTTCTAAGCCAGTCGCCAGTTCGCTGGTACTCAGTGAGGTGCTTTCATGGCCCCTGATACCCGCTACTTCTGATTCACAGGCCTCTACTGAGACCCATTTGGAGTCCGGTATGCCGCGAGATGCTTCAATTATGGAACCCGCAGATGTCTCTACCTTGGATGTGTCAGGAGCCACTGTGCAGGCACCGGCTTCTGAGGATGTATTCAGGCCTACAGATTTGTATGTTAACCCAACACCATCTTCAATATTAAGGCCAAAATCTCGATCTATGTCTAAAAAACCGATGCCCAGGCTACATGTGCAGGCCCCTATGCCTAAAAAACAAATGATCAAAATGGCTGAAGATTTAATTACTCTAATCAGGGGTAGTCAAGCCTACCCCCCAAGAAGGGGGGCTTCTAAGAGGCCTAGGGCTGAAATTGACTATGAATCTTCTGAACAGGACTCTCTTTCTTCTGACTCTTCTAATGAACATGATTTGTCTATACCTACTTATGAGGACTCTGATGCAGAGGATTCCATTCCTTCTGCTTCTCCCCCAAAGGATTTTTCTTTTGGGGAAACTTTACATACCTTAAGGGAACATTTCCACTGGGAAAGTCAAGATTTTTCTGAACCTAAAAAGAGGCTTAGGGATTTTCTTTTTCAACAACATAGGCTTTTGGCTGTACCTCATGTTCTAGACATTGCTGTTGATGTTTTCAGAATCTAGTATGGCTCCTGATTCTCTGCCTCCGGCCCCTTGTAAGCCAGACAGATACTACAGGGTTCCTGACTCCCACAAATTCCTTTTCAAAAATCCTGTTGCGGATCCTGAAACCATTTCTCAGGGCCCCAAGGGCATTAAGGCTTCAACTGCTAAAAATCCTACCCCTTCTGATAGAGATTCCAGGGCGCTGGATAGATCGGGTAAGAAGTTTTATATTTCTGCAGCCTTGGCAGTCAGGGCTTTAAACTGTCAATTCCATATGCTAAAGTATCAGCAGCATATCATGGGACTGCTTAAACAGAAAATTATGATTACTGACTGTTTGGAAAATAAAGATTTACAGGATTTATTGCATTCAGCTGAACAAGTTGGAAAACATACCTTGCAATGTGGTTTTGATTCTTTGGAGGCCTCTTGCATGGCTGCTGTAACTGGGTCTGTGCTTAGAAGGCATGCTTGGCTCAAAGAGCAATCTCTGCCTGATAATGTTAAAGCAAAATTGTTGGATGCTCCTTTACAGCAGGACCGTCTCTTTGGTAATAAGGCTGAAGAAGTTTAAAAAAGTTGGAAGATGAAGCTAAATCTATGCAAACTCTGAAATATTTCTTACAAGTACAACCGCCAAGATTTAGTAGACACTGGCCTACTAAGAACTGGTCCTTTCCAGTTCCTTCCAGTGCCACTCAAGTCAAACCCAGACATTCCAAAGACACCAGGTTTCAGTCCCAAGGGACTTTCAGAACTAAGCAATGGGGTGCCTACTCTTCCAAATCTGGAAACAAGACACTTCCCTATGGTAAGCAGTTTCACTGACTTTCCTCTAGAATTAGCAAGCAACTTACCTTTTAGCCGCCCCTTTGGGGGGAAAACTGGCTCTTCAGGAAAAAAACTGGCAAATTATAACCCAGGACAAATGGGTTTTAAATATAGTGTCCCAGGGATACAGATTTCATTTCCATACGTTGCCAACTCCAAACGGATGGCCAGACCTGCTCCCAAATCAGTGGGCAGAGGCTCAGAACCAAGTACTTTCCCTCTTAAACATGGGGGTTATTCAGCTAGTACCAGAAGAGGAAAGGGACAAGGTTTCTATTCCAGACTTTTCCTGGTACCGAGGAAAGACAAATCATGGCGTCCAGTTCTGGACCTGTCTATTCTAAACACCTTTCTGGACATTCCAAAATTCAAGATGCTGACTCTTCACCAGTTACTTCCTATGCTAGGCAAAGATGCCTGATTGGCAACTCTAGGTTTAAGAGAGGCTTACCTGCATATCCCAATCAGGGAATCTTGCAGAAGGATACCTCCGCTTCAAAGCAGGCTACTTGCATTATCAGTTCTCTGCACTGCCCCTTGGCTTATCTACTGCGCCCAGGGTCTTTCCAAAGTGCCTGGCTCCAGTAATTGCATTTTTCAGGCAAAGAAATATTCAAATATATCCGTACCTGGACGATTGTCTAATTCAGGCAGAAAACAAGACCATTCTTCTAAAACATCCAGAGTTTGTAAAAAGGGTTCTAACTTGTCTAGGGTACACTATAAACAAAAATTAATCACAACTGGTACCCTCTCAAAAAATTACATTCCTGTGTGCAAGCTTGAATACAACTGCCCAGATGGCTTTCCTTACGCCAGAAAAGCAACTTCATTTGGTGACTTACTTCAAACAGGTGGCCACAAAAACCCTGCTATCTGCAAGACAAATACTGCAAGCCTTGGGGTTCATGGCCTCCTGCATTCTTCTAATTCCATATGCAAGAATGCATATGAGGAAACTTCAGTGGTACTTAAAAAGTTTATGGATTCAGCATCATCACAGCCTGGAAACAATGATTCCTATCATTCCTTGCCTGCAACTAGAGTTCCTATGGTGGGCAGAGGCCTGCCACCAAAACAAGGGACTGCCATTCACACCACCCCATGCCGCCCAGACCCTAACTACAGACGCATCAGACTATGCATGGGGGGCTCATCTGGCAGGGAAGTGCATTCAGGGAAAATGGAGCCCAAATCAAATGCACCTTCATATCAATCAAAAAGAAATGCTAGCTGTACAGAATGCACTGAACAGCCTTCAAGGACAACCTTCATCCAGGACAACTAATGGTAAAGACGGACAACACCACAGTTATGTGGTACATAAATAAGCAGGGGGGGTACACATTCCTACCCCTTCTGCAGACTAGCCATGGTATTGTGGAACACAGCCTTGAGCTGTCAAGTACAACTACAAGCTCAATTCCTGCCAGGAAAGCTGAATATTGTGGCAGACGAACTAAGCAGAAATCTCATTGACCCACACGAATGGAAACTGGAACCACGGATTTTCAACATGTTGACCGCAAATGGGGGAGCCCAGACATAGATATTTTTGCCTCACCCCAGAACTACCAGTTGGACAAATTTTCCACAAGAACTACTCACAAAAAAGCCTGGAAAGTGGATGCTCTGTCCTTCAGCTGGGAAAACCTATCACTCTATACCTTTCCCCCTCTGCCTCTACTCTCCAAGTTCTACTAAAAGTCAAACAGGACAAACCAAAAGTGATTTTGATTGCTCCAGACTGGCCTCGCCAACACTGGTACCCACTCCTACTCAGTCTGTCACAGATTTCTCCATGGCACCTGCCTCAGACACCTTCCTTACTGTCTCAACAGAACAACCAAATTCTGCACCCTCAGCTCCAAACTTTGAATCTTGCAGCTTGGCCAATCACTTAAATTTCCCCTTAGCATCCCTCAGCAAACCTGTGATGGATGTCATTTTGGAGGCGAGAAGACCTAGTACTAGAAAATCTTATGCTGACAAATGGAAAAGATTCTGTGCCTGGAATCAATCTCAAGGGATAAGCACAGCAGTGCCCAATTTACCTCAGATTTTGCAATACTTAACTGAGATGCTTCACAAGGGCCTGTCTTTTTCTTCCATAAAAATCCATGCCTCTGCCATTTCAGCTCATTACAACACAGAACCCCCCCCCCTCTTCTCTCATCCTCTGCTAAAGCAGTACCTCAGAGGGGCAAAAAACTTGAGACCACCCAGGAGAGCTCCAACCCCTGCCTGGGACCTTAACTTTGTATTGGAGAAACTCACTCTCCCTCCTTTCGAGCCAGCTGCTACTGCAGACTTAAAAATTCTTTCCTGGAAAACAGCCTTCCTTTTAGCAATCACTTCGGCTAGAAGGATTTCTGAATTACAGGCCCTTATGGCAGTGGAGCCTTTCATCATTTTCATGCAGACAGGGTGTCACTCAGGGCCAACCCATCCTTCATGCCCAAGGTGGTATCCAGTGTGGCTCTTAATCAGTCCATTCATTTGCCAACTTTCTTTCCCAATCCACAGAACAAGGGGGAGCAGATTCTGCATTCATTGGATGTACACAGACAACTTAGATTTTACTTGGACAAAATCTCGAAGAAAATCTGAACAACTGCTGGTAGCATTTGCTGCAGGGGCAGAGGAAAAGGCTATTTCAAAGCAAACCATTTCCAAATGGATAAGCCATTGTATTCATTTCTGCTATAAGCACCATGGAAAACCTATACCCCAGGGGATCAGATCCCATTCCACCAGGGCTGCATCTACTTCTCAGAGGTGTTCCTACCAGGGATATTCTAGAAGGTGCTACGTTGAGTTCAGTTCATACTTTCACCAAACATTATCATTTACCAATTTTCTCCAAATCCAGAGCTGGCTTTGCCACTGCTGTTTTGCAGGGCCTTATAGCCAGTCCCAACTGTATAAATCCATCCTCCCAACCATAGCTTTGGGAATCTACCCAAATGTAATGACTGCAACAGTGAAACACGAAGAACATAGAACAGTTGTGTACACTTACCATAAATGTAGATGTTCGAGTGAATTCACTGTTGCAGTCCTGGTTACCCTCCCTCCAGCCCCCTGTTTTTTCTCTTGCTATGCCTCTACTTTCTTTTACTACACTTAAAAGCCTTTTTGGTGTGTTTGCTTTTGTTTGGAGGTATATTTTTGTGTTATAAATTATTTATATATATTTTGCTCCCCATTTGGGGGTACCCGACATCTGGGGCAAGAAAAACTGATTTAATGGTGTCGGCTGCATGTTTTATACCCCTGTCGACCTGACATCATGGAAGAAGGGACAGCAACCGACAACAGCAACCGACGCAGGACCCAAGTCTCTGTTAATCAGGCCAACTGAGGGCAACCCGCCAGCAGATTACCCAAATGTAATGACTGCAACAGTGGATACACTTGAACATCTACATTTATGGTAAGTGTGCACAACTGTACTTTATCACTCCATGACCAAAAGGAGCCAGAGCCAGTTCTGTAGGAATCCGCTTCCTACAGAGAGTAGGGCCCCTTGACAGGTTTGGCAAGAAGGTTTATACATCCACCGTCCTTGCCATGAGGGCCCTAAATTGTCAATTTCATATGATTAAGTACCAAACAGACTATACTAGAACAGTTGTAACAAAAGGTTGCCACCCTTGAAGACTGAAACCTCACAAAAGAATTGACTGACCATTGTCATTCCAGTGCTTAGGTAGCTAAACATTCGTTCCATTGTGGTTGTGATGCCATGGGAGCAGCTTGCAGAGCAGCTACTACTGGATCTGTTAGAAGACATGCTTGGCTCTGAGAACAAACTCTTCTGGAACATGTCAAGTCTGGTCTTTTGGATGCCCCCCTTGACAAGGCAGATTCTGTTTGGGCCCAAGGCAGAAGTCCTTAAAAAAGATGGAGGATGAGGCCAAGTCAATGCAGACAGTAAAAGATTTCCGCCACGTACAACCACCCAAGTTCAGCAGAAATGTTCCGGCCAAACACTGGTCCTTTCCTCACACAGCCTAGGTTGGGCAAAGGAGTTCTAGAACCCAAGCCACATCTCGAGAGCAACAATAACTCAACTGCCCCTCCCCTACCCTCACACCCCAAAGCTATGAGGAAGGCTGTCTTTCTTCAAACATAACTGTACCTTTATCGCCTCAGAAAGATGGGTTCTAGACATTATTACAAATGGCTAGACTCACTTTCAAAGAGCTTTTTAAAGTACTCTGGTTATCCAGATGTCCCCCAAAATCAAAAACAGAGGTCTTGGCTCAAATCCAGATGTTGTGTTCTCAGGGAGCAGTAGAACCAATTCCCACTGTCTAGCATGGAAAAAGGATTGTATTCTAGGATGATGTCCTTCAAGGATGCATCTGCAGTCCTTACAAATGGGTAGTCCTGTCGTCAGGCAGCCCTTCGGTCGGCCGGATTCCAAAGTCTGGGTCTGGCTTCGGCTGGTGTCGCGCTTCACCCGACGTCATAGCTGCAGTTTTTCGGGTATAAAGGCACCAGCCGACGCCATTTTCCTCAGTCTTTCTTGCCGCATGGCGCCCGAAGCAGAAGCTGTTCGCAAGTGCCGGTCGGTCAGAACCAGAGAGTACTACTACCATACTCAAGACTTCTAAAAGCTAAGTACCCGCTGGGGACTCTTTCTTGCCTAAGCCGATGTCAGAAAAAGTGAATAACTGTTTAACTTGTGGGAAACAAATACCTCATAAAGATTTCCACTCTTACTGCTTACCTTGTTTAGGCCCAGACCACGACGTAGCAGCTTGTCTAGCCTGTGCTTCTTTTAACCGACGGACGCTTAGACGCCGGTCGGAATTTGCAGAACAGTTTTTCGCCTCTGATTTTGCTTATATCATGCCGCCGGATCCTCCGACTTCACAAATTACCAAAAAAAGGCAGGGAAAAGGACCGACACCGCGGTCCGTGGTTTCGGCCGAGACCGCGGTTAAGCCAACCATGAGTGTCTCGGTTTCGGCTGAAACCGAGCAAGCGGTTCTTCCCCCAGCCAAAAACATGCCTTCTACCGAGGCCTCTTCTAACCTGGTGGAATCGGCTTCTGAAATCCAACCTGCAGTTGCGGTTTCTCAGGAATTATCAGACACTATTCCCTTGGATATTTCAACCCCTGCACGTGGAGCTGCTAGGCCTTCTGCAGCCATGTCTATTAAGGCCTTTGCCAGGGCTAAAGCAGCCAAAGCTTCAAAAACGATGCCTGTCAAACCCCCCTCTCACAGGCCCAGCACCAGTTCCCATATGCTTTCTTTGGCTGAGGATCTCATTTCTTTAATTCGTGGATCCCAGCCTCATCCAGACAGGACCTCTCATCCACCTCCAGAGAAGAGGCCTAGAGCAGAGCCCCTGAGCCAGTATCCACAGATGATTCCTCTGATGACTCAGAACATACAGACCCTCCTGAGGCTCCTTATTCCCTTACGAAGACTCTGATGCTGAAGAGTCCATTCCTTCAGCCTCTCCACCTGAGGAATTTTCCTTTGGGGAAACCTTGCATGCTATGAGGGAACAATTTCAGTGGCAGGGCCAAGATTTCTCAGACTCCAGAAAAGGCTTAGAACCTTTCTACATTTGCCACAGCATAGGCCTTTAGCTATACCTCCAGTTCTTTCTGTTGTAGATGATGCATTTAATGATGCTTGCACTGCTCCTGATTCATTACCTCCGGCCCCTGATAAGCCCGATAGGTTCTACAGGGTCCCGGACACTCATCACCATTTATACAAGGCTCCTTTTGCAGATCCAGAGACTATCTCCCAGGGCCCTAAAGCTGTAGCAACTACATCTACTAAAACCCTCCCTCTGAAAGGGAATCCAGGTCCTTAGAGAGATGGGGTAAAAAAGTTTACACCTCTGCTACTTTGTCAGCTAGGGCTTTGAACTGCCAATTTCATATGATTCAATATCAAGAGTTTATGCTCGACCAGTTAACTAAAAAGCTGTCCTCTGAAGAATCTTTAGATAAGAAATATGTTCAGGAAATGGTACATAACATACAGCAGGTTAGTAACCATTCTTTAAAATGTGGCTATGATGCACTGGAGGCTTCCTTTAGATCAGCCATGACTGGCACAGTTATCAGGAGACATGCATGGTTGAAAGAGCAGGCATTACCAGACCATGTCAAATCAAAGCTTTTGGATGCACCCATGGACAAAGTCAATTTATTTGGTTCCCCTGCACAGCAGGTACTAAAAAAGATGGAAGAGAAGGCGAAATCTGTACAAACAGTGAAAGATTTCTTACAAGTTCAACCTCCAAGGTTTAGCAGGAACTGGCCCTCCAAGAATTGGTCCTTTCCGGACTCCTCAAAGACACAGAGAGGCAGGAATAGGCGTTCAAGAGGCAGAAACCAATCCAGGGGTGCCTACAGGGGACGCCAGTGGCAAGGTAACAACCAGCGAGGCACGGACGCAGCCACCACCACTACAACAACACTATCACAGTGACTTGGCTGTGGCACCGCCTACCAGGGAACAACTGGAAGCACCCTTAGGCGGAAAGCTAACCTTATTTTCAAAGAACTGGCATTGCATCACAAGGGAAAAATGGATTTTGCAAACTATAGACCAAGGTTACAGGTTCCATTTCCATACTCTACCAGGAAAGAGAGGAATGCCAAACCTACCACCTACTCAAAGGGCAGAAGCTCTAAAGCAAATATCTCAATTATTAAGAATGAGAGCTGTGGAAACGGTACCATCTATGGAACAAGGAAAGGGATTTTACTCCAGACTCTTCCTGGTACCAAGAAAAGAGAGCAAATGGAGGCCTATTCTCGACCTGTCCGCTTTAAACACATTCCTCATTGTTCCAAAATTCAAAATGCTGACCCTACAGCAGCTTCTTCCCATGCTGGGCAAGGATTCTTGGCTGGTAACTCTAGATCTCAAGGAGGCATACCTGCACGTCCCCATACGACCAATTTGCAGAAGATACCTCCGATTTCTTGCAGGATCAGAGCATTATCAATTCTCAGCATTGCCCTTTGGCTTATCTACTGCGCCCAGAGTGTTCACGAAATGCCTGGCATCAGTAACTGCTCATTGCAGACTTCAGGGGATCCAAATTTATCCCTACCTGGACGACTGCCTGATACAAGCGGACAACAAAAGCAAGCTAACAGAAGACTTACAAAGAGTCATCTACCTGCTGCAAGCCCTGGGATATACAGTCAATATAAAAAAGTCAAGGCTGATTCCATCCCAAAGAATAACCTTTCTGGGTGCAGAGCTGGACACTTCAAAACAAATGGCATTCCTAACTGCAGAAAAGAAAGAGCAACTACCTCTCTACTTCTTGGCATTAACAAAGCAGAACCATCTAACTGCAAGAAAAGTACTGCAAGCCCTAGGCTTCATGGCATCCTGCATAATTCTGGTCCCTCATGCCAGACTGCATATGAGAAAGCTACAGTGGTACCTAAAGAATTTGTGGTCCCAACACAAGCACAGCCTAGAAACCAAAATTCCAATAATCCCATGCCTGAAGCAAGAGTTCCTATGGTGGGCTCAGGCCTGTCAATCAAACACAGGATTGCCCTTCTGCAACAGTCAACCAAGCCAAACCATCACGACAGATGCCTCAGACCTCGGTTGGGGCACACATGCTGGGCAAGTGCATACAAGGCTTATGGACTCAAGACCAGCTGCGCCTGCACATAAATCTAAAGGAAATGCTGGCAGTAAAATTGGCAATCCAGTCATTCAGACCATTTCTCCAAGAAGGTCAGTTGATGATAAGGACAGACAACACCACAGTTATGTGGTACATCAACAAACAGGGAGGCACACATTCATATCCTCTATGCCGGCTGGCACTGGACCTATGGGATGTGGCTCTGAGCTACAACATTCAGTTACAAGCAATTTTTGTACCGGGAAAAGAAAACATTCTAGCAGATATATTAAGCAGAACTACCACAGATGCCCACGAATGGATGCTGCATCCGGACATCTTCAAAGCCATCACAAGAGAATGGGGATTACCACAAATAGACTTATTTGCATCCCCACTCAATCACCAGCTACAGAAATTCTGCACAAGGACGCATTCACCCACTTGCTTGGAAGGTGGACTCCTATCTTTCAGTTGGAAAACCTGACAGCATACGCATTCCCACCACTTCCTTTGATGCACAAGGTGCTTTTGAAGATCAAAGAGGAACGTCCAAGGATCATTCTGATAGCTCCAGACTGGCCAAGACAACATTGGTACCCATTGCTGAGGAGCATGTCTCGGGAACAAATATGGGCACTTCCCCTGATCCCATTGCTGTTAACACAGAACAACTACAACATCCTGCATCCAAACCTGAAAACTCTGCAGCTAACTGCCTGGAACATTACATAAGAACAATTAACCCAAATTTATCCCAAAGGGTTAAATACATAATCCTTGAGGCTCGTAGACCTTCAACAAGAAAGAATTATGCAGCAAAATGGAAAAGATATCTCATTTGGAGTACTGCAAAGGGAGAAGATGTGGCACTGGTAAACATAGCCAACATCCTGGAGTACTTGGCAGAGCTCTTCCATACAGGCCTGTCCTATTCTTCCATCAAGATACATGCATCAGCTATTTCAGCAGAATACAGCTTGGATCCTCCTGTCTTCTCATCCTCTGCTCAGACAGTTTCTGAGAGGAATTAAAAATGTAAAACCTCCCAGGAAACCACCATTGCCAGCATGGGACTTGAACTTTGTGCTAGAAAAATTGACACTTCCTCCTTTCGAACCAGCAGCAACAGCAGAATTACAATACTTATCCTGGAAGACTGCTTTCCTGCTGGCAATCACCTCAGCAAGAAGGGTCTCTGAACTACAGGCATTAATGGCAGTGCAACCCTTCCTGATCTTCCATCAAGATAGAGTGTCCATGAGAACAAATCCTACATTTATGCCTAAGGTGGTATCCAGAGTGTCTCTAAATAAGGCTATCCACCTACCTACATTCTTCCCCAACCCACAGAACAGGGGAGAAAGACTGTTGCATACCTTGGATGTACATAGACAATTACGCTACTACCTGGACAGGACCAAGTCCAATAGAAAAACTGACCAGCTTCTGGTAGCGTATGCAACAGGAAAGGAAGGAAAACCAATTTCAAAACAGACAATCTCCAAATGGATAGGAAATTGCATTAGATTCTGTTACTCCTACCATGGAAAGAAAACTCCAGAGAACATCAGGCCTCACTCCACAAGGGCTACAGCCACTACCACAGCTTTCTTACGAGGAGTGGCTACCAAGGACATTATAGAGGCTGCTACTTGGACCTCCGTGCATACATTTGCCAAGCATTACAATTTACCTTTATACTCTAGATCCCGAGCAGGTTTTGCCACTGCTGTTTTGCAAGGGATCCTAACTACACCATAATCTCTCCTTTTTCCTCCTCCCTAGTTTAGCTATGGTATTCTACCCATTTGTAAGGATTGCAGATGCATCCTTGAAGGACATAGTACAGTTTTGTACCTACCATAAATGTAGATGTCCGATAGGAATGCATCTGCAGTCAGGATTACCCACCCACCTTCCCCTCTGTGGTACTCCTAGGGTATTTGCCATCCTTCAGCTAGCTTGGGGGGGATCTATTATGGTGTATTTGTTTGTATATATGTACATACATGCTTATTTTATGTGTTTGCTCTCTACTATTTGGAAACATTGGCATTTATCCAAATTTAGCTATCCAAGAGGGCACCTGGCATTTGGGGCAAGAAACACTGAGGAAAATGGCGTCGGCTGATACCTTTATACCCGAAAAACTGCAGCTATGACGTCGGGTGAAGCGCGACACCAGCCGAAGCCAGACCCAGACTTTGGAATCCGGCCGACCGAAGGGCTGCCTGACGACAGGACTACCCATTTGTAAGGACTGCAGATGCATTCCTATCGGACATCTACATTTATGGTAGGTACAAAACTGTACTTTCTTTGTGTTTCACTGTTGCAGTCATCACATTTGGTTTATCCGCCTGCAGGTAGCCCTCAGTCGGCCTGAATGCCAGAGTCTTGGGATTTCTGCATCGGATGCTGTCGCTTCTTCCATGACGTCAGGTCGTCAGGGGTATAAAACATGCAGCCAACACCATTATATCAGTCTTTATTGCCGTGCGGTGCCCGAAGCAGAAGCAGTTGGCAAGTGCCGGTCAGCCATCTCCTGAAATTTTCATTTTTTCAAGTTTCAGACCTGAAGTCTTCTAAAAGATAAGTACCCCGTTGGGGATCCTTTTTTCTTGCTCTAATCGATGTCAGAAAAAATTAGTAATTGTCTTGCCTGTGGAAAGCAAATATCTCACAGAGATTTTCATTCTTACTGCGTCACCGGTTTAGGCCCAGACCACGACGTCCCTCGCTGTCAGTTTTGTGCCTTGTTCAACGCCCAAACTGTTTGTCTTCGGGCTATCTTTGTTGCTAAATTCTTTTGCTCTCGATCTCCGTATTCCGAAATGGCTTCGAGAGGCCATCCGACTGCCGATCTTCCGAAAAAACAAGGATAAAGACAAAGACAGACTGCATAGGTCCAAAACTGCCGATGACACTTCCGTTAAGCTAGTCTGCAGTCTGCTGGTACTCAGTGAGGCGCTTTCGCAGCCCCTGATACCCGCTTCTACAGATTCTCAGGCCTCTACTGAGACCCATTTGGAGTGCAGTATGCTGCGAGATGATGCTTTGACTATGGAATCTGCAGATGTCTTTACCTTGGATGGGTCCGGAGCCGCTGTTCAGGCACCAGCATCTGAGGGTGTATTCAGGCCTTCCGATTTTCATATTAAACCGACAACTTCGTTTCAAACCAAAAATACCAAATTTCTCAGGCCTAAAGTTCACACTACACGTAGGAAACTGACGACCAAAGTGCATTCAGGCCCACATGCCACAAAAACAAATGCTTACAATTGCTGAAGACCTTATTACTTTAATTAGGGGAAGTCAGCCTTCCCCCTCTAAAAGACCAAGAACTGATTTCCCTTCTGATTCTTCTGATCAGGAGTCTTATGACTCTGACTCTTCTGATTACCAGGGCATACCCTTATCTCCCTATGAGGATTCTGATGCAGAGGATTCCGTTCTCTCTGCTTTCCCACCTTAAGGTTTTTTTTCTTTTGGTAAAACCCTGCATACCCTTAGAGAACATTTCCGCTAGGAGAGCCAGGACTAATTTCAGTCCAAAAAGATACTCGGAATTCTTGAACTTACCTCAGCACAGGCCTCTAGCTGTCCCTCCTGTTCTGGAAATTGTAGATGATGTCTTCTTGGAATCCAACCTTACCCCTGATACTTTGCCTCTAGCTCCCAGGAAACCTGACTGGTACTATAGAGAACCTGACTCCCACAAATTCCACTTTAAGAATCCTGCTGAGGATCCAGAGACCATTTCCCAGGGACCTAAAGGCATTAAGGCTACAACGGCCAAAAATCCTACCCCTTTGGACAGGGATTCTAGGGCTTTAGACAGATTGGGTAAGAACGTATACACCTTTGCTACTCTTGCGATCAGGGCTTTAAATTGTCAGTTTCATATGTTAAAGTATCAACAACATATTATGGAACTAATTAAACAGAAAATGATGTTGATTCCTGACTGTGCAGAACATAAATATTTACAAGAGTTAATGCATTCTGCTAACCAAGTTGGTAAGCATACTTTGCAATGTGGTTTTGATGCCTTAGAAGCATCTTGCAGGGCCACTGTCACTGGGTCTGTTCTTAAAAGTCATGCTTGTCTTAAGGAACAAACCTTGCCAGATCATGTCAAAGCAAAATTACTAGATGCACCATTAAACCAAGAGCATCTATTTGGCAATAAAGCAGAAGTCCTCAAAAAGGATGGAGGAAAAAACTAAATCTATGCAAACTGTTAAAAGATTTCTTACAAGTGCAGCCACCTAGATTCAGTAGGCATTGGCCTTCAAAAAACTGGTCTTTTCCAGTCCCTCCCAGACCTTCTCAGTCCAAACCCAGGGGCAACAGACCACCAAGACTGTAGTCTCAGGGTATGCACAGATCTAAGCAATGGAGTACACCCACATCCAAAATAGGGAGTAGTAAGCCGCCATCCTATGATACAATCTCACAGTGACTTTTCCTTAACTCTTCCAAGCCTTGCCCAAGTATTTGCACCTTTAGGAGGGAAACTTGCCCTGCATGCCAAAAACTTGGGAGTACATTACCAAGAACAGATGGGTCTTAAACATTGTTTCCCAGGGATACATATTCCACTTTCACTCACTCCCACCCCAAGCAGGATGGCCAGATCTCCCCACAAACCAGTGGGAAGAGGCCCAAAAGCAAGTACTTTCTCTTCTCAGTATCAAGGCCCTTCAACCTGTCCCAGTAGAACAAAGGGGGCAAGGCTTTTATTCCAGACTGTTTCTGGTACCCAGAAAATAAAACTCTTGGCGTCCTATCCTAGATCTGTCTGTTCTGAATACCTTTCTGGTGGTACCAAAATTCAAAATTCTAAAGACATGCTTCTGGAGCATTTCTCCCCGGGCCTCCGCTGAAAACAGGATCTGTGGAACCTAGTCAGACTTTCCCGGTCAACAAATGTTAAATAAATAAATAAAAAATAAAATACTTACCCTCACCAGCTGCTTCCTATGCTAGCCAAGGTCTCCTGGCTAGCAACCCTAAACTTAAAAGAAGCTTATCTGCACATCCCCATAAGGGAATCTTGCAGGAAATGCCTACATTTCAGAGCAGGCTCTGTGCATTATCAGTTCTCTGCACTTCCCTTTGGCTTATCTACTGCGCCTAGGGTATTCACAAAATGCCTAGCTCCAGCCATTGCGTATTGCAGGCAGAGAATGATTCAAATTTACCCATACTTTGACAATTGCCTTCTTCAGGCGGACAGTCAGGAATTGCTACTACAGCACCTGACATTTGTAAAGAGACTTCTAACTTCACTGGGATACACCATCAATGAAAATAAATCACATCTGGTACCCAGCCAACAGATTGTATTCCTGGGAACAAGCTTGAACACAACTTCCCAGGTGGCATTTCTCACTCCAGAAAAACTAAATTTATTTGACAAACTACTTCAATCTACTGGCCACCAAAACCCAGCTATCTGCAAGAAAAATACTGCAAGCCCTATGGTTCGTGGCCTCTTGCATTCTACTAATTCCGTATGCAAGACTGCATATGAGGAAACTTTGGTGGTACTTGAAATGTCTCTGGTGCCAACATTCTCAGGACCTGGAAACGGTGATCCCTATTATTCCTTGCCTAAGGACAAAGTTCCTTTGGTGGGCAGAGGCCTGCTACCACAGCAAGGGACTCACTTTCTCTGAACCCCCTGCCGCCCAAACCCTAACAGATGCATCAGACTATGCATGGGGGGCTCACATGGCAGGACAATGCATTCAAGGCAAATGGAGCCCAAAGCAAATGTACCTGCATGTCAGTCAAAAAGAAATGTTAGCTGTACAGAATGCTCTGACAGCCTTCAGAGGCCTTATTCTTCCAGGACAACTGTTGGTAATGATGGACAACACCACAGTGATGTGGTACATAAACAAGCAGGGGGAATCCCTCAGAACCACAAGGGCGGGAGACTTAAACCTTGACACGGTTATAAATAGAACGTGCTGGAGGGACAGATTCATCACCCAGAGACTCCCTATGCTGTGGAACAAAATCCCGGTACATGTGAGGCAGAGCACCTCGCTGGCCTTGTTCAAGAGGAATCTTGACCAATGGATGGGAGATTGCAGATATACCCCAGGGATTACTTCAGTGTCACTGCATGACAGAGGCACAGAAAAATGATAGGCATAGATGTCCTTCATGGATGCATCTGCAGTCATAACAGCTGGGTTGTCCTGTCGTCAGGCAGCCCGTCAGTCGGCCGGATTCCAAAGTCCGGTCCGCTCGCTGATGTCGCTCTTCATCCGACGTCATCTCTGTTGGACTTCGGGTATAAAGGCATCAGCCGACGCCATCTTCCTCATCACCCGATGCAGAAGCTGTTCGCAAGTGCCGGTCGGTCGGATCCAGAGATTTTAATACTATCAAGACTTGACTCTTTCTTGCCTCAGCCGATGTCAGAAAAGTTAATAATTGTTTAACCTGTGGGAAACAAATACCTCATAAAGATTTCCATTCTTACTCTCTGCCTTGTTTAGGCCCAGCCCACGACGAGCAGCCTGTTCGCCTGTGCTTCCTTCAACCACGGCCGGGTCGGAGTTTGCAGAACAGTTTTCGTGACTTTACATTATGTCGCCGGAACCTCCTGCCAAAATGAAACCACGCTTCTGATCTACAGCCGAATCTATCTCTACTCTTGAGGCCCCTGCTACAATTCTTGAATCGGCCTCTGAAACGCTACCCACTGACAGACACCATTCCCTGGATGTCTCTACCCCAGCACGTGGTGCTGCTAGGCCTCCAGCAGCCATGTCCATTAAGGCCTTCGCCAGGGCTAAAGCAGCCAAGTCTACCAAATCAGTGCCTGTTAAACCACCTCAACCAGGCCCTCTTCTAGTTCTCAAATGCTCACCTTGGCAGAAGATTTGATTTCTTTAATTAGAGGATCTCAACTCACCCAGACAGGGCCTCTCAGCCCCCAGATAAGAGACCTAGGGCAGAGCCCCCTGAGCCAGTGTCCTCTGATGATTCTGCAGATGAATCAGACATTACTGACCAGCCAGAGGCCCTTTCTAATTTTGAGGATTCTGATGCTGAAGAATCCATTCCAGCTGCCTCCCCAGAAGAATTCTCCTTTGGGGAAACCTTGCATGCCATGCGAGAGCAGTTCCAATGGCAGCAACAAGAATTCTCAGATTTCCGAAAAAGACTTAGAACCTTTCTGCACCTTCCACAGCACAGGGCCCTTAGCTATACCTCCTGTTCTTTCTGTGGTAGATGACGCTTTAATGATGTCTGCTCTGCTCCAGACTCATTACCCCCAGCCCCTGCCAAACCAGATAGATTTTACAGGGTGCCTGACACTCATCACCACCTTTACAAGGCCCCTTGCAGACCCAGAAACAATATCCCAGGGTCCCAAGGCAGTTGCCGCACCATAGCTAAAACCCTACTCCTTCTGAAAGGGAAGCAAGGGCATTAGACAGATGGGGTAAAAGTATACACTTCAGCTACTCTCTCAGCTAGAGCTTTAAACTGCCAGTTTCACATGATACAATACCAAGAGTTTATGCTTGATCAGCTAACTAAAAATTAACCACTGATGAAGCTCTTGACAAGAAATATGTATTAGAAATGGTAAATAACATACAACAGGTTAGTAACCATTCCTTAAAATGTGGCTATGATGCACTGGAGGCTTCATGTAGATCAGCCATGACTGGCACAGTGATAAGAAGGCATGCATGGCTAAAGGAGCAAGCTCTACCAGATCATGTTAAAGCAAAATTGTTAGATGCTCCTATGGATAAGACAAGTTTGTTTGGTGCACCTGCCCAGCAGGTTATGAAGAAAATGGAAGAAAAGGCAAAATCAGTTCAAACTGTTAAAGATTTCCTGCAGGTTCAACCCCAAGGTTTAGCAGGAACTGGCCTGCCAAGAATTGGTCCTTTCCTGACTCCACAAGATTTCAAAGGCAGGAATAGACGCTCCAGAGGCAGAAACCAAACCAGAGGAAGTGCCTACAGAGGACGACAGTGGCAAGGTAACAACAGAGGCACAGACACAGCCACTGCCACTACTTCAACACAGCCACAGTGACTTACTCCTAAAACCGCCTACCAGGGAGCAAATAGCAGCCCCACTAGGCGGAAGGTTAACTTTATTTGCAAAGAACTGGCACCACATAACAAAAGACAAGTGGATTCTGCAAATTATACATCAAGGTTACATTCCACTTCCACACTATACCAGTCAAAAGAGGAATGCCAAATCTACCTCCAAATCAAAAACAGAAGCTTTACAACAGATAATGGAGTTAGCAAACATGAGAGCTGTGGAAAAGTGCCTGCAGCAGAGCAAGGAAAGGGGTTCTACTCCAGACTGTTCCTAGTTCCAAGAAAGGAAAAAGTTGGAGACCAATTCTCGACCTGTCCACCTTGAATACATACATCATTGTCCCAAAATTCAAAATGCTGACCCTACAGCAACTTCTTCCCATGCTGGGCAAGGAGTGTTGGCTGGTAACTCTAGATCTCAAGGAGGCATACCTGCACGTCCCTATTCGACCAATCTGCAGAAGATACCTCAGATTTCTTGCAGGATCAGAGCACTATCAATTCTCAGCATTGCCTTTGGCTTATCTACTGCCCAGAGTATTCACAAAATGCCTGGCATCAGTAATCGCATATTGCAGACTGCAGGAATTCATATTTACCCATACCTGGACCAAGGGGACAACAAAAGCAAGTTGACAACAGATTTGCAAAGGGTCATTTACTTGCTACAAGCACTGGGATACACAGTCAATCTACAAAAGTCAAGACTGATACCATCCCAAACAAGGACATTCTTGGGAGCGGAATTGGACACAGTGAGACAAATGGCATTCCTAACTACAGAAAACAAAAGAACTCCACTTCTTGTCCCTAACAAAGCTGAACAAATTAACAGCAAGAAAAGTTCTGCAGGCCTTGGGCTCATGGCATCATGCATAATTTTGGTTCCATTTGCCAGACTACATATGAGAAAACTACAGTGGTACCTACGGAATTTATGGTCCCAACACAGACACAGCCTCAAACAGAAATCCCACTAATTCCATGCTTAAAACAGGAGTTCCTATGGTGGGCCCAGGCATGCCGGTCCAACCCAGGCCTTCCTTTTCTCAGATGTCAAGCAAGCCAGAGCATTACAACAGATGCTTCAGACCTAGGATGGGGGGCCCACATGTTGGACAAATGCGTGCAAGGATTGTGGACTCAGGATCAACTTCACCTGCACATCAACCTAAAAGAAATGCTGGCTGTAAAACTGGCTATCCAAAAGTTCAGACCATTTCTCAAAGAGGGCCAGCTGTTGATAAGGACAGACAACACCACAGTCATGTGGTACATCAACAAACAGGGAGGCACTCATTCATACCCCTATGCAGAATGACTTTGGAACTGTGGACCCTGGCACTCAGCTACAACATCCAGCTGCAAGCAATATTTGTACCAGGAAAGAAAATACACTAGCGGACATCTTAAGCAGGACCACATCAGATGCTCACGAATGGCACCTGCACCCGGACATCTTCAGGACCATTACAAAGAAGTGGGGAATGCCTCAGATAGATCTATTTGCATCTCCTCACAATCACCAACTCAAAAATTCTGCACAAGGACATTTCACCCACTAGCATGGAAAGTGGATTCGCCTCCTTCAGCTGGAAGGGCCTAACAGTTTATGCATTCCCACCTCTCCTTGATACACAAAGTACTCCTAAAAATCAAGGAAGAACATCCAAGGATAATCCTGATAGCTCCAAACTGGCCAAGACAACACTGGTATCCACTACTAAGGAGCTTGTCTCGAACAATATGTGGCCAATACCCTGATGCCTTTGATGCTAACTCAGAACAACTACAGCACCATACATCCAAACCTGAAAACCTTACAACTGACTGCATGGAACATCACATAGCAGCAGCTAATCAAGAACTTTCCCAAAGAGTTAAAGACATTATTCTTGAAGCACGCAGACCTTCAACAAGAAGGAACTACGCTGGAAAATGGAAAAGGTTTGTCAGCTGGAGTTCTGAAAGAGGAAAAGATGTGTCAAACATAGATATGCCTAACATCCTGGAGTATCTGGCAACTTCCATTCAGGCCTGTGCTACTCCAACATCAAGAAACATGCATCAGCTATTTTAGCAGAATACAGCTTAGATCCACCTGTTTTTACACACCTCTGCTCAGACAATTTCTCAGAGGAATCAAGAATGTAAAACCTCCAAGAAACCACCATTACCAGCTTGGGACTTAAACTGGAAAGTTGACACTATCACCCTTTGAGCCAGCAGCAACAGCAGACTTACAACACCTGTCATGGAAAACTGCTTTCCTACTGGCAATTACCTCAGCAAGGAGGGTTTCAGAACTACAGGCCTTAATGGCAGTGCAACCCTTCCTAATCTTCCACCAAGATAGAGTATCCATGAGGACTAATCCAACATTTATGCCTAAGGTGGTATCCAGAGTGTCTTTAAACCAGGCAATCCACCTACCTAGCTTCTTTCCCAACCCACAAAACAGAGGGGAAAGAATACTGCATACCTTGGATGTACATAGACAGCTACGCTACTACTTGGACAGAACCAAAAGCAGCAGAAAGACTGACCAACTTTTTGTGGCCTATGCAACAGGAAGAGAGGGAAAAGCTATTTCCAAACAGACAATCTCCAAATGGATAGGAAATTGCATACGATCCTGTTACTCCTTCCATGGAAAACCAATTCCACAGAACATAAGACCTCATTCTACAAGGGCAACAGCCACTACCACAGCCTTCTTACGAGGAGTGGCTACCAAAGACATTATTGAGGCGGCTACTTGGACCTCCGTGCATACATTTGCCAAGCATTATAATTTGCCTCTATATTCCAGATCCCGAGCAGGGTTTGCCACTGCTGTACTGCAAGGGATCCTAAACACACCATAATCTACCTTATCCTCCTCCCCCTAGTTGGCTATGGTATTCTACCCAGCTGTTATGACTGCAGATGCATCCATGAAGGACATAGTACAGTTTTGTACCTACCATAAATGTAGATGTCCGAACTGGATAGCATCTGCAGTCAGGATTACCTCCCTCCTTCCCTCTGAGGTACTCCTAGGGTGTTTACCCTCCTAATAGCTAGCTGATGGGGAGTCTTTATGGTGTATTTGTTTGTATATATGTACATACATGCTTATTTTTGTGGTTACCTCTATCCTTTGGAAACATTGGCATCTATCCAAAATATTTTAGCCTTCAGGAGGGCTTCTGGCATCTGGGGCAAGAAACACTGAGGAAGATGGCTGATGCCTTGTCCAACAGAGATGACGCCGGATGAAGAGACCCGGACTTTGGAATCCGGCCGACTGACGGGCTGCCTGACGACAGGACAACCCAGCTGTTATGACTGCAGATGCTATCCAGTTCGGACATCTACATTTATGGTAGGTACAAAACTGTACTTTTTTATTCAAACTAAAGGGGTGGCGAAAGCCACATAACTATGGGCTAGGCTTATAAATGCCCTTGGGCAGATAGCCTAGTATGAACCTATAACCCATTCCTACCCACTCTGTAGATTAAGCATGGCTCTGTGGAACACAGCCTTGAGCAACCAAGTGCACTTGCAAGCTCAATTCCTGCCAGGCAAATTGAATTCACTGGCAGATGACTTGAGCAGAATTCTCATGGACCCACACAAGTGGAAACTGGAACCCAAAATATTCAAGCTTTTGAGGAACAGGTGGGGGGGGGGGGCACCAGAGGTGGACCTCTTTGCTTTCTCTCAGAACTGTCAGTTGAGCAAATATTGCACCAGCACTCCCCACAGCCAAGCTTGGGAAGTGGATGCCCTGTCCTTTTCCTGGGAAAGCCTCTCAATCTATGCCTTCCCCCCCTGCCCCTCCTCTCGAAGGTTCTACTAAAGATCACACAGAACAAGCCAAGGACAATCCTGATTGCCCCAGACTGGCCACACCAGCACTGGTATCCTCTTTTGCGCAGTCTGACAGTAGTGCCAACATGGCACCTGCCCCAACCCTTTCCCTGCTGTCCCAGCAGGAGGGCCAGATTTTGCACCCTCAGCTAGAAACCCTGAACCTTAGCAGCCTGGCTCATTCCCTGAATTTTTCACCAGCAACTCTCAGTAAGCAGGTGCTGAATGTCATTCTTGAGGCAAGGAGGCCTAGTACTAGAAAATCCTATTCGGAAAAGTGAAAAAGATACTGCTCCTGGAGTCAGTCTCAGGGAATGGACACAATTGTGCCCAACTTACCTCATATACTAGATTACGTAACAGAAATGCTCCACAAAGGCCTATCCTTCTCTTCAATTAAGATTCATGCCTCTGCCATCTCAGCTCATTATAATACTGAGCCACCCCTTTTCTCTCATCCTCTGGTAAAACAGTTCCTGAGAGGAGCCAAGACCCCCCCCCCCCCAGGAGAGCTCCCACTCTTGCCTGGGACCTTTGTATTGGAAAAGCTCACACTTCCGCCCTCTGAGCCTGCTGCCACAGCAGAGTTAAAATTCCCCTTATGGAAGACAGCTTTACTTCTAGCCATCACTTCAGCAAGAAGAGTATCTGAATTGCAGGCCCTTATGGCCGTGGAACCCTTCATTATCTTCCATGCAGACAGGGTTTCCCTCGGGACTAACCCATCATGTATGCCCAAGGTGGTAGTTTGTCTTTTAACTAATCCATTCGTTTGCCAACTTTTTTCCCTAATCCTCAGAATAAAGGGGAAAGGATCCTGCATTCCCTTGATGTGCACAGGCAGTTCAGGTTCTGTCTGGACAGGACTAAGCCTTTCAGAAAATCTGACCAGCTGCTAGTCAACTTTGCTGCAGGGGTAGAGAGCAAGGCCATTTCAAAGCCAACCATTTCTAAATGGATAGCACACTGCATCCATTTCTGCTACAAACACCATGGGAAACCTACTCCACAGGGGATCAGAACACATTCCACTAGGGCTACATCAGCATTTCTCAGGGGAGTCCCTACCTGGGACATCCTGGAAGCTGCAACCTAGAGCTCTGTACACACTTTTACCAAGCATTACCACTTGCCTATCTTTTCTAAATCCAGAGCTGGATTTGCCACAGCAGTCTTACAGGGCCTGATTGCCAACCCTAGTGCTTCTGAACTACCTCCACCCTTCTTCATCTTTGGGAATCAACTCAAATGTGATGACTGCAGCAGTGAAACACGAAGAACATTATACAGTTGTGTACACTTACCATAAATGTAGATGTTCGAGTGTATTCACTGTTGCAGTCCTGGTTACCCTCCCTCCAGCCCACTGACTTCTCCTTACTTCTGCCTATCTTTTTTGTTTGGCATATCTTATATCATGCGTATTTGCTTTTTGCAGGGAGTGTTCCATACCATGTAATTGCTCCCTATTTTGGGGGCACCTGACATCTCGGGCAAGAAAAACTGATGTAATGGCGTCTGCTGCATGTTTTATACCCCTGACGACCTGACGTCATTGAAGAAGCGACAACATCCTATGCAGAAATCCCAAGACTCTGGTATTCAGGCCGACTGAGGGCTACCTGCAGGCAGATAACCCAAATGTGATGACTGCAACAGTGAATACACTCGAACATTTACATTTATGGTAAATGTACACAACTGTACTTTCTTCCTGGTCCGCATAAAGGAAGGCTGTTGGCACCCCATTTTGGATCTGTCCAGCCTCAATCAGTTCCTCTTGGTGCCAAAGTTCAAAATGTTAACCCTTCAAATACTGCTGCCCATGATATCCTCCAATGCCCTCATGGTCTGTCTAGACCTAAAAGATGCTTATCTGCACATCCTTAGTCAGGAGTCCCACAGAAGATTTCTTCACGTCAGGGCAGGATCCAATCACTGTCGGTTTTTCTGCACTGCTTTTTGGCTTATCTACAGCACCAAGAGTGTTCACAAAGTGCCTAGCACCAGCATTAGCCTTCTGCAGCACTAGGGGGCATACATATCTGTCCTTACCTGGATGACTGCTTCATGCAGGCCACAGATCAGGGCAAGCTCCTCAAGGACCTCAGATTCACACAGGCCCTCTTTCCTCACTGGGGTTCATAGTGAACCTACAGAAATCCCACAATTCACCAACAAAAAAAGATGGTCTTCCTGGGGGCACTTCTGGACTCCTGCCTCCAAAAGGCTTTCCTCCCTCCAGAAAAAGTCTGCTTCCTGACAAATGTCTTCCACAGGATCCAGTTGAGAAGATTGCATGTCTGCAAGGGAATTTCTTCAAGTCCTGGGATCCATGGTCTTATGCGCCCTCATGGTTCCCCTTGCTAGACTACACATGAGGAAGCTCCAGTGGTACCTGAAGAAATGTCTGGTATCTAGAGACCAAGAGCTCTCTGATACCCTGCCTCAAAACAGAGTTCGCATGGTGGGCACAAGCTTGCTCCCAGAATCAGGGCCTCCCCTTCAAAATCTCCCTCAGGCTCAAACCCTAACCACGGATACCTCTGCGACAGCATGTGGGGCTCACTTCCAGAATGTCCAAACCCACAGGAACTGGGATTCCAGATCCAAGGACAAACGCACCAACTGGAAGGAACTCTTGGCATTAATAAAGGGCCTATTAACCTTCAAGGAAAAATGGACCCCAGGTGTCCTATTAATAAAGACAGATAATACCATAGTTATGTGGTACATAGACAGGGAGGGACACATTCTTACCCCCTGTGCAGTGTAGCAATGCAAATCTGGGAAACGGGTCAGTCTATGGGCTTACAGCGAAAGCACAATACCTTCCAAGAGTTCAAAATGCTCTGGCAGACGATCTCAGCAGAAACCTGATGGACTCACATGAGTGGCATCTGCCCCAAAGATCTTCCAGTCCATACCCCAGATATGGGCAGTTCCACAGGTGGTCCTCTTTGCATCCAAAGAGAATGCACACCTGCAAAAATTCTGTACCTAGAGAAAATAGGAGACAGCTTGGAAAACAGATGCCTTCTTCCCTTGGACAAAGCTTTTCATTTATGCATTTCTCCCTTCTTCCTCCGGTTCTGGTCAAGATAAGAGAAGAGGGCCCAAGAGCAATTCTTATAGTTCCAGACTGGCCCAGACACCATTGGTACCCCTTCCTTCTCAAGCTCACCAACCAGGGCCCATGGCAGGCTGGCCCAGACAACATTGGTACCCCTTCCTCCTCATGCTCACCAACCAGGGTCCATGGCTACTCCCTCAGAGAGTAGATGATCTCACCCAGAATGAAGGAATCTTTGTACACCCCAATCTGCAAACCATCAATCTTGCAGCGTGGATGATCCCAAAACTAACCACAATGGGGTTAGCCTAAGTAAACCGGTGCTAGACATCCTCAAATAATCTAGAAGGCCTAGCACCAGAAAATCCTATTCAGCTAAGTGGAAAGGATTACCACCTAGATCCCAAATCATCACGTTTCCAGCATCATGGAATACTTGACTGTCCTGCTGAATCAGGGGCTATCTCATTCTTCCATTAAAATCCATGCATCTGCCAGCTCTGCATATGTGCCCTCTCACCCTCCCCTTTTCTTCCATCCACTCTTAAAGCAATTTCTTAGGGGAGTAATCTACATTAGACCACCCAGGACACGTACTTCTCCATGGGATCTTAAATTTTGTGCTAGAGAAACTGACCTTGCCCCCCCCCCCCCACCACCACCACCACCACATACACATACACATACACACTTTGAGCCAGCAGCTTCTGCAGACCTAAAGTTCCTGACATGGAAAACAGTTGTTCTGCTGGCTATCACCTCAGCCAGGAGGGTTTCTGGATTGCAGGCCCTCATGGCAGTGGAACCTTCCCTTATCTTACACAGGGTTAGGGTTTCTCTCAGTACCAGTCCATCTTTTGTGCCTGAAGTGGTCACGGACACCTCTTTGAATCAGGCCATCCATCTCCCTACCTTTCTTCCAATCTGCAAAATAAAGGGGAGGGAGAGAGTTCCGCATTCCTTGGATGTGCACAGACAGCTACGTTTCCATCTGGACATGACAAAAGCTTTGAGAGAGACCGTTCAACTTTTCATTACCTTTGTGTCTGGAAAAGAAGGCAAGCCTGTCTCTAAGCAAACTATTTCCAAATGGATTTCCCACTGTATTTGCTTTTATTATAGCTCACACAGCAAAGTGTCACCAGTAGGGATAAAATCTCACTCCAACAGGGCAACTGCTACTTACCCTGCCTTTCTAAAGGGTGTCTCCACCAAGGAAATCTTTGTGGCTGCCACCTGGTCTTCACTGCATACCTTCGCCAGTCATTACCACCTGGCATCCTTCTTCAGGTCAAGAGCAGGCTTTGCCACTGATGTCCTGCAGGGCATCCCGTCTTCCCCTTAGTCACCTTCCTCCCTCCCTTCAGCTTTGGGAGTCATCCCAGTAGTCAGGAATGCAGCAGTGAACTACAAAGAATATAGTACAGTTGTGTACACTTACCATAAATGTAGATGTTCTAGTGTGTTTACTGTTGAAGTCTTATTTCCCTCTCACCAACCCCCTCAGCCTGCCATGTAGGTTGATCCTATTTTGCTACTCAGCCAAGGGACCCCCTCCTTGGTTTCCTTCCTATGTCAGGTTCTCCTTTAGATATTGCCTATCTCCTTATGGCTCCTCCTAGTTGAGGACAAGAAAACACTGGTATCATGCTGTACTGATGTCGGTCAGGGCATCCATCAGCCTGGGAGCTGGAAAGAATCTTCTCTGGTAGTGAGACTGGCCAAGGGCTTTCACGGCAGAAAATCCCAGTAGTCAGAACTACAACAGTGAATAATACTCCAGCATCTACATTTATGGTAAGTGTACACAACTATACTTTGCAAGTAAAGAACTCTTGGAACCAGTCTCATGTTGATCAGGATCGAGCGCAGGAATGGTTAAGGAGAGGTGAATTTAAACCAAAAGACAAAAAGGTTAATATTTGCAGCCCAAGATAGTGGACTACATACATGCTGGTTTACAAAGTCCATTGAACATGTGAGAGAACAGACAAATTTAGGTTTTGTAAAACAGAATTGGAAAGAGTCTCAAATCTTGTTGGTGGTTGTGATGTACTAATGGCAGAAGGAGTGTATACTGAAGGGCATAGTAATAATGTGCCAAGGCTGTTGCATTGGAGATTGTGCAAACATTGTAATATTGCCTTACAAACACAAGGTACAGGGTTTGAGTCTCACATGTGGTAATTTGCTAGGCTTAAAATGGCTTGCAAGGGCAGTTAGCTTAGTACTAACCTATGAACCTATGAAGTAGGTGAAAAACATTGGAAACATGACCCAGAAAGCGTTATAGAAAATGATGGTTTATATCACATGGGATCATCCCTTACCAACAGTTTAAAAACTAGTTGTGAGAAAACCAGATATAGTAGTCAATGAAAAGAAGACAAAAGTAGCACTGGTCGTTGAAATTGCTACACCCAGTGACTACAGTGTTTTACATACAGAGAGACACAAAGTCATAAAATACCAGGATTTGAAGGTAGAGATGAGGGCAATGTGGAAGAAAGATACCCAGACAGTTCCGATAGTAGTAGGAGCAACCATTCTTATAAAAAGAATTTGCAATTGTACTTAGGTTACCAATACATATAACTCTATATGAATTGCAGAAGGAGTCAGTACTGGGCACATTGTGGGTGCTGCGAAGAGCACTCCTGGCTAACATCAGTGATTGAAACCATACTAATTTCATGAACTGTAATCATACTCTAACTTGGGAATGGAGTCCATTCTCGTCATGGTATTAGAAACCTAAAAGACTTGGAGATATTAAAAAAGGCAGATACTAACAACCTGAAATCCATCAAGCTGCTATTGAAACAACATTTAAGTCTCATGGCTTTGTTCATGCACCAAACCTGGCTAATCATTCTAAACTGTCCTTATCCACTTTATCCCATCCTGCTCTAAAATGAATACTTGGCCAGTAATCTTCCATCTTATCTTGTACCATTATGTCATCTTGGTCATATACACTGTTCCATACCCTGCAAAACTTTACATTATTGTGAAAGTTCAGTACCTGTTTCCTGACCTACCTTTGAATGATGTGTCCTATCGTTGTGTTGCTGTATCATGATTCATCAATATCAGCCTCCTTTTTCCCATTTTTTCTACATGGGGTTGGGGTATCGTTTTAACTCTTGCCAACTCTCTCGATTCAGTGCCATACTCCTGCCTTCTTCAACACTCATGCTTGACTGTCGCAGATCTTTCACACAATCCGTCCACCTCTTTCTGGACATCCTCGCTTCCCTTTACCTTCTTTTTGTCTGTCCCAAATCATCCTCACCAGATTGTCTTCTGGTTTTCTACACATGTCCAAACCACCATAATCTGTTCTCTTTGATCTTTTCTGCAACTGGAGCTACTTTGGCTTCTGCTCTTATGTCCTCATTTCTTCGTCTGTCCCACAGTGTGCATCTGGCCACTATTCACAGGCACTTAATTTCCATCACCTCTAGCTCTTCAGCTGTTCTACCTTTACTGCCCAGGTTTCTCTACCATGTAGTAGTACTGGTTGCACCTCTGTCTTGTACACCTTACTTTTCAGCGTATTTGGCATTCTTCTGATATAAAATACATCTGACACTCTCTGCCATTTGGCTGCAGCCCCTCTGATTCTAGCTTTGACCTCTTCATTCAGACTTCCCTTCTCCTCAGCCACCCCTCCCAGTTGCTGTATTGTGATTATACCATGATTTTTATATTAACTGTTCATATGTATCATGTCAGTATTTGATTTTTTTCTCACTCCAGTATATATGTATTTATGTATGTTACTTTCTCTCTCTAATTTGTTTAGCGTTTCTCCCTGGGTCTCCACTGAGAGGGGTATTTTCCACCAGTTGGACTTTCTGGGTTAACATCATCATCTTCTTTCGGCTGTTCCCGTTAGGAGTCGCCACAGCGGATCATCTGTTTCCATTTCTTCCTGTCCTTTGCATCATGCTCTTTCACACCAACCGCCTGCATGTCCTCTCTCACCACATCCATAAACCTTGTCTTAGGCCTTCCTCTTACCTGGCAGCTCCATCCTTAGCATCCTTTTCCCAATATACCCAGCATCCCCCCTCAGCACATGTCCAAACCAACGCAATCTTGCCTCTTTTGCTTTGTCTCCAAACTGTCCAACCTGGGCTGACCCTCTAATATACTGATTCCTAATCCTGTCCATCCTAGTCACACCCAGTGCAAATCTTAACATCTTTAACTCTGCCACATCCAGCTCTGACTCCTGCCTTTTCGTCAATGCTACCATCTCCAACCCATATAACATAGCTGGTCTCACTACCCTCTTGTAGACCTTCCCTTTCACTCTTATAACAAAAGCAATAAATAAAATGTTGTAGGATCAATAGTTACAGTCAGCATGCCATTTCAGTTATTATCCAGCCAAGACTGTGCCTCTCTTCTTCCAGTGTACTTAAAACATTCCTAAGTATCACTGTGTAAAAGACTGATGTCTGAATTTTCGAATGGAAATATAACATGAGAAGTAACCGGTTCTCGTTTTTATATTTAAAGTACATAAAATTACATTTTCCAGCTATTAGTTCTGATAAGAAGTGACCCGTATAATCTTTGTATTTATTTTTTTCTAGTGTGACCTTGTCATTGGAGGCAAAATTAAGTTTACTGCATAACTATATGAATGTTGCATGGATTCCCCTGCCTTGTGAAATGCAGGTAAGAAAGATCATTACAGTAAAGGTGAGTGCTAGAAATTATTGGGTAAGCTTTGTATGCTTCTTGCCACCAAATGCTGGCTTCATTGTTTACACTATAAGTTTCATCTTATACAGACTGCTGTGTGCAAAAGTAAACTTAGTATCAGTGGTTTTATGTGCAGAAATACAGTTAGTGTCTGCTTGTAGTTTTGAGTAATACATGCTAGCTCCTTTGAAAATAGCCACTTTCAGCAAGAAACTGTTAATGAGAAGCGAGGTGTACTTCAACAGTGGATGAATATTTACTTGTAGTTGAACAGAACTAGCTTTATAGTAAGTAAATAAAACATGTTTTTAAACTGTCAGAAATTTTAACCAGTAATCACCTAATTAATTTTACAGCTAGCTATCTTATTTATCCCTGCATAAAAATAAACAGTTTTTATAAATAGAGTGAACTTTGGCAGAAATCCAATTGTGGAGTCTTGAAAATCTTAGAAGATTCTTCTGACTTTAGAAAATGCTGAGGCTGGGATTCACAGATGAGCCCTGTGCACGTGTGCAGCACTATTATTTGAGAAATTCTCTGTGTGAGGCGTCTCACAGTTAGACATGTATTGGCATATTCGCATTCTCTGAGGATTGCCTAAACCTTTTATATGACCGTTGAATACATTAAATAGCTACATGAATAAAAATCACAGCCTGAATGTTCATTCAGCAGTATTTCATTGTTCTCAGTTCGGACTAGGTCTTTCCTGTCTTTATACTGCATGTTGCCTCAGCATAGATTTCAGAATATTTGCATAGTTCCACATCAGCATTTTCAATATTTTGATCCAGGATAAACCTGTGACAGTGCATATAATGAAATCACTCATCCCTTTTTTCATGTATACAATTCTGATCTTGATAATTATTACTATTAAAAAAATTCCTGTGTTTGCTTGCTCTTTTGATTTTTCTCAAATATTTCTGAATATGAAGAGAGTAAGTAATGATAGCTGCTCAAGGGTCCACTAGGTTTCTCTTGATGCTTGGCAGGACACTTGGTGCTTCACTTGAAATAGTGTGTGGAGGATTGGCTGAGGTCATTGCCCTCTAGAGCTGGTCCTATTTGGTCCATGTCTCTCGGGTTTAATTCACAGAAATTCAGTTTGTTAGGTTCATATGGGTTTTAAGGTAGTAGAGTTTCGAGACCATTAGTGCCTTGCCAATATCCACCCTTAGGCTGTACCACCTTTCTTTGGAGTACTAGGCTAGTTAGTCCTGCGCTAAAGTTTTAGGGCACCCTTCTTGTCATACAAGTTCTCTTTGAAGGATGATCATTTTTTTGTGTGTGTTTTTTGGACAATGTTTTTTTCCCTCATGCTTCATTTTTACAGCATATCCTGTGCCCCTGTTTAGTGCTGGGTCTACCTACTCCTCCTTTTACCCCAATACCCATTTCCAACCAGGTTGGGGATGATGTGGAGCTTATGGGTATCCCGGAGTCACTCTTAACCTCACTTCTGCTTTGAGATGGTTATTTTTCTTATGGCCCACCCACATCCCTTCGTAATGTGTGCCCTGAGAACATCCAAGGGGCAGTGCAGTGGGTGGACTATGCCAAACCACTCTACACTTTTGCTTAAAGATGATATTGGCAAGTCAGACCACTCCTCAGCTGGAAGCACATCGCAGTTGGCTTCCTGGCCTCTGCCAGACAACTCCTATCACTGTGTGTGCCCGTGCACACATCACCAACCCCCCCCCCCCAGATGGATCCACTCATGACCTCTGCCATCTCCTCGGACACTGAAGACACTAATTGAACCTGGGTCACCTGGGCCGTAGTAAGTTCTTTATCCTTCTATGCTGCAGCACTGGCTGCAAGGGCAGCTTATCGGGCACTTGATAATGAGTCTGTCTCTCTCTCTCTCTCTCTCTTTTTCCATCTCACTCTTTTTTATCTGCTGATAAAAATTTAAGTTCCTGGTTCTACTTACTAAGCTGCTCAACAAGTAAAGAGGGCAAGTTAATCAAGGACAGCAAGTCATCTCATGGCATGATAGATGAGGCACAGATCTCCCATCAAGAGTCTATAAGATACTGAGTAAAGGGTTAGAAGTTCTAGATGAGCTGGATGTTTGGGTCACTTGAGGCGGAGGATCCAACATGTGAGAATACTGCGACATGAAAATAGAAGGACATCAGTTGTTATGATATCAAAAACCTCATTACGGTACACCCACAGCAGTTTGGCATCATCATAGGGGATCCTGCATGCCAAAACTAGTTAGATGCACCTTTACAACAGGATGTATTATTTGGTGTCAAAGCAGAAGAGGTTTTAAAGAAAATGGAGGATAAGGCTAAATCTATGCAAACGGTCAAGGATTTCTTGCAGGTGCAACCCCCTCGCTTCAGCAGAAATTGGCCAACAAAAAATTGGTCCTTTCCAGCTTCAGACAGATCACAGAAGGGCAAATACAGACACCCAAGGGGCAGCGGTCAGTCACAGGGCCCTTACAAACCTCGCCAATGGGGTTCTGCTACCCAGAAAGGAGGAGAAGACAGGACCCAAGCTAGCAGAAAGCAGACACAATGACTCTATCCTCAAACTTCCAAGCAAATCTCTCCTGGCAACACCCCTGGGAGGAAAACTAGCATTTTTTGCAGACAACTGGCACATCATCTCAAAAGACAAATGGGTTCTAAACATTGTCTCTCAAGGATGCAGATTCCACTTTCATACCTTACCAAGGATCAAAGGAATGCCAAACCTGCCACCAAATCGATGGGCAGAGGCACAAAAACAAATTACAGCTCTCATGAACATGAGAGCCATTCAACAGGTACCTACACAGGAACAAGGACAAGGATTTTACTCAAGACTCTTCCTAGTTCCAAGAAAGGACAAAACATGGAGACCCATTCTGGATCTTTCATTGCTGAACACCTATCTGCAAGTACCAAAGTTCAAGATGCTAACACTACAGCAGCTTCTTCCCATGCTGGGCAAGAATGCTTGGCTAGTCACTTTGAACCTCAAGGAGGCATGCCTGCATGTCCCTATCAGACAAAATTGCAGAAAATACCTCCGCTTCATTGCAGGTTCAAAGCATTACCAATTCTCTGCACTACCCTTTGGCTTATCTACTGCATCCAGGGTCTTCACAAAATGCCTGGCACCAGTAATTGCATACTGCAGACAAAGAGGAATTCAAATATACCCATACCTGGATGACTGTCTTATTCAAGCAGAAAGCAAGGACATTCTTTTACAGCATTTGGCATTTGTCAAACACCTTCTAAGTTGCCTAGGGTACACAGTAAGCGAAAAGAAATCAAAACTAGTGCCCTCACAAAACATAATATTCCTGAGTGCCAGCTTGAATACAACGGCCCAGATGGCTTACCTCATGCCAGACAAACAACGACAGCTGTTTCAATATTTCAAAGTAATGGCAACACAGACCCAACTCCCTGCAAGAAAAATTCTGCAGGCCTTGGGATTCATGGCATCTTGCATACTACTAATACCATTTGCAAAACTGCATATGAGGGAATTACAATGGTACCAGAAAAGTGTATGGACTCAGCACAGCCACAGCTTGGAAACAATGATTCCACTCATCCCTGCCTTCAACAGGAGTTTCTATGGTAGGCACAGGCATGTCACCTCAACAAGGGTCAGCCTTTCACCTTACCCACAGCCAGGCAAACTATGACAACAGATGCATCGGACTATGCCTGGGGAGCACACATGGCAGGACAGTGCATTCAGGGCAAATGGACTACAGATCAGAGACTCCTGCATATCAATCAAAAAGAAATGCTAGCAGTGCAGAATGCCCTAACAGCTTTCAAGGACCTTCTACACCCAGGCCAACTACTAATACGGACAGACAACACCACAGTTATGTGGTACATAAACAAGCAAGGGGGCACACATTCCTACCCTCTGTGCAGGCAAGCAATGACCTTGTGGAACACTGCACTGTATTACCAGGTTCAATTACAAGCACAATTCCTGCCAGGAAAGAAAAACATTGGCAGACGACCTAAGCAGAAACATCATGGATCCACACGAACGGAAACTAGATCCACAAGTATTTGCAATGATAGCTCAAAAATGGGGATGCCCAGACATCTGTTTGCAAGCCCCCACAACCACCAACTTCAAAAATTTCGCACAAGGACCTTCCATCCACTAGCTTGGAAAGTGGACGCCCTCTCATTCAGTTGGAAAACATTGACAGTGTATGCCATCCCCCCACTGCCTCTTCTAGCAAAGGTACTGCTGAAAGTCAGATTAGAGAGGCCACAAATGATTCTCGTTGCACCAGACTGGCCACGCCAACATTGGTATCCAATTTTAAGGAACATGGCCCAGGGCCCACCATGGATTTTGCCACAAACTCCTCACCTGCTCACCCAGCGAGACAATTTGATTCTACACAGCCAGCTCAAGACTTTAAACCTGGCTGCATGGCAAATTACCTAAACAACCAGCCAACACCTTTATCCAAAGCTGTTATGGTTGTCATTCTGGAGGCCAGGAGGCCCAGCACCAGGAAAACCTATTCAGACAAATGGAAAAGATTTTGCACCTAGAACCAGACTAAAGGCCTAAATCCCCTAGAGCCGAACATTCCTCGGATTCTACAATACTTAACTGAGATGTTACACAAAGGACTTTCCTTTTCATCTGTTAAGATCCACGCCTCAGCAGTTTCAGCTCATTACAGCACGGATCCTCCTTTATTTTCACATCCACTCCTAATACAGTACCTCAGAGGGCCTAAGAACTTAAGACCTCCAAAGAGAGCTCCAACACCTACTTGGGATCTCAACTTTATCCTGGAAAAGCTTACACTGCCGCCCTTTGAACCAGCTTTTTCAGCTGATTTAACATTTCTTTCATGGAAAACTGCCCTACTACTAGCAATAACCTCAGCTAGAAGAGTCTCAGAGCTACAGGCACTAATGGCAGTGGAACCTTTCCTCATTTTTCATCGACAGATTTTCTCTACGAACTAATCCTTCCTTTATGCCAAAGGTGGTATCCAGTGTGGCCCTAAACCAAACCATTCACTTGCCCACCTTCTTCCCAAATCCCCAGAACAAAAGAGAAAGACTCCTGCACTCTTTGGACATTCACAGGCAATTACATTACTACTTGGATAAAACTAAGGCTTTCAGAAAAACTGACCAGCTCTTTGTGGCCTATGCTACAGGATCACAAGGAAAAGCGATCTCAAAACAGACCATTTCTAAATGGATAAGACATTGCATACGTTTCTGCTACACACATCATGGGAAACCAGTGCCTGCTAACATTAGGTCCCACTCCACCAGGGCTACAGCTACATCAGCATCCTTTCTCAGGGGAGTGCCAGCCAAGGATAGTCTGGAAGCTGCTACTTGCAGTTCAGTGCACACCTTCACCAAACACTACCACTTACCTCTTTACTCTAAGACCAGAGCTGGTTTTGCCACTGCAGTTTTGCAGGGCCTACTAGCTTGCTCTAACCCTGTTTGACTCCACCTCCCCTCCTTAGCTTTGGGATTCAACCCAAGTGTGATGACTGCAGCAGGGTAACACGATGAACATTGTACAGTTTTGTACCTACCATAACTGTAGATGTTCGAGTGTTCACCCTGCTGCAGTCCAGGTTACCCTCCCTCCATCCCCTCTGAACTAGCTGAACCTATCTTTACCACTTTATACTATACTACTTCTGTGGTGCATTTGCTTGTACCTAAGGGTTTTTGTTTTATTGTTATATAGCCATATGTATTTATTTATATATATTTTGCCTACCTTTTGGGGGCACCTGACATCTGGGGCAGGAAAAACTGAAGAAAATGGCGTCGGATGCCTCTTATATACCCCTGGCGCACTGACGTTAGGGAAGAAGCGACAGCAACCGACGCCGGACCAAGACTTTGGAATTCGGACCGACTGCGGGGACCGCCTGACGGCAGGAAAACCCAAGTGTGATGACTGCAGCAGGGTGAACACTCGAACGCCTACATTTATGGTAGGTACAAAATTGCACTTTCTCTTCTATGCCTGATTCCCCTACAAAGCCTCAAGTTGCCTCTAAGCTTTCTTTAGCAGCACAAGTAGCCATTCATTCCATAAAATGCAGCTACAATTCTGCTGAAGCCTCAGCCAGATCAGCTGCATCTGCTTCTGTATTACGCATGTACTCCTGAGTCGGACTTCAACCCCTCAAAGATGACTTCAAGAACAAGATCCTAGATGCTCCCCTGGACAACAAGTTCCTATTTGACAAGCAATCTGTTGAACTCTTCAAGAGCTTGCAGGAAAAAAGCAAGGAGCTGCAGGACTTGAAGCATCTACTGGTATTCCCAGTTCCAAAATACTACAGGATCTACCCTGCAAAACTTAGCTTTGTTAGGAGGGCACCTGCTCTTTCCACTTCTTCCTCAAAGCATAGGAAGGGAGTTGGTAAACCCTCATCCCCAAGGACTACTCTCTTCCAATCTACCCCCAGGCAGCCTTTTCTAGACAGACCAAACAATGCATGACTGCCTAAATCCCCTTTACCATCTCCCCCTGTCCACCCGCCTCTCTCACTGTCTTCCCCTATGGCAACACAAAACTTCAGATTGCTGGGTCTTATCAGTAGTGGAAAAAGGGTACTTTATGACCTGACAGGAAAAAAAACATAACCAAAAGGTATACCCCTACCTCAAAAAAAAAAAAAAAAAAATTCAGCTGATACCCCAGGTCATCCAGGATTTGTTATCACAGGACACCATAGAGAGGGTTCCAACAGGACAAGAGGGTGAGGGGTTTTACTCCAGGCTCTTCCTGGTCCTAAAAAAGGAGGGCCCATGGAGGCCTGTACTGGACCCTATTCCTATTAAACCCTTTTCTGCATGTACCTTCCTTCTGCATGCTGTCCCTACAAACCCTTCTTCCACTTTTGATACCTGGAGCCTTCATAGCCACTTTGGACCTGAAGGAGGCTCATCTCCATATCTGCCTTCATCTAGACTTCAGGAGATTTCTATGTTTTGCTGTGCCATCCTCTCACTATCAATTTACTGCCTTGCCCTTGGTTTGTCTACAGTTCCAAGAGTTTTCACAAAGTGTCTAGCCCCAGCAGCAGCCTTCTGCAGAACAAAAGGCATTCCGACCTACCCTTACCTAGACAACCTACTCATCCAAGCAGAAGTGAGCACTCAGGTACACCTGCAATTCCCTATGTCTCCTTTGAGGTCTGGGGTTTACTCTGAACAAACTGAACTCCTCCCTCACCCCATCCCAAGAAAAGATCTTCTTGGGTTGCAGAATAAGGATGGACTTGAAGGCCTTCCTCTCACAAGACAAAGGTCACTTCTCTTACAAACTTCTTACAAGACCTACTTCTAGTCACCCACATCTCAGCCAGGGAATTTCTACGCCTTCTAGGCCTAATGGCAGCTACTCTTCCAGTGCTGCCCCTTGCCAGGTTGCACATGAAGTTCCAGTGGTACTTGAAAAATGTCTGGTCTCAGCACAACCACCCTCTTGACTTTGAAGTGCCCTTCCTGGTTTGCATGAAAAAAACAGTTGGGGTGGTGGATCCAACAAATAAGCCAGAGTCCAGGTCTTCCTCTACAGCCCACCAAGCAGTCCAATTAATGTACACAGATGCCTCCGATCTGGGATGGGGGGCCACCATGAACAGACTCAAAGTACAGGTTCAATGGGAGCCCTCCTTCCAGAAAAAACATAATGTGAGGGAAATTACTGCTCTCCTCCTAGCCCTGAAGACCTTCCTCCTGCTCATACAACCTGGTCCCCTACAAGTCTTCCCAGTGATGTAGTACATTAACAAACAGGGGGGGACCAGATCCTATTTACTTTCCAGGCTGGCAATACAAGCATGGGAATTGGCCACTCAGTACAATGTAACATTGCAGGCGGTATACATCCTATCACAAGACACATCAGGCAGAAGCCTTCAGTAGATCTTTGTCTCTGAATCATGAATGGATGTTACACAGGGATGTCTTAGACATTGTCCACCAATGGGGCACTCCACAGATAGAGCTGTTTGCCTCCCCTCAGAACAGACAACTACGGCTATTCTGCTACAGGATCCCCTCACCACTAGTGTGGAAAGTGGCTGCCTTTTCAATTTCATGGAAAGGGCTGTTCCTATATGCCTTATCCCCCTTCCCTCTCATCCCAAAGGTCCTAGCAGGACCAACAAAAATCTTGCGGGTGACCCCCTATTGGCCAAGGCAGCATCGTTTCCCCCTTCTAGCTCTTGCTAAGGACAATCACCACAAGTCGCCTCACAAGGTGGACCTTCTCACACAACAGAAGGGATCTCTCATCCATCTTCATCGGCAAACCCTCAGCCTTACTCTGTGGGTGATAAACTTCTGATTCCTTTCAGACACCTTTACTCAGAGGACATGCTGTCTGTCCTACAGGAGGCCAGGAAACCTACTGACAGAGTATCCTATTTGTCATAGTGGAAAAGATTTTCCAGCTGGTGTTTTCAAAGGCAACTAGACCCCTTCCAGGCGGATGTACCTGTAGTTCTAGCCTATTTGTGTAAGCTCCTAAAATCAGAACTTTCATACTCTTCAGTGAAAGTCCATTTGCCAGTCATTTCAGCCTGCTTTACATATGGACCCACCCCTGTTCTCAAGATTGGAGGTGAAACTATTTCTTAAAGGGGTTCTCCACATCAGACCACCAAGGAAAGCTATCCCTCCTCCTTGGGACCTGAACTTCGTTGTAGAGAAAGTTACCACTGCCCCCCTTTGAGACTATAACTTCTGCCATTTTAAAGATGTGCACCTGGAAGACTGTCTTGCTAGTAGCCCTTACTTCAGCTAGAAGAATCTCCGACCTGCAGTCACTCATGGGCTACTCCACCCTACACTATTTTCCACAGGGACAGGGTTTCTCTTCGTACTAACCCCTCCTTCTTGCCCAAAATGATCAACGAATTGTCCCTTAACCAATCTATCCATTTACCCACCTTCTTCCCTTCGCCACAGAATGACAGTGAGAGAGTGCTCCATTCTCTAGATGTTCACAGGCACCTGAGGTTTTATATGGATAAGACTAAGGACATTAGAAAGTCCAACCAACTCTTTGTATCATTTCACTCCAAGGCCCAGGGGAAAGCTGTATCCAAACAGACTCTATCTTCCTGGATCTGTAAAACTGTATCCTTCTCTTACTTCTTCCATGGTAAAGTGCTACCACACACAGTCAAAGCCCATTCCACTAGAGCGGTGGCTTCTTCAGGGGCGTTTTTCAAAGGCATGAATGCAGCCACTGTCCTAGAGGCAGCCACATGGATGTTATTCGTGTTTCACTGTTGCAGTCATTACATTTGGGTTATCTGCATGCAGTAACCCTCAGTCGGCCTGATTAACAAAGTCTTGGGTCCTGCGTTGGTTGCTGTCCCTTTTTTCATGATGTCAGGTCGTCAGGGGGTATAAAACATGTAGCCGCCGCCATTACATCAGTCTTTCTTGCCGTGCGGTGCCCGAAGCAGAAGCAGTTTGCAAGTGCCGGTCAGCCGACTCCTGAAATTTTCGTTTTCGAGTTTCAGAACCGAAGTCTTCAACTAAAGCTAAGTACCCTGTTGGGGAAACTTTTTCTTGCTCCTTACCGATGTCAGTAAAAGTTAATTGCATTATTTGTGGAAAGCAAATACCTCACAAAGATTTTCATTCATACTGTATTCCTTGCCTAGGCCCTGACCATGACATACCTTGCTGTCGGTTTTCTGCTTTATTTAATCAGCGCACTGTCTGTCGTCTGTATATTTTCGCCTCTAAATATTTCGGTTCTCTGTTTAATTATCCAGAAATGTCGTCGGTTAGCCGTCGGACTACCGAGATTCTGAAAAAATGCAAAGATAAAGACAGAGACAGGCCACCGAGGTCCAGAGCTGCCAACGACCTTCTCCTAAGCCAGTCACCAGTTCGCCGGTACTCAGTGAGGCGCTTTCGCTGCCCCTGATACCCGCTACTTCTGACTCCTCGCAGGCCTCTACTGAGACCCATTCGGAGTCTGGTATGCTGCGAGATGCTTCAACTGCGGAACCTGCGGATATCTCTACCTTGGATGGGTCCGGAGCCGCTGTGCAGGCACCGGCTTCTGAGGATGTATTCAGGCCTACAGACTTGTATATTAAACCGATGCCTCCTTCTTCAGTTAGACCAAAATCTCAAACCATTCCTAAGAAACCAACGCCCGGGCTGCATGCTCAGGCCTCTATGCTTAAAAAAAACAAATAAGAATGGCTGAAGATCTTATAACTCTAATCAGGGGAAGCCAGCCTCGCCCTTCTAAGAGACCTAGGACTGAAGTTGTTTATGAATCTTCTGACCAGGATTCTGATTTTTCTGATGATCTGGATTTGCCCTTATCTACTTATGAGGATTCTGATGGAGGACTCTATATTTCCTCTGCTTCCCCTCCAGAGGATTTTTCTTTTGGTGAAACCTTACATACTCTAAGGGAGCATTTCCACTGGGAAAGCCAGGATTTTTCTGATTCAAAAAAGAGGCTTAGGGATTTCTTACAGGCCTTTAGCTGTACCTCCTGTACTAGATATTGTTGATGATGCCTTTTCAGAATCTAGTTTGGCCCCTGATTCTTTGCCTCCTGCTTCCAGAAAACCTGACATATTACAGGGTTCCTGATGCACACAAGTTCCTTTTTAAAAATCCTCTTGCGGATCCAGAGAATATTTCACGGGGACCCAAGGGCATTAAGGCTTCTACTGCTAAAAATCCTACCCCCTCTGATAGAGACTTCAGGGCGCTGGATAGATGGGGTAAGAAGGTTTACATTTCTGCAACCTTGGCCATTAGGACTTTAAACTGCCAGTTTCATATGTTAAAGTATCAACAACATGTTATTGTATTGCTTAAACAGAAAATAATGATGATTCCTGACTGTGCTGAAAATAAAGAATTACAGGATTTAATGCATTCTGCTGAACAGGTTGAAAAACATTTTGCAATGTGGATTTGATTCATTAGAGGCCTCTTGCAGGGCTGCTGTTACTGGGTCTGTGCTCAGAAGGCATGCTTGGCTTAAGGAGCAATCTTTGCCTGATCATGTTAAAGCTAAATTGTTGGATGCTCCCTTAAATCAGGACCGCCTGTTTGGCAACAAGGCTAACTAAGGAAGTTCTTAAAAAGATGGAAGGTAAAGCTAAATCTGTGCAAACTGTTAAAGATTTCTTACAAGTTCAGCCTCCTAGATTTAGTAAGCACTGGCCCTCTACAAATTGGTCCTTTCCAGCCCTTTCCAGGTCTTCTCAAGCCAAACCCAGACAGCAGAAACCCCAGGTTTCAGTCCCAAGGGACACACAAGACTAAGCAGTGTGGGGGGGGAGGGTTTCCACACCCAAATCTGGGAGTAGTAAGACTCCCCACTATGGAAAACTGTTTCAATGACTTGCTTTTAAAACTTCCAAGCACTTCCCAGCTGAATGCTCCTTTAGGCAGAAAGATTGGTCTGCAGGCCAAAAACTGGGAACTCATTACTCAGGACAAATGGGTTTTAAATATAGCGTCCCAAGGATACAGATTTCACTTCCACACGTTACCAACACCAAGCGGGTGGCCAGATCTACCCCCAAATCATTGGGCAGAGGCCCAAAATCAAGTACTCTCTCTCTCTCAAGCATGGGGGCTATTCAATTGGTACCAGAAGAGGGAAAGGGACAAGGTTTTTCCTGGTACCCAGAAAAGGCAATACATGGCGTCCTATCCTGGACTTTTTTACTCTAAACACCTTTCTGGTGATTCCAAAATTCAAAATGCTGACTCTTCACCAGCTGCTTCCTGTGCTAGACAAAGATGCATGGTTGACAACACTAGGCTTAAAAGAAGCATACCTGCACATCCCTATCAGGGAGTCTTGCAGAAGATACCTATGCTTCAAAGCAGGCTACATGCACCATCAGTTCTCTGCCCTGCCCTTTGGCTTATCTACTGCGCCCAGGGTATTCACAAAGTGCCTAGTTCCAGTCATTGCATTCTGCAGGCAAAAAAATATTCAAATATACCCATACCTGGACGATTGTCTAATTCAGGCAGAAAGCCGGGACATTCTTTTGAGTCATCTGGCCTTTGTTCAAAGGGCACTGACTTGTCTGGGGTTCACCTATAAATGAAAAGAAATCACACCTGGTGCCCTGTCAACAAATTATATTCCTGGGAGCAAGCTTGAATACAACTTCCCAGATGGCTTTCCTCACGCCAGAGAAACGGATTCATTTGACAGCCTACTTCAAACAAGTGGCCACAGAAACCCAGCTTATCTGCAAGGCAAATACTGCAAGCCTTGGGGTTCATGGCCTCCTGCATTCTTCTAATTCCATATGCAAGGCTGCATATGAGGAAAACTACATTGGTATCTCAAAAGCCTATGGTGTCGACATTCACAGGATCTAGAAGCAAGGATTCCTATCATACCTTGCCTACGCCTAGAGTTCCTTTGGTTGGCAGAGGCCTGCCACCAAAACAGGGGACTACCATTCACATTACCCCCTGCTGCCCAAATCTTAACAACAGACACATCAGACTATGCATGGGGGGGCTCACCTGGCAGGGAAGTGCATTCAGGGCAAATGGAACCCAAGGTAAATGCACCAGCACATAAATCAAAAGGAAATGTAAGCTGTACAGAATGCTCTAACAGCCTTCAAGGACCACATTCTTCCAGGACAACTAATGGTAAAGACAGACAACACCACTGTCATGTGGTACATAAACAAGCAAGGGGGGTACACATTCTTACCCCCTCTGCAGACTAGCCATGGCATTGTGGAACACAGCCTTGAGCTACCAGGTGAATCTACAAGCTCAATTCCTGCCAGGAAAACTAAATACACTGGCAGATGGACTAAGCAGAAACCTCATGGACCCACACGAATGGAAACTGGAACCAAGGATTTTCAACATGTTGACAAGCAAATGGGGGAGCCCAGATATAGACCTGTTTGCCTCCCCTCAGAACCAATAACTGGACAAATTTTGCACAAGGATTCCCTGCAAGCTAGCTTGGAAAGTGGATGCTCTATCCTTCAGCTGGAAAAACTTATCAGTTTATGCCTTTCCTCCTCTGCCTCTGCTCTCCAAGGTACTACTAAAGATCAAACAGGACAAGCCAAGGATGATTTTAATTGCACCAGACTGGCCTCGCCAACACTGGTACCCACTCTTGTGCAGTGTGTCACACTTGGCTCAATGGCACCTGCCTCAGACTCCTTCCCTGTTGTCTCAGCAGGAGAACCAGATTCTGCACCCTCAGCTGCAAACCCTGAACCTAGCAGCCAGGCTAATTACCTAATCTCTCCTTTACCATCCCTCAGTAAATCAGTGATGCATATCATTTTAGAGGCAAGGAGGCCTAGTACTAGAAAATCTTATGCTGCAAAATGGAAAAGATTTTGTGCCTGGAACCAGTCTCAAGGAATGAACCTTACAGTGCCCAGTTTACCTCAGATTCTACAATACGTGAGATGCTTCATAAGGGCTTGTCCTTTTCCTCCCATCAAAATTCATGCCTCATCCATTTCAGCTCATTGTAGCACAGGGCCTCCCCTATTCTCTCACCCACTGCTCAATCAGTTCCTCAGAGGGGCCAAAAATTTACGACCACCCAGGAGAGCTCCAGCTCCAGTCTGGGATCTTAACTTTGTCTTTGTGAAACTCACTCTTCCTCCTTTCGAGCCAGCTGCTACTGCAGACTTAAAATTCCTTTCTTGGAAAACAGCTTTCCTTTTAGCAATCACTTCAGCAAGAAGGGTATCTGAATTGCAGGCCCTTATGGCAGTAGAGCCTTTTGTCATCTTTCATGCGGACAGGGTGTCCCTCAGAACCAATCCCGCCTTCATGCCCAAGGTGGTATCCAGTGTGGCCCTTAATCAGTCCATTCATTTGCCAACCTTCTTTCCTAATCCACAGAACAAAGGGGAACGGATACTGCACTCCTTAGATGTGCACAGACAACTTAGATTTTACTTGGACAGGACTAAACCTCAAAGGAAATCTGAACAATTGCTGGTGGCATTTGCTGCAGGGGCAGAGGGGAAGGCTATTTTAAAGCAAACTATTTCCAAATGGATAGGCCATTGCATTCATTTCTAGCTACAAGCACCATGTAAAACCTATCCCACAGGGGATCAGAACCCACTCAACCAAGGCTGCATCTACCTCTACAGCCTTTCTCAGAGGTGTCCCTACCAGGGACATCCTAGAAGCTGCTACCTGGAGTTCTGTGCATACTTTCACCAAGCATTATCATCTGCCAATTTTCTCTAAATCCAGAGCTAGCTTTGCCGCTGCAGTCTTGCAGGGCCTTATAGCTGGTCCTAATGCTATCTAAATTCCTCCTCCCATCCTTAGCTTTGGGGATCTACCCAAATGTGATGACTGCAGCAGTGAAACACGAAGAACATAGTACAGTTGTGTACACTTACATAAATGTAGATGTTCGAGTGTATTCACTGTTGCAGTCCTGGTTACCCTCCCTCCAGCACCCTTACTTCTTTTGACGATACCTCTACTCTGCTTTACTGTGCTCAAAAGCTTTTTGGTGTATTTGCTTTTTTTAGAGGTATAACCTTATATATTTATAGATTTAATTGCTTCCCATTAGGGGGGCACCTGACATCTGGGGCAAGAAAAACTGATGTAATGGCGTCGGCTGCATGTTTTATACCCCTGACGACTTGACGTCACGGAAGAAGGGTCAGCAACTGACGCAGGACCCAAGACTTTGTTAATCAGGCCGACTGAGAGCTACTGCAAGCAGATAACCCAAATGTGATGACTGCAACAGTGAATACACTCAAACATCTACATTTATGGTAAGTGTACACAACTGTACTTTCTTCGATTACTTTCAGGACTCTAGCATGATCATCTAAGGACAGGAGGGTGTCCAGTTGTCCAGTAGTAATATGAAAGTTGTTAGCTCGCCTTATTTGCGTTAACCTGGAGTTCTGAGAGTTCTGTCTCTGGGAATTTGTCTAGAGATGATATGACCTTTTGACAACTATGGAGACATCACTGCAGCTACCATTGCAGCGGAAGGAATGGTAGGTGCAAATTCATGTGTGGAGTGCTCTCTCTAAATTTAAACTAAGTGTTGGTAACTACACAGACATTGATATGGTCATCCAAATGTGCAATCATCCCTGAATATCTGGGGTTTGTGGCCACTCTGGTCCTCCATTTTCAGATTTCTTTTCCTTTTCCATCTGGGTGCTGCAAGTCAAAGTGCTTGTTCCACTTCCCTTCCCCTCTGTCCACTACAGGTTGAAGCTTCAAACCAGTGAAGCAAGTGTTTTTGCAGTGATGCAATAACCCTTCAGACAGTGGAGGAGAAAAAAAGAAAATTGAACTAAAAAAGAATCATTACCAGCATACACACAGAAACTGCACAGGCGTTGATATCTTATGAAAAACAGTGACTGGTGAGTACAGTATTGGGTAGTTGCACTCTGTTGACTTTGAACCTCTTTCACTTTGCACTTGAGGAATAGATCAACACTTGATTCCTCATCTGGACTGCCTGCTTATGTGGAACTGTCCCCTGAGTTATCCATTATCAGATTGCTGGAGGTGCTCAAGGCCAAGGCTTGTTCAGAGGGGCATCTTCCTTAGCATGTCTGGGCGCATCAGTCTGCTTTGAAGAGGAGATTCGGGTGAACTCATTCATGGGTACATTGCCTAGGCTAAACAGATTAGGTGATCAACTGTTTTTGGGATGTGGGTGTGTTGATTGTAGTATTCACTGCTGCACTTCTCATATTTGGAATATCCTACATGTAGGGTAGCCCACAGCTGGCCTGATTTCCAGAGCATTACTCTCCCCCAGACCTTCTGCCACTGCCCTCCCACCAAGGTGTAGAGATGGTGTAAAGGGTGCATTGGCCGATGTCATCTTCAGGTCATATTTGGCATACATAGCCATGTGTGTTTTGCAGAGTTCAGTCTATCGCTTAGTCTTCTTTCAGCAGTAAGAGAAGTAACCTATAAGAGATTTTTTTTATCTTATCTTGTAGTCTACTAGATTTCCCTTCTAGTGTCCGATTTTGAATCTAGCTCTGAAGAAGGGTTTTTTTTGCAAAATTTAATACATGCATTGTGTTGTGAAATAAATCCCACAGAATGCTTTTCATAAGTTATTTGTTTTTCTTCATCCATACGACATCATGCACTCTTGTCTGCACTCTGCCTATTTCACCACAAGTGCAATCCAAAACAAGGTATCAGCTTTACACATCCATGAAAAGGACACGAGTGGTTCTGTGTGCTGAGATGCTGCACCAGTCCATGTGGGATCTTCTCATTTAAAAAAAAAAAAACTAAATATCAGAAGACCAAGGACAGCTTAGATGACTTCAGTTTCCCTGGGTCTGGTGGCCCCACAAAAGGATAGATAAGTTTTGGATGTGCCTTTAGCATGACTAATATGTAAGCATCCATACTTTTGTGTTTGCACATCCAGCAGAACTGATGTGTCCAAACTACCTTCCGAGACCAAAGGGCTTTTGCCTTCAGAGACTCAAATAGTGATTTCAGAAGTGAAAGACGAGATCCCCTTAATGATATTATGCATGGAGGTTCCTGCTGTCCACATTGAGGTTTCAGATTTCTACGTATGACCATAAATAAGCCTCTAGTTTGGCTGCTTCTGTAACCATAAGTCACAATGCACTAAAGCAGAAAACTGGTGTCGGCCAGTGTATTTCAACCTAGGTTGGGCAGCTTCTCTTCCCAGGCTATTTCCAGGGTTTCCACAGATTCTCCTTGTCTATCTGAATGTAGTCTTTATTTCCTTTTTGAAGAGTAAAGGACCAGACTTGGACTCTTCTGAGATGTCTGGAGCCCCTTCAGAAAAGAAAAGGTGAACCCTCCAGGAGGACTCTGATTTCCATGACTCAGAAACTGGTGAAATGGTCCATGTTAAGTAGATCCTTTCTGCTGAAGCATATGATTGACACTGAAGAAACCCATCCTTTGTCTCGCTTCTAGTGGATTTTTCCTTTTCAAAGATGCTTCATAGGTGAAGGAAGTTTTCCAGTAGGAAGCTGCAGAGTATTCTGAAGCCTGGAAGATAGTTATATGGACTTGTCAGACACTAAATACAGCACTTGAGGAACAGCCAGAGATATCCTGAAAAAAGTGTTCAGTAATGCATCCTTGGAGCCTTACTCCCTTCCTCCTACTCCTAGGGGGCTTGATAGGGTAGTCCCATAAGTACCTTTATAGGAACTCTTTGGTGGATCCAGATGTAGTGTTCCTGGATCCAGCAAGGCTGAACCTCTTCTGTCCAACCAGAGAGCTGTGTTCCCAGTGGCAAAGAGAGGAGCACTCGACAGATGTGAAAAAGTGTATAGCTCTGCTTTCCTTTCCCACAGAGCCTTAAGTTCCATGTGTTTTCTTACCAGCAATTTCTACGGAAAAGATGGAAACCAAGACAGATGGGACTTCAAGACAAGGATCTGAATCAAGAAATGTTTGATCTATGTGACTTTTCCTATGCAGTTGGCAAAACACCCAGATGTGGCTATGACAATGTGACTGCAACATGCAGGGCAGAAGCTACAGAGTATCTGTGTTACAGATGCATGCCGATGTGCGGATCATACTGCTGCCTGAGTATGTAAACATAGAGATCTATAATACCCCTCCGAATAAGGAACTCTTTGGACCCCATGCTCAGGAGTTTTACAAAAAACTGGAGGAAGAACAAGTCTTCCTAATCTGTAAGACAGCTCTTAAATGTCCAAGTTCTTGGATACAGCATGAATTTTCCAGCTAAATCTTGGCCCTGTCACTCAAAGCAGAACAGTGCTAGGTTGGCAGGGGGAGGAAGGTAAAATTTAAGAAAGAATGACAAGGTAGATCAAGAGATGAGCCCAGGGGCTGTCGGGCTGAGACACCCAGAGAGATCAGCTGTGACTTGACACCACCCTGAACAAAACCTTCATTCTTTGCCTCTTCCATCCCCCCAAACTCCACTCCAACCCAAAAAGTTGGAGTGTGCTTGTCATTCTTTATAAAAGATTGGGAAGGAATTATCCAAGACCAGTGGGTGCCAAATCTCATCCAGAGAAGGTACAAATTGCAGTTCCAGGGCATTCCAAAACTTAGTGTTCCAGCAGTTTCCAGGGACCATCTGGCCTTCATACTTGGAATTCTTCAAGAAGTGATAATCTGGGGTTATGGAAAGGATTCATGTAGGGGTAAGAGGACAAATGTTCTGATCAACACTCTTCCTAGTCCCAAGGAAAGAGAGGCCTTAGAGACCCATCCTACACTTTTTCTATGTAAACAAATTATTCAGCGTATTGAAGTTCAAAATCACACCCTTCAAAATCTACTGCTTTCTTCGCACACATTCATGGTCACCCTAGATCTGGCACATGTCTACATCTCCATTTCCATTGCCAGGAAACACAGAAAATTCCTAAGATTTTCAGCAAGGGGGAATATTTTCCAACTGACATAGTTATCCTACTGCACCCAGTGTAGTTGCAAAGTGTCTAGCTCCAGTGATTTGTCTATTGTAGGACAAAGGATTTCAAATTTACCCACACCTGGACGATTGCCTGATTCTGGCAGAACCCCAGCAAGACAAGGCTTTAGACTTCACTTTGAATTGTTTCAGGGAACCTGTGGCTGATGGTCAACAAAAAGTCATGGTTCAACCCCGTAAGGAAACTGGTGTTCTTGGGGACATGTTTCAACATCACCCTGAGCAAGGCCTTCCTTGCACACCACAAAGTAGCCCATCTGACACAGTACAACAAGTTCATCAGGTTGGTAGGCTTCACAGTGCTTTGTGTTATAATGGTGCCTCTAGCTCACCTGCACATGAGGAAGCTCCATTGGTACCCGAGAAACAAATTATGTCAGCGTACCTATCCTTTGGAGGCCAAATCCAGCTCCTTCCATGCTTCAGAAGGGAGATTTGATGGTAGATACAGCAGTATACCCAAATTCAGGGAGTGCACCTCTGCATTGACTGTGACCACAGATCCTTCACTTGGCTTGGGTGGTCAATGTAGGAGCCCTTCAAGTCCTGGATACTAGGGTAGACAGAATAAGGGGAAAAAACATAAATGTAAAACAGATGTTGGCAGTCACTTTGCCTTGAAAGCCTTCACTCCTACTTTAAAGCAGGGAGTTCTTCAAAGAGTGCCATCTAGTACATAAATTTGGAGGAACACATTCATACCTGCACTGCAGGATGACGGTGCAAGCCCAAAAGATGGCCTTGAAGGCAGGTGTGACTCACTATCTTATCTCAGCAAAATATGTTAGTGGACAGACTGAGCAGACCCCAAACAGACCCTCCACGAATGGCTGATAAACTGGGGATGTGATGTTGTCCTAGCTCGCCTTCATTCTTAACTGGTTGGACTCAGCCTTGAGTTAAACTGGGGATGTGATGTTGTCCTAGCTCGCCTTCATTCTTAACTGGTTGGACTCGGCCTTGCACAAAAGCTCAAAGTCTTCTACTAGCTAATGGCTGAAACCCTATCCCATCGTGCCCTAGGAAAGCTTCACAGATTTCAAGATCAGGTGCTCCTACTGGCTCTAGCTAAGTGGAATTTTCTTATTTTCATATTTTGGATAACTGTCAGTTTATTACTGCTGTTATATTCTAGTTAGTGTTTATTAAGCAGATTTAATGTGTTCCCTTTGTTTTGGTGTTGGCCATCGTTTTTCTTCTCCGGTCTTTTTCTCTTATCCTATCCCGGCTTAAATTTTATTTTCTAAAGCCCAGTTTTAGTTAGAGGGCTTCCTTCCTTTTAACTATATAGGCAGGCTCGTTTAAGTTAGAGAGCTGTTTTGACTGAGGTTTTTCCACTTTGTTTTCCTCTTTAAATTACCTGGCTAGCTCGTTTAAATTAGAGGGCTGCCTTTGCTCCTGTGGTTGTTACTGATTACTGTGATGTGTTCTAAGCAGTCTAAGGATATTAAACCCTCCGGGTTTAAGAAATGTGTTAAGTGCAACCAAAAAATGCCCATTACTGGCGGACATACAGTTTGCGTATACTGTCTTGGAGCAGTACACCTTCAGGAGTCTTGTGCCATATGTCACTCCTTTAGTCATAACGTACTACTGGAGAGGAAGAATAAATTGATTCTTGAGAGGCTTATTGGAAGACCCCTTTTTCTGAAGCTATCGAAGAAGGTAAGGGTCCTTCAAAGTCTGACCATTCACCCTGTTCAAAATCAAACAAGTCGGGGAAAGGTCATCATCCTCGGAGGCTCAATTGGAGCTTCAAAAAAGTTACAAAAAGATTAATCTTCGGACCCAAAGACTGTCTGGCCCAAGAAGCCTTCTACCGCCATTGGGATTTCATGTACGGATCTGGTCCCTGGAATTGGAACAGATATCTCCAACTTTAAAATCTCCCTTATTACAGTCTTCCAGATCTCCTGCTCCCTCCACTCAATCTTCCAGGAGTCTCTCTGATGATGATGCGCATCGCGTGGTGCAGAGGCTGTTAGGCACCGGCACTTGCCAAATTGTTGTTGGATCCAACCCAGAGGGCTTCGGAACCGACCAAGCTTACCCTTTCACCATCAGTTCCTTCTCTGATCCGATCTCTAGACTTAGGAGCCAAAAAGTCTAGAACTGGTTGTAGTGGAACCGTCGGAACAGAGACCTATCCCAGGATCTTTGGGTCTGACTACTACTCCGTCCTTGGTTCCGTCTGAACTTGAGTCTAGTTGACGCTTTCCGGTCGGGTCCAGGGAGGAGAGTCAGATCGGACAGTAGTCAGATCCAAACTTGCCTCTCGGGGCTTCTGCACTGGTGATCTCAGCTGCTACATCTACCTCGGAGCCAACACCCTTGGTTCCGGGGATGCTGTCTGGTTCTTTGGATCCAAGAGTTTTCTTCTGCTCAGGGGTGGGGGGGTGTTTGAGGTGATGGAGAGAGTACTGTCTCCACAGACATGTCCACTCTCAGGTCTAGACATTCTTCCCCCAAAGGCACTGGTGTCTGTCTCAGCACCACTGCATCCACAGAGAAGCGGAGACCCTAACCCTCAAGATGCCCCATTGGGTGAACCCCTTTCTTCCGAAACCTCTCCAGAATACCCTTCTGAAGAGGTCCCTCAGAAGAGACTATGCAAGAGGAAGCATTTAGACTCCCTAGAGGAGTCCATCACATCCGATACAGACCTTGAAGTCGGGAGGGTCCCCCACGGTCACCCTCTGAGGATGTCTCCTTCACAGACATCCTCCATCCTGGAAATACTTAAACAAAGAGGTGGTTGGACGCCCATCTAACCTTCTGAGGAGGAGTCTGTATACCTGAAGGCTTTTGGGTCTCGCCCTTCCGCCACTTGGGTGTCTCCGCCTTTCGACGAACTGATGGACCTAGTGTGTCAAAAGGCAAGGGAGTCTCCAGACTCAGTGGAGCTTGTTCTTCGGAGGCCAAACAAATTCATCATGTCTTCTACAGATAGAATTTTCTTACAAAGGGAGTCCCAGTAGATGCTATGGTGGTGGCGGCGGCCATCAAGAAAAAACTTTCAGAGAAGTCCTCTTCTGTCCATCCGCTGAACACGGAGTCTCGTACAATGGATAGATACAGAAAGCGCACCTTTTCTTCAGCGACTTTTGCACTCAGATCGCTGAATTATCTCACCCACTTTACCAGACTTCAGAGAGATCTCCTGAAGGAGCTAGGAGATGCTGTCCAAGGTTCATTAGCTGTAAAGGTATCAGAGAAGGTTCCCTCACAGCTCTCCACCTTAAATTCAGTGGCCAACTCCTCCAGGAGACTCATTTCTTATGCAGTGGATGGAGCGAGTAGGGCAGTGGGTTCAGGAATTTCCCTAAGGAGACATTCCTGGATGTGCTTGTGTGACTTTGCAGAGCCCTTTAAATCTTCTTTTGTTAACGCCCCTTTTGACGGCTCGTCTCTGTTCGGGCCAAAAGTCAAAGACACTCTAACCAGGTGTGAACAAAAAGGAAAAACTCTCTCTGCAGTAGGAGTTCATTTTTCCCTACCTTCTAGATTGTCCAAAAGGTCAAAAGGGAGGAAAAATGTGGTTCCGAAAATCCCAGAGAGCTTTCCAGGACACACGTGGTGATTCTTCCCTCAGGGGCAGAGGGGGGAAGTAGTAATGAAAGATACTAGCCACCCGGCAGAGGGGGTCTGCAAAATCAGGGCGACAGGGAATCTTTCCTTGGTAAGCCCTTCCAGTGCTCCTGAAAGTAGGCCCACCTATCCATTTCTGGAGGCTGTCAGAGGTTGCTTATCTTTGTACCCAGAAGCCTGACTAAATAACAAAAGACAAGTGGGTATAAAGCATCGTATCCAGAGGTTACTCCGTACCCTTTTCTTTCCTCGTCCCAAACGTAAAAAACATCCCGGACATTCCACCCAGTCAAAGGGAACAGGCAACTCTAGAAATTCAAAAGTTGCTAGAAAAAAGTCATCCAGACAGTCCCCGCAGACCAAATTAAATCCGGAACTTACTCAAGGTTCTTTAGTTATAAAGAAAACGGGACTGGAGACCCATCCTGGATCTCAGCAAATTAAACAAGTCAGTAAGAAAGTCAAAGTTCTGGATGGTAACACTGCAGCTGATACTCTCTTTTCTAAGACAAGATGATCGGATGTGCTCTATAGATCTCCAGGATGCATACTACCACATAAAGATGGAAAGGCGATCCAGGAGTAATTTGTGCTTTCGGCTGGTAGACTGTCACTACCAGTTTCAAGCTCTTCCCTTTGATCTCACTACAGCCCCCAGTGTTCAGCAAGTATGTGGCAGTAGTCATGGCTCACTTGAGACGCCTAGGATTCAAGTGTTTCAGTACCTAGACATCTGGCTCCTAAACACCACCACCACCGAGCATCTACTAGCAAAAGTGAGAGAGACACCACCTTGCAGCTCTGCTCTAACCTAGGAATCAGAATAAATTACGAAAAATCTGCTTTATTGCCATCTCAGCATATAATTTTTATAGGAGCACATCTAGATACAACCCCCCGAAAGAGTTCAAGTCCTACGACATCAAGTCAAAAACCTACTTTCCGAGAAAAAAGTACAAGCAAGAACAGTCCTGAAAATCTTGGGTACCATGGCAGCAGCAATAAACTTGATTCCATTAGCACGTCTGCTTATGAGAATTCTGCAGTGGCTACTGTTCACTCCGTTGTCCATGCAGGAACTACCCATGTCCCACCAAATTATGATAACAGAATCTTGCAAGAAAGACCTTCGTTGGTGGCTTCACTCCACTCATTGCGACATTAGGTCGACCCTTTGTTCTTCCACAACCTTTAACCACAGTGACCATGGATGCTTACCAGATTGGGGGGGGATGTATTATCTGGGAAGGACAGTCCAAGGCACTTGGCAGGATCACGAGGCCCATTTGCACATTAATGTCATAGAGATGAGGGCAGTGCTTCCAGTGTTGCATGCATTCCAGCACTCTCTTCCGCTAAGAACTTTTGCAATACAGACCGACATGTCAGTTGTGTGGTACATAAACAAGGAGGAACCAGGTCTTACCCCCTTTGTCGGGAGGCCCTGAGAGTATGGCAGTGGGTGATCACCTCCCAACAATTTCTGGCAGAAACGCACATCCCAGGGAGATCCAGTGTAATAGCAGACAAACTCAGCAGAGCGATTCTGATGCCTCACGAGTGGTCCCTAAAACAAGAAGTAGCGGGGTTGATTTTCCACAAATGGGACCTTTTTGCCATGCCCATGAATGCCAAATGCAGCAGCTATCTTGCCCTAATCCCCCCCTCCGGGGGAGTCACCAAGGGATGCACTTGTACACGATTGGCCCTCTGGACTCCCCTATGCCTTCCTTCCCTTTCTGTTGATACCAAAAGTTCTTCAGAAACCCAGTTCCTTGAGAAGGAATTTGATGCTCGTTACCCCATACTGGCCTCGTCAAATCTGGTTCCCCTTCCTTTGGCCTCATCTGCAGGAGGAGCCATGGATTCTGGACCCATTTCTGGACCTTCTGACTCTTGCATCAGCGATGCTCCACCCATTCCCCTCAAACCCACAAATTGACAGCTTGGCTGCTCTGATTCCTAACATAGCCAGGCTCCCTAACCTTTCCCCATCAGTGAAATATATCCTGATCTTGTCTGATAAGGCTTCAACTAGGTAGTTGTATATGAGTAAATGGAAAAGATTTTCTTCTTAGGCCTTGAATAAGCCCATTGACACCTTCTCTGCCCCAGTACCTTTCATTCTTGAATTCTTAGCAAAACTATTTAATGATGGCGTGGCGCAGCTGCAGCTACTATTCAAGTTCAGTTAGCAGCAATATCTAATTTCCATCTAGGTGAATCAGGGCCGAATGTGATGTCCCGCAGACTTTGCAAGGCATTTCTTAAAGGCACTATTTTATTAAGACCACCCATTAAAGCCCCTCCACCACCATGGAACCTGAATTTTGCCTTATCCTGTTTAATTCTTCCCCCATTTGAACCTGCATCATCCTGTGTATTTACTTGGAAGACTATTCTTTTGATAGCCATCACTTCTGCTAGAAGAGTTTCAGAGCTACAAGCATTGTGTGTAAAGCCCCCCTACATGCTTTTCTGCAAAGATAGAGTATTCCTACGAACATATACCTATCCTTCCTACCCAAAGTATGCTCAGAGTCTAATTTGAATCAATCCATAGAACTATCAGTCTTGTTCCCCAACTATGGCAACAAGGCAGAATATATGCTTCACCTGCTAGATGTACATAGACAATTACATTTCTACTTGCATAGGACAAAGGACTTCAGAAAATCTGACCAATTTGTATCGTTTTCAGACTCTAAGAAATGTGCTCCTGTGCCTAAAGTCACACTTTCGAAATGGCTGTCAGATTGTATTGCCTTTACTTGCAAATCTCAAAACAAAGAACTCTCTATAAAGTAAAAGGTCATTCTACAAGAGCCATAGCAACCTCTTCTGCTTTTTGGGCTAGGCTGTCAATTGACACCATTTGTGCTGCAGCAACATGGGCAAGGCCTCATACCTTTATCACTCATTACAAAGTGGATTTGGCCTCCAGAAACAGGGCCTCTTTTAGGTCCACAGTTCTGAAGAATATTCTCCCTTGAGCCATCCAAGAAAGGTGGTGCTAGGGACGCTGTTTCAACCAGTTAAGAATCAAGGTGAGATTGGACAGCATCACATAAAGAAGTTATGTACTCAGCATAACGTTCCATGTGTGTTGTCCAGCTCGCCTTCATTCTTACATCCCACCCTCCTTCCCCCAGCCTTTGGCTCCTGGAGAACCGAGCGGATACCATTGGTAATTAATGTGCTCTGACCTTGTCATTGCTCCATAAGGTATTCGATAGTTTTGTTTGGTATCTATTGTTTATATCAGCAAACAAGATCTGGGGAGCTTTCCTAGGGCATGAAGAGAGAAGGTTTTCAGCCACAAGCTAGTAAAAGACCTCAAGCTTTTGTATAAGGCCGAGTCGGAACCAAGGATCGGTTCCGCACCCCAACCAGTTAAGAATGAAGGCAAGATGGACAACAAACATGGAACAATGTTCTTCGTGTTTCACTGTTGCAGTCATTACATTTTGGTAATCTGCTGGCAGGTTGCCCTCAAGTCGGCCTGAATTCCAAAGTTTTGGGTCCTGTGTCGGTTGCTGTCTTCTCTTCCATGACGTCAGGTCGTCAGGGGTATAAAACATGCAGCCGATGCCATTTTCTTTAGTCTTTCTTGCCGCGTGGTGCCCGAAGCAGAAGTATTTTGCAAGTGCCGGTCGGCCGACTACTGAAATATTCGAGTTTGAGTTTCAGAACCAAAGTCTTTACTAAAGCTAAGTACCCCATTGGGGAAACTTTTTTCTTGCTTTTTACTGATTGTCAGAAAAAGTTAATAATTGTATTACTTGTGGGAAGCAAATACCTCATAAGGATTTCCATTTGTACTGTATTCCTTGCCTAGGCCCTGATCACAACGTGCCTGGCTGTCGGTTTTGTGCTAGATTTAACCAACGCACTATTAAGCGTCAGTATATTTTTGCATCAAAGTATTTTGGAAACAGATTTAACTACCCAGAAATGTCATCGGATAGCAATCCGACTACTGGAGTACATAAAAAACGTAAATAAAAGGACAGAGAAAGGCAGTCGAGATCCAAAACTGATGACAAAGCTTTTCGCAGCCCCTGATACCCGCTACCTTCGAGTCGCAGGCCTCTACCAACGCCCATGTGGAGTCCGGCATGCCGCCAGATACTCAAGGTATTGGACTGACTGATGTATCTCCCTCAGATGGGTCCGGAGCCGCTGAGCAGGCACCGGCTTCTGAGGGTGTATTCAGACCTCAACATTTGTATAGCAAACCGACGACAGCTGCAAAACCAAAGACAAAAGCAACTTCTAAAACTAAAAACCCGAAGCATGAGCCACGTGCACAGGCCTCTATGCCTAAAAAACAGATGATCAAAATGGCTGAAGAACTTATTACCTTGATCAGGGGTACCCATCCCCCTCCAGATAAGAGGCCTAGGCAAGACACCGATTGTGAATCTTCAGATCAGGTTTCTGTTTCTTCTGATCAGGAATTATCTATACCTCCCTATGAGGATTCTGATGCTGAGGAGTCTATTCCATCTGCATCTCCTCCTGAGGATTATTCTTTCGGAGAAACCTTGCATAATTTGAGGGGGCATTTTCACTGGGAGAGTCAATACTTCAGAATCAAAAAAGAGGCTCAGGGATTTCCTTCTCCCTCAGCACAAGCCTTTAGCCATTCCTCCTGTTTTAGACATTGTGGATGATGTGTTTTCGGAGTCAAGTTTGACCCCTGACTCCTTACCTCTGGCTCCCAGTAAGCCTGACAGATATTACAGGGTCCCTGACTCACATAAATTTTTATTTAGAAACCCTGCTGCTGACCCTGAAACTATTTCACAGGGTCCAAAGGAAGTTAAGGCCTCAACAGCAAAAAATCCTACCCCTTCTGACAGAGATTCAGGGGCACTAGACAGATGGGGAAAAAAAGGTTTATACATCTTCAACCTTGGCAATCAGGGCCTTAAACTGTCTATTTCATATGCTTAAGTACCAACAACATGTTATGGGATTGCTGAAACAGAAAATGATGTTGATTTCAGAATGTGCAGAAAATAAAGAATTGCAGGAATTATTGCATGCAGCTGAACAAGTTGGAAAGCATACTTTGCAATGTGGTTTTGATTCCTTAGAGGCCTCGTGCAGGGCCGCAGTTACTGGATCTGTGATTAGGAGGCATGCCTGGTTAAAGGAACACAATTTGCCTGATCACGTTAAAGCTACATTGCTAGATGCACCTTTACAGAATGATTCTCTGTTTGGTATTAAGGCAGAAGAGGTTTTAAAGAAAATGGAAGACAAAGCTAAGTCTATGCAAACTGTTAAAGACTTCTTACAAGTGCAGCCACCCAGGTTCAGTAGACACTGACCTACAAAAAATTGGTCCTTTCCTGTGTCAGACAGAGCTCAAAGGGGCAAATCCAGACGCCTTAAGGGTTTCAGATACCAGGCACAAGATTCATACAGGTCAAAGCAATGGGGAGCTTCCACCTCCAAATCTGGAGGAGATAAAGTGCAAACCTACAGAAAGCAATCCCAATAACTTCCCTCTGCCTACACCAAGTACTTATCGTTTGGCAACACCCATAGAGGGAAAATTAGCACTTTTTGCTCAAAATTGGTAGTTAATAACCCAGGACAAGTGGATACTAAACATCGTATCACAGGGATACAGATTCCATTTCCAAACTCTGCCAGTGGCAAATGGTTGGCCAGATCTGCCAAAAAATCAGTGGACAGAGGCACAGAAACAGGTAACGTCCCACATGGATATGGGGGCCATTCAGACAGTACCAGAACAGGAAAAAGGAAAAGGTTTTTACTCAAGACTGTTCTTGGTACCCAGAAAAAACAAGGCCTAGCGGCCAAAACTGGATTTATCGATTTTGAACACATACCTGGACATTCCAAAATTCAAAATGCTGACTTTGCAGCAGCTTCTGCCCATGCTGGGCAAGAATGCTTGGCTGGTGACTTTAGACCTAAAAGAGGCATACCTGCATGTCCCAATAAGGCAATCATGCAGAAGATACCTCAGATTCAAGGCTGGCTTAATGCACTACCAATTCTCTGCACTGCCCTTTGGCATATCTACTGCGCCCAGGGTCTTTACAAAGTGCCTGGCACCAGTAATTGCATATTGCAGACAAGTATACAAATATATCCTTACTTGGATCACTGTCTCATTCAAGCAGAGAACAAGGACATTCTTCTTCGACACCTGGCATTTGTGAAAAGGCTTCTAACATGCCTAGGGTACACAATAAATGAAAATAAATCACAACTGGTACTCTCTCAAAAGATAACATTCGTGGGTGCAAGCTTGGATACAACTGCCCAGATGGCTTACCTCATGCCAGACAAGCAAAGGCAACTGACTGCTTACTTCAAACTGATGGCAACAAAAACCCAGTCTTCTGCAAGGCAAATTCTGCAGGCTCTGGGCTTCATGGCATTCTGCATCCTACTAATTCCATATGCAAGACTGCATATGAGGAAACGTCAATGATACCTAAAATGTTTATGGAGTCAACATTCACACAGTCTGGAAACAATGATTCCTCTCATTCCCTGCCTGCAACAGGAGTTTATATGGTGGGCAAAGGCATGTCACCAAAACATGGGACTGCCCTTCACTCTACCCCCTGCCAGCCATACCTTAACAACAGACGCATCAGATTATGCCTGGGGGCCCACATGGCAGGAAGATGCATTCAGGGCTTATGGACACCAAAACAAATGCATCTTCATATCAACCAGAAAGAGATGCTAGCTGTTCAGAATGCCCTAACAGCCTTCAAGGACTTACTTCATCCGGGACAACTACTGATAACGACAGACAACACCACAGTCATGTGGCATATAAACAAGCAAGGGGGCACAAACTCATACCCCCTTTGCAGATTAACCATGGCACTGTGGGACACAGCTTTGACCTACCAAATAAATCTTCAAGCTCAATTCCTGCCAGGAAAACAAAACACTCTGGCAGACGATTTAAGCAGAAACCTTATGGATCCTCATCCACAAGTCTTCAGCATGATAACAGAGAAATGGGGGAGCCCAGACATAGATCTGTTCACCTCGCCTCAAAATTATCAATTGAAAAGATTCTGCACAAGGACTTGTCACAGACTAGCATGGAAAGTGGACGCCCTATCCTTCATTTGGAAAAACCTATCAGTTTATGCCTTTCCTCCTCTGCCTGTTCTACCCAAGGTCCTCTTAAAAGTCAGACAAGAGAAGCCAAAGATATTAATTGCCCCGGACTGGCCCCGCCAATACTGGTACCCATTCCTAAGGAACTTGGCTCAATACCCAGCTTGGACCTTGCCTCAAAGACCACAGCTACTGTCCCAGCAAAACAGTAAACTCCTGCACAATCAACTACAGACTCTGAACCTGGCAGCATGGCTAATCATGTAGGCATACAAACAACACCTCTCAGTAAAGCTGTGATGGGTGTCATTTTGGAAGCCAGAAGGCCTAGTACTATAAAATCTTATGCTGACAAATGGAAGAGATTCTGTGCTTGGAATAGAGCACAAAGAACTGATACAGCAGAACCAAATATTCCTCAGATATTACAATACTTAACTGAGATGCTTGACAAAGGCCTATCTTTCTCGTCAATCAAAATCCATGCCTCTGCCATTTCGGCTCATTAAATACAGAGCCACCAATCTTTTCTCATCCTTTACTAAAGCAGCATCTTAGAGGAGCCAAAAATTTAAGGCCTCCTAGAAGATCACCATTACCTGCATGGGACCTTTAATTATGTGTTGGAAAAGCTCACCCTGCCTCCATTTGAACCAGCTGCTACCGCTGATCTAAAGGTCTTATCATGGAAAACAGCTCTGCTACTAGCAATTACTTCAGCAAGAAGAGTTTCAGAGCTACAGGCCCTCATGGCTGTGGAGCCTTTTATCATATTTTACCCAGACAGGGTGTCTCTGAGGACAAATCCTACTGTTATGCCTAAGGTGGTTTCCAGTGTGGTTCTTAACCAATCAATGCATCTGCCAACTTTTTATCCAAATCCGCAGAACAAGGGGGAGAGAATTCTGCATTCCTTGGATGTACACAGACAGCTAAGATTCTACTTGAGCAGGACAAAAGCTGTAAGAAAAACTGAGCAATTACTAGTGTCATATGCTGCAGGATCAGGACAAAAGGCTATTTCAAAGCAGACAATTTCAAAGTGGATAAGCCACTGCGTCCGTTTCTGCTACTTACACCATGGTAAACCTGTGCCCAAGGGCATTAGGTCTCATTCCACCAGAGCTGCAGCTACTTCAGCAGCCTTTCTCAGAGGAGTACCAACCAAAGACATTCTAGAGGCTGCTACTTGGAGTTCTGTTTACATCTTTACAAACCATTACCATTTGCCTTTCTACTCTAAGTCCAGGGCAGGCTATGCCACTGCAGGGCCTTATAGCCGCACCTAATGCTGCTTAGCCCCAGCCTCCCAACCATAGCTTTGGGATTCTACCCAAATGTAATGACTGCAACAGTGAAACACGAAGAATATAGTACAGTTGTGTACACTTACCATAAATGTAGATGTTCGAGTGTATTCACTGTTGCAGTCCAGGTTACCCTCCCGCCATCCCTATGTCATTCTGAAGTTTATCTTTCCTTCTGTGTCTTCTACAACCTATGTGGTGTGTTTGCTTGTAGATGAAGGTAAGGTTTATATTGATGCATGTATACTTATATAATTTTGCTACCTTTTTGGGGGCACCTGACATCAGGGGAAAGAAAAACTAAAGAAAATGGCGTCTGCTGCATGTTTTATACCCCTGACGTCATGCAAGAGAAGACAGCAACCGACGCAGGACCCAAGACTTTGGAATTCAGGCCGACTGAGGGCAACCTGCCAGCAGATTACCCAAATGTAATGAGTGCAACAGTGAATGCACTCGAACATCTACATTTATGGTAAGTGTACACAACTGTACTTTATGGTGAGTACATAACTTCTTTTTTCTTTCTGGATATTGCCAGGTTATGGGGGTGCACTGGATATGACCCTGTTTGCCTCCTACCTGAACAAACAACTGGGAAAGTTCTTTTGCAGGACAGCAACCCCAGAAGTCGGGAAAATGGATATTTTCCATCTCTTGCATTTCATCACTTATTAGGTCTGGCCATAAAGCAGTCTGCTTTATAGTAAAATTGAGACCAGAGATTCCTTCTACCTAAGGTACCTTTAGAAATTTAAAACAACCTACCTACTCCTAGTTGATACATTGGCAAGTCTCAAATCCCCACCAAACCCAGTTAACTCCACTGAATACTCAGAAATGTGTAGTACCACATTATACTAGCATGTAAACAGCTGCATAGATGCAGCTGTACTCTGTAGGAACAAGTGCAAGGCGAATCCCAAAAATAAACCAGCATTGTGGAACCATCATATCAACAAGTTTTGTAATAAAAGGAAAACATTTTGCCCAACAGTAAGATGAGTAATTTCCAGAATGTTAGAGCCCTTGTCTCTGAAATAAACAAGCAGCTCAGGAGTTTAATAAAATCCTCCAAAGCCAAGTTTGAGCCTAAAATAGCTACCCAAGCCAAAGACAGTCATAAGGCATTTTATTAGTTATATTTGTAATCTCAAAAGTGTGGTGCAGCAAGGCATTGAGCTGATTGTGAATGATATTACCATCAAGAGGCTGGAGGTGATAGTAAACCCACTAGCCGATGAATTTAGCTCCAGCTTTACCTCTGTTTCCCCCGTCTGTTCCTCAAGATATACCTGAAACAGGCTCTCCTCTAGCTGTCACACAAGACAAAGCCCTAAAAGTGCTGCATTAATGGGTTTTGAAATGTCCCTTGATGCATCTTGAATTCCATGAAGCACAATTTAGCCACACCCCCTAGCAACTGTCTTCAATCTCAGCCTCCATACAGCTGTTCTGTCAAGCGAATGGAGAACAGCTACATTCATTTCCCTGCATAAGGGAGGATCTTCCACAGATCCAGGCAATTACAGACCCATAAGTCTGACCAGCCTCGTATGCAAAGCCATGGAAAGACTTAGAGTGGAACAAATCTGTCAGAACATAGGGAACCTCTTTACACTGGACCTGTCTCAATTTGGACATCAAGGCACATCATGCTTACTCAGCCTGATGAATTTTTTTGAAAAGGTCTCGTAAGCTCATACTTAGATCTGGCCAAAGCTTTTGACACCATTCCTCACTCAGGCATAGTAGGAAAGCCAGATAAACTAGGAATAAACTCCTATGTAAGCTGCTGGAGTGCCGTCTGACTCAAAGATAGGATGCAGGAAATCAAAATGGGAGAAGTTACCTACACAGAGAGACCAGTCACCAATAGAGTCCCCCAGGGTTCTGTGCTGGGACACCACCTTTTTTGGTATCTACTTTTCTGAAGTAAAAGCAAATACCAAATTGCTCTGGCTGACTGGGTTTTCAGATGACTGCAAGCTGGGAGCAGTCATTGAATCCCCAAATGACTTGGCCATCCTGCAGGAAGGTTCATCTCAAACAAGTAACTGGTGCCAAAATCATGTACTAAAACTAAATGCCGAAAAATGCATTATTGTCTACTTTGGGAGGTCACCTATTGTAAGGAACTACCACACTGACAGTGCACCTCTAGGAATTTACCCTGTTCAGGATTTCAGAACTTTTGTGGAGTGTCACTTAACATTTGACCAACATGTGCCCGTTGTAAGAAAGTCCTTCTACATTGCACAGCTTATAAACAAGGGGCTTGTGTCTAGATCTAGGGATGTCATTTTTGCCCTTTATGCAACTCATAGTATGCCAATCTTTGAATATAATGCTGCCTTTGGGATGTATCTGTCCAGTACTTTTTCATTCCTTATACCTCATTACTCTCTCTCTTTCACTTCCTTACTGACGTCTGTTTCTCTTCCCTGACTCTCCTTCTAAATATACTTCATATTGCAATTCCTATCTATATTAGACTAACTTATTTTTTTATTTCTCTACAAACTGTCTAAAATTTCTCTAAATATTAAATGATTGTCATATATGTTGTATCAATTCTTAACCAATGTTTTATATTGTATCTGATTTGATGTTCTTCGTGTTTCACTGTTGCAGTCATTACATTTGGGTAATCTGCTGGCAGGTTGCCCTCAGTCAGCCTGATTAACAAAGTCTTGGGCCCTGCGTCTGTTGCTGTCCCTTCTTCCATGACGTCGTCGTCAGGGGTATAAAACGTGCAGCCGACGCCATTTTCATCAGTCTTTCCTGTCGCGCGGTGCCCGAAGCAGAAGCAGTTCGCAAGTGTCAGTCGGCCGACTCCTGAAATTTTAATTTTTGAGTTTCAGAACCGAAGTCTTCAACCTAAAGCTAAGTACCCCACTGGGGAAACCTTTTCTTGCTCCTTACCGATGTCAGTAAAAGTTAATAATTGTATTACTTGTGGGAAGCAAATATCTCATAAGGATTTTCATTTGTACTGTATTCCTTGCCTAGACCCTGACCACAACGTGCCTTGCTGTCGGTTTTGTGCTAAATTTAATCAACACAATATTAAACGTCGGTATATTTTTGCATCTAAATATTTTGGCTTAAGATTTAACTATCCAGAAATGTCGTCTGTTAGCAATCCGACTACCGGAATACACAAAAAAAGCAAAGAAAAAGACCAGAGACAGACCGTCGAGGTCCAAAACCGACGAAGCTTCCCCTAAGCCAGTCACTGGTTCGCCAGTACACAGTGAGGTGCTTTCACAGCCGCTACTTTTGATTTGCAGGACTCTACTGAGACCCATTCGGAGTCCGGTATGCCGCGAGACACTTTAAGTATTGAACCTGTGGATGTCTCTACCTTAGATGGGTCCAGAACCGCTGAGCAGGCACCGGCTTCTGAGGGTGTTTTCAGGCCTAAAGATTTGTATATTAAACTGACGCCATCTTCAAAACCTAGGCCAAAATCAATTTCTATGTCTAAAAAAACTATGCTTGGGCCACGTGCACAGGCCCCTATGCCTAAAACACAAATGATCAAAATGGGTTCCCATCCCCCTCCTGCTAAGAGGCCTAGGCAAGGCATTGACTATGAATCATCAGATCAGGTTTCTATTTCTTCTGATTCCACTTCTGATCAGGAATTATCTATTCCACCTTATGAGGACTCTGATGCAGAAGAATCCATCCCTTCTGCTTCTCCTCCTGAGGATTTTTCTTTTGGAGAAACTTTGCATACCTTAAGGGAACACTTTCACTGGGAGAGACAGGATTTCTCAGAATCTAAAAAGAGGCTTAGGGATTTCCTCCTCCTTCCTCAATGTAGGCCTTTGGCTATACCTCCTGTTTTAGACATTGTTGATAATGTTTTCTTAGAATCCAGCATGGCTCCTGATTCCCTGCCTCCGGCTCCTAGTAAGCCAGACAGATATTACAGGGTTCTGACTCCCACAAATTCCTTTTTAAAAACCCTACTGCTGACCCTGAAACCATTTCTCAGGGTCCCAAGGGCGTTAAGGCCTCTACTGTTAAAATGCTACCCCTTCTGATAGAGACTCCAGGGCGCTGGATAGATGGGGTAGGAAGGTTTACACGTCTGCATCCTTGGCAATCAGGGCTTTACACTGTCAATTTCCTATGCTTAAATATCAGCAGCATGTCATGGGCTTGCTTAAACAGAAAATTATGTTGATTTCCGACTGTGTGGAAAATAGAGTTACAGGATTTATTGCATTCAGCTGAACAAGTTGGAAAGCATACTTTGCAATGTGGTTTTGATTCCTTGGAGGCCGCTTGCAGGGCCGCTGTAACTGGATCTGTGATAAGAAGGCATGCTTGGCACAAGGAGCAAAATCTGCCTGATCACGTTAAAGCAAAATTGTTGGATGCTCCTTTACAACAGGACAGTCTATTTGGTAATAAGGCAGAAGAAGTTTTGAAAAAGATGGAAGATAAAGCTAAATCTATGCAAACTGTAAAAGATTTCCTACAAGTGCAGCCATCCAGGTTCAGTAGGCACTGGCCTACTAAGAATTGGTCCTTTCCAGTACCCACCAGAGCCACTCAGGTCAAACCCAGACACACCAAATGCTCCAGGTTTCAGTCACAAGGAACTTACAGAACAAAACAGTGGGGTGCCTTCACCTCCAAATCTGGAAGTAACAAGGCACCACCCTACGGTAAACAGTCTCAGTGACTTTCCTCTGCCATCTCCAAGCACTTATCTTTTGGCAGCCCCTTTGGGGGGAAAACTGGCACTTCATGCACGAAATTGGCATCTAATTACCCAGGACAAGTGGGTTTTAAATATAGTATCCCAGGGATACAGATTTCATTTCCACACGTTGCCAATCCCAAACGGATGACCAGATCTGCCTCCAAATCAGTGGGCAGAGGCCCAGAAACAAGTATGTCCCTCATGAATATAGGGGCTATTCAACCAGTGCCAGAAAAGGAAAAGGGAAAAGGTTTTTATTCAAGACTTTTCCTGGTACCCAGAAAAGACAAGTCATGGTGTCCAATTCTGGACTTATCCATTCTAAATACATTTCTGGACATTCCAAAATTCAAGATGCTGACTCTACAACATTTACTGCCTATGCTAGGCAAGGATGCCTGGTTGGTAACTCTGTACTTAAAAGAGGCTTACCTGCATATCCCAATCAGGGAATCTTGCAGAAGATACCTCCGCTTCAAAGCAGGCTATTTGCATTACCAGTTCTCTGCACTGCCCTTTGGCTTATCTACTGGGCCCAGGGTCTTCACAAAGTGCCTGGCACCAGTAATTGCCTTTTGCAGACAAAGAAACATTCAAACTTATCCTTACCTGGACGATTGCCTAATTCAGGCAGAAAACAAGGACACAATTCTACAGCATCTGGCATTTGTAAAAAGGCTTCTAACTTCCCTAGGGTGCACCATAAACGAAAAGAAATCACAACTGGTACCCTCTCAAATAATTACATTTGTGGGTGCAAGCTTGAATATAACTGCTCAGATGACTTACCTCACGCCAGAAAAGCAATTTCAATTGATGACTTACTTCAAACAAGTGGCCACAAAAACCCAGCTATCTGCATGACAAATTCTGCAGGCCTTGGGGTTCATGGCTTCCTGCATTCTACTAATTCTATATGCAAGACTTCATATGAGGAAACTTCAGTGGTACCTAAAAAGCTTATGGAGTCAACATTGTCACAGCCTGGAAACAATGATTCCTATCCTTCCTTGCCTGCAACAAGAGTTCCTATGGTGGGCAGAGGCCTGTCACCAAAACAAGGGACTGTCATTCATTCCACCCCCTGCCACCCAAACCCTGACTGCAGACACATCAGATTATGCTTGGGGGGGCGCATCTGGCAGGGAGATGGATTCAGGGCAAATGGAGCCCAAATCAAATGCACCTGCATATTAATCAGAAAGAGATGCTAGCTGTACAGAATGCTCTGACAGCCTTCAAGGACTGTCTTCATCTAGGGCAACTACTGATAAAGACGGACAACACCACAGTCATGTGGTACATAAGCAGGGGGGTTACCCATTCCTTACCCCCTTTGCAGACTAGCCATGGCCTTCTGGAACACGGCCTTGACTTACCAAATACATCTACAAGCTCAATTCCTGCCAGGAAAGCAAAATACTCTGGCAGACGAACTAAGCAGAAATCTTATGGACCCACACGAATGGAAACTGGATCCACAAATCTTCAGCATGCTGACACGCAAATGAGGGAGCCCAGACATAGATCTTTTTGCCTCACCCCAAAACTATCAGTTGGACAAATTCTGCACAAGAATTCATCACAAAAAAGCTTGGAAAGTGGATGCTGTATCCTTCATCTGGAAAAACCTATCAGTCTATGCCTTTCCCCCTCTGCCTGTGCTCTCCAAGGTCTTACTAAATGTCAGACGGGGAAAAAACAAAAATGATTCTGATTGCTCCAGACTGGCCTCGCCAACACTGGTACCCGCTCCTACGCAATATGTCACACCTTCCTCTGTGTTACCTGCCTCAGACACCTTATTTACTGTCTCAGCAGAACTATCAAATTCTGCACACTCGGCTCCAAACTCTGAATCTTGCAGCATGGCTAATCAGCTAATTTCACCAGTTACATCTCTCAGCAAACCTGTGATGGATGTCATTTTGGAGGCTAGAAGGCCTAGTACTAGAAAATCGTATGCTGATAAATGGAAGAGATTCTGTGCCTGGAACCATGCACAAGGAATAAACACAGCAATGCCCAATATTCCTCAGATTCTGCATTATCTAACTGAGATGCTTCACAAAAAATATTTATAGTAATGCCAAAGCCTCTAAAAGATGGTGTTTTCTTCACCAAATGCTAACAGAGCTTCTGCAACAAGGATCTTATCAGCCAGTCCCAGGAAAAGAGAACACAGGGTTCTACTCAAGAATATTCCTGCAAATGGAAGGAAAAGCACCAGGAGACCAGTCTTAGACTTGTCAAAGCTAAGTAAGTCCCTTCACATACCAAAGTTCAAAATGCTAACTTTGCAAAAATGATTGCCCATGATCTCCCAGGGAGCTTGTATGTTGACCCTAGACCTGAAAGATGCCTGCTTTCATGTACCTACGGCCAAAGAATACGGAATATATTTTTCTGACAGGAGGATTACAGTACCAGTTCTGTGCTTTACCATTTGGCTTATCTACTGCTTCCAGAATATTCACCACATTTCTAGCACCTAGTATATCCCATTGCAGAACTTTAGAAGTTCACGTTTACCCTTAGCTGGATGGCTGCCTGATGAGGCAATCCACTGTGGATCTTTAGACAGCTCTGCAAATCACCATGGATCACTTGCAGAAGTTAGATCTCGCCCTCAACCTCAGCAAATCTCCACTACAGACACAGACGAGAGTAGTTTTTCATGGCACACTGATAGTCTGTGAAATAAAAGGCCTTCTTGCCCCAAGATAAGATCTCCTATTTGACAGACATCTATAGCACCTATTAGAAAAGCAGGCAGTCTCAGCAAGGGAATGTCTTAGGGCATTGGGGTACATGGCATCTTGTATTCTAGTGGGTGCCTCTTGCAAAACTGCACATGAAAAAACTCCCAAGGGTTCCTTAAAAAAAAAAAAAAAAAAAAAACCTTGGGAACAGCACTCATAATCTTTAGAAACCCTGCTGCCCCTTCTTCCCTGCCTGAAAAAGGAACTAATTTGTTGGAAAGAGAGCATTCTACAGAAACCAGAGGCACGCTTCTGTCTACCACAGACAGACAAAGCTGTCACTTTAGACAGCTCAGATATAGCCTGGGAAGCACACCTAGAGCTGAAGGTGCAGGGAATCTGGACTTGAACAAGGGAAACTGCACATAAACTAAAAAGAAATGTCAGCGATGTTTCTAGCAATAAAAGCTTTCTAAAGCAACCTGAATCACAGGAATACTGCAGATTTGGATAGACAACACCACAGTTTTGTGGTACATAAACAAGTAAGGGGAACTCATTCATACCCCTGTGCAGTCAAGAGTTAAAGGTATGGCTTCTGGCACAGGAACTACAGCTGATGTAATTAGCATCTTGCATCCCTGACCAGAACAGCAGCATAGCAGATTCTCTGAGCAGGAACCTTGTGGACCCCAACAAATGGATGTTATAGAGAAAGATTTTGCTGACATCACCCACCAGTGGGGATACCCCAATGCAGATCTCTTTGCCTCGTCTCTGAACAGACAGAAAACTTCTGGTCTAGAACCCACCAAACATGGACATGGAGAGCAGACGACTCCTACTTCAAATAGGCTGACCTCTCCTGTATGCCTTCCCTCCATTACCCATAGTCTCCAGGGTACTGCTGAAAGTGAGGTTAGACAGGCCAAGCATAATACTCATAGCCCCCTTCTGGCCAAGCCAACACTCGTTCTCCTTTCTGTTAACCCTCAGTGAGGAGAGAGACTATACTCTTCCACTGGTGATAGAACTATTCACCCAGTAGAAGAGGTCTGTAATTCATCCACACCTGAGCACACTCAAGCTAGCAGCCTGGAGAATTGCATTCTAACACCAAACAATGCATCTTATTCTACTGAAATGTCCATCTTGAGAGAGGCAAGACAACAAACTACAAAGTGCTGGCATACCTTTCAGAATTATTTGACCAGGACCTTTCTTAGTTAAAATGTTAAGGTACATGCATTTACCATTGTTGCTTACATACCTTGCTCTCAGCTTATCTGTAGTTATCCCCCGTTTGAAGCTGTTGCTAAAAGACGTAATACACCTGAGACCACCTTGGAGAAACCCTGTACCCTCTTGGGACCTGAACTGTGTTTTGGAAAAGTTTACCCTGCCATCTGCAAACTACCTGTACCCCTCTAACAATGCTCACATGGAAGACCACCTTGCTGATACCAATCACCTCAGCTAGGTGAGCCTCAGAACTACAAGCCCTAATGTGCAAAGAACCCTTCACTGTATTCCACGAGAGTTACCATGAGAGCTAATCCTTCTTTCATGCCCAAGGTAGTGTCAGTTCCTCTACTTGGTGGGTGTGCACCAACAAATCAGATACTACTTTAGCAAGACACAGTCCCCAAATGTACCATATCAATATTTATGGCCTTCGCAGAAGGAAAATAAGGCAGGCCTGTCTACAGATAAATTATTTCAAAATGGATAGCTAATCATATTACTTTTTGCTATACTCATCATGGAAACCAACAATCAACTTCTGTCAGGGCACACTCCATGGCACACGAGTCCTTCCTGAAAGGTGTCCCTACTCAGGACATCTTGGAAGTTGCCATCTGGTCTTCTGTTATACACCTTTACCAAGTACTGCCATTTAGGTACTGCATCCAAGACTAGGACAGGTTTTACCGCTGCTGTACTACAGAACCTGCTGTCCCAGGGGCCCTCAGACAACCAGTCACCTAATCTGTAGCTTTAGGAGTCCTCCCAAGAATTAGTACTGTAACACTGACTATGAAGAACATAGTACAGTTCTCTTGGTTCATAGGTGTACACTAGGCTAATAATCACCAGGGTCTTTAAGCCAAACCTTACAATCCAACCCAGTTGTGTTCCTATTTACCATAGATTTATTAGGAGGGGATATGTTAGTTAAGAAGGGTCTAGAGGGTATATGGGGGTATGTTAGTTTGGGCATTACTGTCTGCCTTTGTCTGTCAGAGATATCTTGGCCATACCCAAGGTGAATTTCCAATTTGGCATCCATTGTTAGCTGTTGCACTTAAATAGGATTAGGGGTGGACTCTGCTTCACATGGATGGGGAGCCTGTTCCAGAACATGGGGATTCTCTGGGACACATTTGTCTCACCAACATGTCTTATTTATGTCACAAGCAAAATTTAAATCCTTGTATCTAGTGGTACTGATGCTGTTCATTTTGTGGATGTACAAAAGGTCCATCGGAGCTAGATCCAAGGATGCCTTGTATGTCACGCCTAGATCGCCGCTCAGTAACCTGGCGAAGACAGAGTATAGAGATGGAGCTTTAAGGTGATCTTTATAGGACAATGTGTTTATACCCTGGATTCTCCTTGTAAGAAACCTTTGTGAACGTTCCAGCTATTGTACATGTCTGGTTAGGTGCATGCCAAAGGGGGCGTTATACTCTATGATGGGTCTGATAAAATGGCAGTATGGCTTCCTTGGAGTTGGATGCTGTGTGTTTACTTATAAGATGGGCGACATAGAGTGATGTTCTTATTACCTTGGCCACATGTTGGTCAAAGGCCAAATTACTGTCTGCATATACTCCCATATCCCTGACTACTGAGTCAGCTCTTATGGGTGTCTTATCAATGGAGTAATTAGTCTGGGTGGCAGTTTTCTGAAAAGGCACTTTAATGCATTTCTTGGCATTGAGTTGTAGTTTGTGAAGTTGGCAGCAGTCATTTGTCTGTGTTATACCCTCTTGTAAGGTGTTTGTGTCATGAGGGGAGGGGATCTAAGATGGCAATCAGTTTGCAGTCATCTGCAAACTTTGGTCATCCAAAGGCCCTTGAAATTAGCCTTCTGTTCCAAGAAACAGATGCTAAGTAGGAGTGGTCCCACCATGGAGCCCTGAGGTACCCTATTGCTGACCGGTCTCTCAGTGATGGTGGTATCACCAATCCTGACTTCCTGGGTCCTGTCTGTGAGCCAGCTGGCAATCCAAGTTATACAGGGTTTAAGCCCAGTTCAGAGAGTTTGTCAACTCTACCCATTTGGGGTATTGTATTGATGCCTTAGCCAGACCCAAGTAGGCAGTATGCACTGTTTACCCCCTCATCCATTGCCTTGGTGACCTTTTCAAAGTCGTCCAGCAGGTTTGTAGGCATGACCTTTCCTTGGCAAAGCCAGAATGGGTTGAGTCTAGTGTCTGATGGTTGCCTATGTCTTTGATCATTTCCATGGTAATTCTTTCTATGGCTTTGCACATAAGACTGGTTAGGCTAAGAGGTCTGTAGTTTCCAGGGTCAGTTGATAGTCCACCCTTGTGAAGTGAGTTAACTGTTGCATTTCTCCTTGCCATAATTGTAGATGTTTGAGTAGACCACTATTGCAGTACCAGCTCCCACCCTCCTTCCCCTGTCTGATTTGCTCCTGTGGCTGGGGTTTAGGTGGTTCATCATCTCCCACCTGTACATCCCTTTCCTCTCCTAGTCCACAGTCACTCTGTCCCAGGATTTAGACAGTTGGGAGGGTCATGCTGTCCTCTGGCATCGGACTGACTACCACAGCCTAGAAAGACCTGAAGATGGTGCTAGTGGAGACTCATCTTGTACTTTGACATCTGGAAGTTGGTCCTCTGACATCTGTCTGTTAGGGTGATGCAAATACTTTGGAAATTAGGCCGGTTACGGGCTTCTGCACGGCAGGAAGACCCAAGAATTAGTACTGCAACATTGATCTACTCAAACATCTACATTTATGGCAAGTGTAACACAACTATATTTTTTCTAATCATAATGCAGACACTGCAGTGATTTCCATATCCAAATCTGCTTCTACTAGACAAATTGCAAATGCTAATCTTATTCCCTCTGGCAAGGATGGGGAAAACTTTTAACAAATTTAGAAGAAAAGATGTTCTTCGTGTTTCACTATTGCAGTCATCACATTTGGGTTATCCCTGTGAGGGTAGCCCTCATTCGGCCCGAAAACCAGAGGCTTAGCATTTCAGCGTCGGTTGCTCTCGCTTCAGGACTGACGTCCAGTCGTCAGAATAAAGTAAGGCAGTCGACGCCATTACATCAGTCTTTCTTGCCAAGGACCCAGAAGCAGTTTGCATGAGTGCCAGTCGCCGCTACCAGGGTTTTGTTTTCCAAATTGAAGCTGAAGTCTTCTAAAGCTAAGTACCCCATTGGGGATGCTTTTTTCTTGCTCTAACTGATGTCCGAAAAAGTTAACAATGGTCTTGCCTGTGGAAAGCAAATACCACACAGAGACTTTTATTCTTACTGCATCACTTGCTTAGGCCTAGACCACGACGTCCCTCGCTGTCGCTTTTGTGCTTTGTTCAATGGCAGAACTCTAAGTCGTCGGGCCCTTATTGTTGCTAGATGTTTTTGCTTACAGTCTTCAAATTCCGATATGGCTTCAGTAAACCGTCTGACAGCAGATGATCTAGAAAAATGTAAGGCTAAAGACAGAGACAGACCGCACAGGTCCAAACCTACCGACGACGCTTCCGTTAAGCTAAGTAGTCAGTTCTCTGGTCCTCAGTGCGGCGCTTTCGCAGCCCCTGATGCGCGCTTCTGTGGATTCGCAGGCCGCTACCGAGACCCAAAAATCTTCATCAACTAAGGATCCTGCGGATGTCTCTACCTTGGATGGGTCCGGAGCCACTGAGCAGGCACCGGCTTCCGAGGAAGTACATGTTCTTCGTGTTTCACTGTTGCAGTCATTACATTTGGGTAATCTGCTGGCAGGCTGCCCTCAGTCGACCTGAATAACAAAGTCTTGGGTCCTGCGTCGGTTGCTGTCTCCTCTTCCATGACGTCAGGTCGTCAGGGGTATAAAACATGCAGCTGACGCCATATTAATCAGTCTTTCTTGCCGCACGGTGCCCGAAGCAGAAGCAGTTCGCAAGTGCCAGTCGGCCGACTCCTGAAATTTTCGTTTTCGAGTTTCAGAACCGAAGTCTTGAAACTAAAGCTAGGTACCCCGTTTGGGAAACTTTTTTCTTGCTCCTTACCAATGTCAGTAAAAGTTAATAATTGTATTACTTGTGGGAAGCAAATACCTCATAAGGATTTTCATTTGTACTGTATTCCTTGCCTAGGCCCTGACCACAATGTGCCTTGCTGTCGGTTTTGTGCTAAATTTAACTAACGCACTATTAAGCGTCGGTATATTTTTGTTTCTAAATACTTTGGTTTAAGATTTAACTATCCTGAAATGTCGTCTGTTAGCAATCTGACTACCGGAATTCACAAAAAACGCAAAGAAAAAGAGACAGACCGTCGAGGTCCAAAACCGATGATGAAGCTTCTTCTAAGCCAGTTGCCGGTTCGCCGGTACTCAGTGAGGTGCTTTCGCAGCCCCTGATGCCCGTTACTTCTGAGTCACAGGCCTCTACCGAGATCCATTCGGAGTCCGGTATGCCGCGAGATTCTCCAAGTATTGAACCCGTGGATGTCTCTCCCTTGGATGGGTCCGGAGCCGCTGAGCAGGCACCGGCTTCTGAGGGTGTTTTCAGGCCTAAAGATTTGTATATTAAACCGACATCTTCCTCAAAAACAAGGCCAAAACCAACTTCTATGTCTAAACAACCGATGCATGAGCCACGTGCTCAGGCTCCTATGCCTAAAAAACAAATGATCAGAATGGCTGAGGATTTAATTACCTTGATCAGGGGTTCCCAGCCTCCTCCTGCTAAGAGGCCTAGGCAAGGCACTGTTTATGAATCTTCAGATCAGGTTTCCATTTCTTCTGATTCCTCTTCTGATCAGGAATTTTCTATTCCCCCTTATGAGGGCTCCTATGCAGAAGAATCCATCCCTTCTGCTTATCCTCCTCAGGAATTTTCTTTTGGAGAGACTTTGCATACCTTAAGGGAACATTTTCATTGGGAGAGTCAGGATTTTTCAGAATCCAAAAAGAGGCTTAGAGATTTTCTGCTTCTTCTTCTTCCTCAGCATAGGCCTTTGGCTATACTTCCTGTTTTAGACATTGTTGATGATGTTTTCTTAGAATCCAGCATGGCTCCTGATTCCCTGCCTCCGGCTCCTAGTAAGCCAGACAGATATTACAGGGTTCCTGACTCCCTCAAGTTTCTTTTCAAAAATCCTACTGCTGACCCTGAAACAATTTCTCAGGGTCCCAAGGGTGTTAAGGCTTCTACTGCTAAAAATCCTACCCCTTCTGATAAGAGACTCCAGGCCGCTGGATAGATGGGGTAAGAAGGTTTATACTTCTGCATCCCTGGCAATCAGGGCTTTAAACTGTCAATTTCATATGCTTATATATCAACCGCATGTCATGGGCTTACTGAAACAGAAAATGATGTTGATTTCTAATTGTGTGGAAAGTAGTTACATGATTTATTGCATTCAGCTGAACAAGTTGGAAAGCATAATTTGCAATGTGGTTTTGATTCCTTGGAGGCCTCTTGCAGGGCCGCCGTAACTGGATCTGTGATAAGAAGGCATGCTTGGCTCAAGGAGCAAAATCTGCCTGATCATGTTAAAGCTAAATTGCTGGATGCTCCTTTACAGCTGGATGCTCCTTTACAGCAGGACAGTCTGTTTGGTAATAAGGCAGAAGAAGTTTTGAAAATGATGGAAGACAAAGCTAAATCTATGCAAACTGTAAACGATTTCTTGCAAGTGCAGCCAACTAGGTTCAGTAGGCACTGGCCTACTAAGAACTGGTCCTTTCCAGTACCCAACAGGGCCGCTCAGGTCAGAACCAGACACTCCAAGAGCTCCAGGTTTCAGTCACAAGGATCTTACAGGACAAAACAATGTGGTGCCTCCACCTCCAAATCAGAAAGTAGCAAAACACCACCCTACGGTAAACAGTCTCAATGACTTTCCTCTGCCATTTCCAAGCACTTATCTTTTGGCAGCCCCTTTGGGGGGAAAACTAGCACTTCATGCTCAAAATTGGCATCTAATTACCCAGGACAAGTGGGTCTTAAATATAGTATCCCAGGGGTACAGATTTCATTTCCACACATTGCCAACTCCAAGCGGATGGCCAGATCTGCCTCCAAATCAGTGGGCTGAGGCCCAGAAACAAGTCATGTCCCTCATGGATATGGGGGCTATTCAACCAGTATCAGAAAAGGAAAAGGGACAAGGTTTTTATTCAAGACTTTTCCTGGTACCCAGAAAAGACAAATCATGGCGTCCAGTTCTGGACTTATCCATTCTAATACTTTCCTGGACATTCCAAAATTCAAGATGCTGACTTTACAACAGCTACTGCCTATGCTAGGCAAGAATGTCTGGTTGGTAACTCTAGGCTTAAAAGAGACTTACCTGCATATCCCAATCAGGGAATCTTGCAGACGATACCTCCACTTCAAAGCAGGCTATTTGCATTACCAGTTCTCTGCACTGCCCTTTGGCTTATCTACTGCACCCAGGGTCTTCATAAAGTGCCTGGCGCCAGTGATTGCATTTTGCAGACAAAGAAACATTCAAATTTATCCTTATCTGGACAATTGTCTAATTCAGGCAGGGGACAAGGACACTCTTCTACAACATCTGGCGTTTGTAAAAAGGCTTCTAACATGCCTAGGGTACACCATAAACGAAAAGAAATCACAACTGGTACCCTCTCAAATAATTACATTCCTGGGTGCAAGCTTGAATACAACTGCCCAGATGGCTTACCTCACATCAGACAAACAAGTTCAATTGATAACATACTTCAAACAAGTGGCCACAAAATCCCAGCTATCTGCAAGACAAATTCTGCAGGCTTTGGGGTTCATGGCATCCTGCATTCTACTAATTTCATATGCAAAACTGCATATGAGGAAACTTCAGTGGTACCTAAAAAGCTTATGGGAGTCAACATTGTCACAGCCTGGAAACAATGATTCCTCTCATTCCTTGCCTGCAGCAGGAGTTCCTTTGGTGGGCAGAGGCCTGTCACCAAAACAAGCGAATATCATTCATTCTACCCCCTGCCACCCAAACCCTGACTACAGATGCATCAGACTATGCTTGGGGGGCCCATCTGGCAGGGAGATGCATTCAGGGCGAATGGAGCCCAAATCAAATGCACCTACATATCAACCAGAAAGAAATGCTAGCTGTACATAATGCTCTCACAGCCTTCAAGGACTTCCTTCATCCAGGACAACTACTGATAAAGACGGACAACACCACAGATATGTGGTACATAAACAAGCAGGGGGGTACCCACTCCTACCCCCTTTGCAGACTAGCCATGGCCTTGTGGAACACAGCCTTGACTTACCAAATACATCTACAAGCTCAATTCCTGCCAGGAAAGCAAAATACTCTGGCAGACGACCTAAGCAGAAATCTTATGGACCCACACGAATGGAAACTGGATCCACAAATCTTCAGCATGTTGACACGAAAATGGGGGAGCCCAGACATAGATCTGTTTGCCTCTCCACAAAACTACCAGTTGGACAAATTCTGCATAAGAATTCATCACAAAAAAGCTTGGAAAGTGGATCCTTCAGCTGGAAAAACCTGTCAGTCTATGCCTTTCCCCCTCTGCCTCTGCTCTCTAAGGTTTTACTAAAAGTCAGACAGGAAAAACCAAGAATGAGTTTGATTGCTCCAGACTGGCCTCGCCAACACTGGTACCCACTTCCTCCATGGTACTTGCCTCAGACTCCTCATCTGTTGTCTCAGCAGAACTATCAAATTCTGCACACTCAGCTCCAAACTCTGAATCTTGCAGCATGGCTAATCAACTAACTTCACCAGTCACATCCCTCAGTAAACCTGTGATGGATGTCATTTTGGAGTCTAGAAGGCCTAGTACTAGAAAATCTTATGCTGATAAATGGAAGAGATTCTGTGCCTGGAACCAAGCACAAGGAATAAATACAGCAATGGCCAATATTCCTCAGATTCTGCAATGTCTAACTGAGATGCTTCACAAGGGCCTATCTTTTTCTTCTATAAAAATCCATGCCTCTGCCATCTCGGCTCATTACAACACAGAGCCACCTCTCTTTTCTCATCCCCTGCTAAAGCAGTACCTCAGAGGGGCCAAAAATTTGAGACCTCCCAGGAGAGCTCCAACTCCTGCATGGGACCTCAGTTTTGTGCTGGAAAAACTAACCCTACCTCCTTTTGAACCAGCTGCCACTGCAGGCATAAAATTTCTTTCTTGGAAGACAGCCTTTCATTTAGCAGTCACTTCAGCTAGAAGGATTTCAGAACTACAGGCTCTCATGGCAATGGAGCCTTTCGTAATCTTTTATCCGGACAGGGTGGCCCTCAGGACCAATCCTTCTTTTATGCCCAAGGTGGTATCCAGTGTGGCTCTTAACCAGACCATTCGTCTGCCAACTTTTTTCCCAAATCCGCAGAACAAGAGGGAGCGGATTCTGCATTCATTGGATGTACACAGACAACTAAGATTCTACTTAAACAGGACAAAATCTCTAAGGAAGTCTGAGCAACTACTGGTGGCATTTGCTGCAGGGGAAGAGGGGAAGGCTCTCTCAAAGCAGACTATTTCAAAATGGATAAGCCATTGTATTCGTTTTTGCTACATGCACCATGGTAAACCTATTTCAAAATGGATAAGCCATTGTATTCGTTTTTGCTACATGCACCATGGTAAACCTGTCCCCAAGGGGATCAGATTCCCATTCCACCAGGGCTGCATCTACTTCTGCAGCTTTTCTCAGAGGGGTTCCTACCAGAGACATTCTAGAAGCTACTACTTGGAGCTCAGTTCATACGTTCACAAAACATTACCATTAACCTCTCTTTTCTAAATCCAAAGCAGGCTTTGCCACTGCTGTCCTGCAGGGCCTTATAGCCACTCCTAATGCTGTATAATTCCATCCTCCCATCCATAGCTTTGGGATTCTACCCAAATGTAATGACTGCAACAGTGAAACGCGAAGAACATAGTACAGTTGTGCACACTTACCATAAATGTAGATGTTAGAGTGTATTCACTGTTGCAGTCCAGGTTACCCACCCACCAGCCCCCTTTCTTCTCTATTATTATACCTCTTCTTTCTTTCACTATGCTCAAAAGCCTTTTTGGTGTATTTGCTTTTAGTTGGAGGTAAACGTTTTGTGTTCTAAATTACATGCATATATGTATATATATTTTTGCTCCCCATTTGTGGGCACCTGACATCTAGAGCAAGGAAAACTGATTAAAATGGCGTTGGCTGCATGTTTTATACCCCTGACGACCTGACGTCATGGAAGAGACAGCAACCGACGCAGGACCCAAGACTTTGTTATTCAGGCCGACTGAGGGCACCTGCCAGCAGATTACCCAAATGTAATGAATGCAACAGTGAATACACTCTAACATCTACATTTATGGGAAGTGTACACAACTGTACTTTCACACTACTGATTCTCGACACAGACCGACAACTTCTTTCGCGTCTACTGTACATTCGAAAGCTACCAAGTTTCTAAGGTCTAGGGTACACACCACGCCCAAGAAACCGACAAGCCAATCTCGGGCACCTGCTTCCTTGCCTCAGTCTCAAATGCTTAAAGTGGCGGAAGACCTTATAGTGCTGCTCAGGGGAAGCCAAGCTACCCCCTTCCAAAAGAAAGAGATTTGTCCCCAGTAGTTTTATCTGAACAGGAGTCTAGCATCTGAATATGAAGACATGCAACCCCTCTCTGCTTATGAGGATTCTGATGCAGAGGAATCCATTCCTTCAGCTTCTCCACCCGAGGACTTTTCCTTTGGGGAAACCCTTCGTACTTTCCAGTGGGAATGTCAGGACTACCCTCAGTCAGAAAAGAGACTCTGGGAATTCTTAGATCTTCCACAGCACAGATCCTTGGCCATTCCTCTGTCCTCGATGTTGTGGGTGATGTTTTCATAGAATCTAGTTTGATTCCTGACAACCTCCCCTGCTCCCAGGAAACCTGGGTGACCCTGACTCGCACAAATTTTTTTTCAAAAATCCTACTGCTGACCCTGAGGTCATTTCTCAAGTGCCTAAAGGAATTAGAGCAACTTCTGCTAAGAATCCCACCCTCTCAGATTGGCATTCACAAGCACTAGACAGATGGGGTAAAAAAGTATACACCTCTGCTACTCTTGCTATCCGAGCACTAAATTGTCAATTCTGTATGCTAAAATTTCAGCAACATGCCATGGAACTTCTCAAACAAAAAATATCATCCTTTCCTGCTTGTGCAGAAAGTAGAGTTACAAGACTTAATGCATTCTCCAAGTCTGGTAACTAAACACACCTTGCACTGTGGTTTTGACAGCCTATAAGCATCTTGCAGGGCAGCAGTCACCGGTTCTGTCCTTCGAAGGCATACTTGGCTTAAGGAACAGCCTTTGCCAGACCACGTCAACTTTTAATTATTGGATGCACCCTTGCACAAAGACAACTTATTTTGCACCAAGGCAGAGGAGGTCTTAAAAAGATGGAAGAAAAAGCTAAATCTATGCAGACAGTTAAGGATTTCCTACAGGTCCAGCCATCCAGGTTCAGTAGGCATTGCCCTGCCAAACACTGGTACTTTCCTGCCCCCTCCAGGTCAGTTCAGCCCAGACCCTGGGAAAGCAGACCCCCCCCCCCAGACAGCCATAGGGAATGCACAGATTAAAGCAATGGAGTTCCTCCATTTCAAAACCAGGGAGTGCAAAGCCCCTGGGAAAGCAGACACCCACCCCCAGACAACAGCCACAGGGAATGCACAGATCAAAGCAATGGAGTTCCTCCACTTCAAAACCAGGGAGTGCAAAGCCACCCCCACATGATAAGAACTCACAATGACTCTCCACTTCCACCCTCTCCCTCTGCCCACCTGCACTTTGCCCCTAGGAGGAAAACTCTCCTTCCACGCAAGCACCTGGGCCACCATTACCAATGACCACTGGGTCCTCAACATAGTGTCCCAGGGGTGGAGATTTTCTTTGCACACTCTCCCAACCCCAAAAGGGTTCCCAGATCTATCTCCAAACCAGTGGGCAGAAGCCAAAAAGCAAGTCCTTTCCCTGCTCTCTATGAGGGGAATAGAGCACATTCCTGCAGAACAGATAGGCCAAGGTTTGTACTCCAGGCTCTTCTGGTACCCAGAAAAGAGGGCACCTGGCGCCCCATCCTTGATCTGCCCATTCTAAACCCCTTCCTAGTGATACCAAAATTCAAAATGCTCACCTTCCAGCAACTACTACCTATGGTCTCCAAGAATGCTTGGCTAGCCACCCTACACCTAAGAGGCCTACCTCCACATCCCAATCAGGGAATCTTGCAGTAAATATTTGCACTTCAAGGCAGGATCTCTGCACCTTCAGTTCTCTGCGCTTCCCTTTGGCTTATTTATTGCTCCCAGAGTTTTCACAAAATGTCTGACTCCTGCCATTGCTTTTTGCAGACAAAGGAACATTCAGATTTACCCATACTTAGGCGACTGCTTAATTCAGGCAGACAGGAAAAGCTGCTAAAGCACCCTGACTTTTGTAAAGTCCCTACTGACCTCCCTAGGGTACACCATCAATGAAAAGAAATCCAAACTAGTACCCACTCAAAAGATTATATTCCTGGGAACAGGCCTGGACACAGCATCCCAGATGGCATTCCTTACTCCAGAAAAGCAAACTTACCTGACAACCTATTTCTCTCAGCTAACCACCAGACACCAGTTATCCCGAAAGAAAATCCTGCAAGCTCTGGGGTTCATGGCATCTTGCATTCTACTCATTCCATATTCCAGACTGCATATGAGGAAACTTCAGTGGTACCTAAAAAGCCTTTGGTGACAATACTCTCAAGACCTGGAAATTCTTATACCAGTGATACCTTGCTTAAGGAAAGATTTTCTTTGGTGGGCAGCAGCATGCTACCACAACAGGGGACTACCCTTCTCACCACCCCACACTGCCCAGACCCTCACCACAGATGCATCAGACTATGTCTGGGGTGCACACCTGGACGGCATGTGCATACAGGACCAAGGAGCCCCACAGCAAATGCACCTGCACATCAGCCAAAAAGAGATGTTAGCAGTCCAGCACGCATTGACAGCTTTCAGGCCCCTTCTCTCCCCAGGGGCTCTACTGATCAAAACAGACAACACCACTGTGATGTGGTACATCAACAAGCAAGGAGGGACTCGCTCCTACCTCCTATGCAGGCTCGCCATGACCCTTTGGCACACAGCGTCAGCCATGCAACTAGACCTGTTAGCATAATTCCTGCCTGGCTCTCAAAACTCTCAGGCAGACAACTTAAGAAGAAATCTTCTGGACCCACACAAGTGGCAGCTAGACCAAAGAGCCTTCACTCTAATAACTCAGAAATGGGGCACCCCAAAGGTCGACCTCTTTTTGCTTTCCACTCCAACCATCAGCTCAGCAAGTTCTGCACCAGGGAGCCTCACCGCAGGGCCTGGAAAGTAGATACCTTATCCTTCCCCTGGGTCAACCTCTCAGTCTGTGCATTTCCTCCACTACCTGTCATTACCAGGGTACTGCTCAAAATAAGGGAGGAAAAACCGAGGACAATTCTGATTGCTCCAGACTGGCCTCGCCAGCACTGGTACCCACTGCTGCGCACCCTGTCCCCACTGCCACCTTGGCATCTCCCTCAGACCCCAAACCTCCTGACCCAGAGGAAGGAGAATTCATGCATCCTCAATTGCAGACCCTCACTTTGGCAGCCTGGCATATTTCCTAACCACTGACCAAGCTCCCAATCTCAGTAAACAGGTTCTAGATGTTATACGTGAGGCTAGACATTCTAGCACTAGAAAGTCTTGTGCTGACAAATGGAAAAGGTTCTGCAACTGAATTCAGGCTAAGGAACCCGATATGGCACAGCCCTCCCTACCTCTCATACTGGATTACCTAGCTGACCTGCTACACAGTGGTATGTCCTTTTCCTCTATTAAAATTCATGCCTCTGCTATCTCTGCTCATTTCAACACTGAGCACCCACTTTTCTCACACCCTGTCATAAACAGTTCCTGAGAGGGGCTAGCAACTTGAGGCCACCCAGAAGAATGCCAACCCTAACTTGGGATCTAAATTTTGTGTTGGAAAAGCTCACCCTGCCCCCCCCCCCCCTTTTGAACCAGCATCTTCAGCAGAGTTAAAGTATCTCTCCTAGAAGACAGCCTTGCTTCTTGGCCATCACTTCAGCCAGAAGAGTATTTGAGCTGCAAGCACTCATGGCTTTAGAGCCCTTCATCATCTTCCATGGTGACAGGGTGTCCCTCAGGACTAACCCATCCTTCATGCCCAAAGTGGTGTCCAGCGTGGCTCTCAACCAATCAATTAATTTGCCCACCTTTTTCCCCTAACCCACAAAACAAGGGGGAAAGAATCTTGCACTCTCTAGATGTGCACAGACAGCTCATATTCTACCGAGACAGGACTAAGTCATTCAGAAAGACTGATCAATTGCTAGTCAGCTTTGCTGCAGGGGCAGAGGGCAAAGCCATATCCAAGCAAACCATTTCCAAATGGATAGCACACTGCATCCATTTCTGTTACAAGCAACATGAGAAGCCTCCCCCTAAGGGGGTTAGAACTCACTCTACCAGAGCAGCCTCCACCTCTACAGCTTTCCTCAGAGGAGTACCTACCAAGGACATCCTGGAGGCTACCACATGGACATCTGTTCACACATTCACCAAGCATTACCACCTGCCTATCTTCTCCAAATCCAGGGCAGGCTTTGCCACTGCAGTCTTGCAGGGCATCCTAGCTGGCCCCTAGTCTTCTTGACTGCCTCCACCCCTTTCCTCAGCTTTGGGAATGAACCCAAATGTGATAACTGCAACAGTGAAACACGAAGAACATAGTACAGTTGTGTACACTTACCATAAATGTAGATGTTCGAGTGTATTCACTGTTGCAGTCCTGGTTTCCCTCCCTCCATCCCCCTTCTCTCTCTCTCTCCGTACAAGGAACTTTTGCTATTTACTTTCTACTGGTGGGGTTCTTCCACTCTATCCTAGCTCCCACTTGGGGGCTCCTGACAGGGCAAAAAAAACCTGATGTAATGGCGTCGACTGCCTTACTGATGACCTGACGTCAGTCCTGAAGCGACAGCAAACTACACCTGTTAGCACAATTCCTGCAACAGACGCTGAAGTACTACGCCTCTGGTATTCGAGCCGACTGAGGGCTACCCTCGCACGGATAACCCAAATTTGATGACTGCAACAGTGAATACACACTAACATCTACATTTATGGTAAGTGTACACAATTGTACTTTTATTCTTCTGCCACTTCAAATTTAAGAAGTTTAACTGCCAGACTCACACATTATAAAGTATTTACTTCTGTCTTTTGTGAACATGGTTATCTGTCAACCTTCCTTCTTCTGAGGTGAAAAATTGTTTGAATGACTTGTTCTCATTTAATTAAGCATACCTGATGCTGTCTCCATGGTAGCTGCTTTCAGGATCATTCTCTGGAAGATTTGCTTGGTTTTATTCTCAGAATTTCCCTAAAAATGTTAAAACTTACAAGGCCATGTCAAACCCTGAGCTGTTGTACATGCTCCACTTAAAGAAATCCCAATCCCTCAGAGCCACATGCTCCAGGGATCTAAACCTGGTCATCATAATGAACAAAACATGCTGGAGGGATAGGTTCCTGACCCAGAGACTCCCCATACTCTGGAATAGACTGCCCGTACATGTCCAGCAGAGTGCCTCCTTGGCCGTCTTCAGAAGGAACCTTGATGATTGGATGGGAGATAGGAAATTCACCCCGGGGATCATGTCAGTCGCCCTGCTAGACAGGGGTCCAGGGAAGTAAATATTGTGAGAAGAAATATCCAGGGAATTGTTATGGCTAGGCTTGTATAGGCCCAATAGCCTAGTACCAACCTATGAAACTAAAGTTTTAAATTCCTCCTGGACAAAGAAGTCCAGTTTTACCCTTATGCACAAGGATTTAGGCCTAGCTGACTTCACTTCCAAGGATTCAGCAGGGTGCAGCTGTGTCTTAGCAGAGCACCTCCCTGTCCCACCCCAGCCCAGACACCCTTCCTCCAGGAAGGCTCAGAGGCAGATGTTCTGTCTTCCTAAACAGGTAGCAAAACATAATTCAGGCAGTTGGGTCCTTCAGATAAGAACAGAGGACAGTTTGCAGTTGGCATCCGTACCAAGGCCCACAGGTATCCCTTCTATTACCAAAGGCATCTCAGGAAGGCTCAGATCTTCATGAGCAGGGCTTCATAGAACCAGCTCCCAGTAAGAACTAAGCACAGGGCTCTATTCAAAACTTTAGTGCCAAGTAAAGAAAGAACCTGGAGATCAGTTCCAGACTTGTCAAGAATAAACAGGTTCTTATTGGTCCCCAAGTTAAAGATGCTTACTCTGCAAAGGCTCCTGACATGCTTTTCCCTCAAGCTGTCATGGTCACCTTGGATGTAAAAGCTGCTTACCTTTACTTACCTCCTGTACTCTATTGATATGGGTATCTCTGCTTTAGGACAAGTGTGAATCACTTACAATTCTGTGCATTGCCTTTTGACTTATCCGCTGCTACAAGAATGTTCCACAAAACATCTGGCTCCTGTAGTTGTCTTTTGCAGGACTAAAGGTGTACAGATCTATCCTTACCTGGACAATTACCTCATCCAAGCAAGTTCTGTGAAGGAGCTGGAAACATGTCTTCACCTGTCCATGACCTGTCTTTCAAACCTGGGATTCTCCCTAAATATTAAAGAAGTACAACTTCATTCCCACAAATAGACTAGTGTTTCTAGGAGCTCTGCTGGACACAGAAAAACAAAAGTAGTTTCTTCTCCAAGGAAAAGTTTTTCTAACACAGTATTTCAGAACACTAGCTCAGCAGGTGTTGGCCAGAGAAGTCCAAAGACCTCTAAGATGTTCTTCGTGTTTCACTGTTGCAGTCATCACACCTGGGTTATCCGCCTGCAGGTAGCCCTCAGTCTGTCCGAATACCAGAGACTTAGTATTTCTGTGTTGGTTGCTGTTGCTTCAGGACTGATGTCAGGTCGTCAGGGATATAAAAGCAGGCAGCCAACGCCGTTACATCAGTATTTCTTGCAGAGGAGCCTGAAACAGAAGCAGTTCACATGAGTGCCAGTCGGCCGCTACCCGAGTTTTCATTTCCAAATTGAATCAAACTGAAGTCTTCTAAAGCTAAATACCCCGTAGGGGATCCTTTTTTTCTTGCTCTAACCGATATCAGAAAAAGTTAACAATTGTCTTGCCTGTAGAAAGCAAATACCACACCGAGATTTCCATTCTTGGTGCATCACTTGTTTAGGCCCAAAACACAACGTACCTCGCTGTCGGTTTTGTGCTTTGTTCAATGCCCGAATTATTCATCGTCAGGCCCGTATTGTTGCTAAATACTTTCGCTCCTGATCTCCATATTCCGAAATGGCTTCGGTAAGCCATCCGACTACCAATCTTCCAAAAAAAAGTAAGGATAAAGACAGCGACAGACCTCACAGGTCCAAAACTGCCGACGATGCTTCCGTTAAGCTATTCGCCAGTACTCAGTGAGGTGGTTTCTCAGTCCCTGATGCCCGCTTCTCTGGATTCACAGCCACTACCGAAACCTGTTTGGAGTATGCTGTGAGACTCTTCTTTGACTACGATACATGCGGATGTCTCTACCTTGGGTGGGTCCGGAGCCGCTGTGCCGGCTTCCGAGGAAGTTCTTCGCACTACCGGTATTCGACACAAACCAACGACTTCTTTCACGTCTTCAGTTCTGTCTAAAACTACCAAGTTTCTAAGGCCAAGAGTACGAGCTACGCCTAAAAAAACGACGACTCAAACTCAAGCACCTGCTTCTTTGCCACAACATCAAATGCTTAAAATGGCAGAAGAACTGATTATGCTGATTAGGGGAAGCCAGCCTTCTCCTGCTAAGAGAAAGAGAACTGTCCCCAGCAGCTTTAACAGACCAAGAGTCCGACGACTCTGAGGTTTCTGAATATGAAGACATGCCTTTATCTGCTTATGAGGATTCATATGTAGAAGAATCCATTCCCCCTGCTTCCCCCTCCAGAGGATTTTTCTTTTGGTGAAACGCTACATACTTTAAGAAAACATTTACACTGGGAATGCCAAGACTATCCTCAGTCCAAAAAGAGATTCAGAGAATTTTTAGATTTGCCACAACATAGATCTTTAGCAATACCTCCAGTTCTGGATGTTGTGGATGGAATCCAGTCTAACTCTTGATACTTTACCCCCTGCTCCAAGGAAACCAGACAGGTACTACAGAGTCCCTGACTCTCAAATTTCTTTTCAAAAATCCTACTGCTGACCCAGAGGTCATTTCCCAGGGGCCTAAAGGTATAAAAGCAACTACAGCTAAGAATCCCACCCCTTCAGACAGGGATTCCCAAGCTTTAGACATATGGGGTAAAAAAGTATACACCTCTGCAACTCTCGCCAAGAAAGAATTACAAGAGCTTATGCATTCTGCAAGCCAAGTCTGCAAGCATACTTTGTAATATGGTTTTGATGCCCTAGAAGCATCTTCTAGGGCAGCAGTCACTGGTTCTGTACTGAGAAGGCATGCTTGGCTTAAGGAACAGACCTTGCCAGACCATGTCAAATCAAAATTACTAGACGCTCCTTTGAACAAGGACAATCTGTTTGGCACCACAGCAGAAGAGGTTCTAAAAAAGATGGAAGAAAAAGCAAAATCTATGCAGACAGTCAAAGACTTTTTGCAAGTGCAGCCTCTTAGATTCAGCAGGCATTGCCCCTCGAAGCATTGGTCCTTTGCAGCTCCCTCAAGGCCAACTGAGACTAGACCTAGGGATAACAGACCCCCCAGATTACAGTCTTAGGGTATGCAGAGATCTAAGCAATGGAGTGCTTCCACTTCAAAACCAGGAAGTGGTAAGCCACCCCCTTACGGAAAGAATTCACAATGACTTCTCAACTCCACTCCTCACCTCTGCCCAGCTGATCGTGCCCCTAGGAGGAAAACTTGCCCATCATGCAAAAAACTGGACCTCTATCACCGAAGACCGACAGGTCCTCAACATTGTATCCCAGAGGTACAAATTTTACATCTACTCACTGCCAACCCCAAAAGGGTTCCCAGACCTTCCTCCAAACCAGTGGGCAGAGGCATAAAACCAAGTTCAATCCCTGCTCTCCATAAGGGCAGTTAAACCTGTTCCTGCAGAACAGATAGGTCAAGGGTTCTATTCCAGACTTTTCCTGGTACCCAGAAAAGAGGACACTTGGCGCCCAATACTAGATCTTTCCATTCTAAACACCGTTCTGGTGGTACGAAAATTCAAAATGCTCACCCTTCAGCAGCTTCTTCCTATGCTGTCCAAAGATACCTGGTTAACCACCCTAGACCTAAAAGAAGCCTATCTGCACATCCCTATCAGGGACTCATGCAGGAAATACCTACGTTTCAGGGCAGGATCTATGCATTATCAGTTCTTTTCACTTCCCTTTGGCTTATCCACTACTCCCAGAATATTCACACAATGCCTGGCTCCAGCCATTGCCTATTGCAGACAGAGAAAAATTCACATTTACCCGTACTTGGAAGATTGCCTGATTCAGGCAGATAGTCAGGCAGAGCTGTTGCAGCACCTGACATTTGTAAAGAACCTTCTAACCTCCCTGGGGTACACTATCAACGAAAAGAAATCAAAACTAGTCCCCAGTCGAAAGATTGTATTCCTGGGAGCAAGCTTGGACACAGCGTCCCAGATGGCATGCCTTACTCCAGAAAAACAAGCCTATCTGACAGGCTACTTCACTCAAATGGCCACCAGAACGCAGCTAGCCGCAAGGAAAATCCTGCAGACCCTAGGGTTCATGGCCTCTTGCATTCTACTAATTCCATATGCCAGACTGCATATGAGGAAACTTCAGTGGTACGTAAGTCTTTGGTGCCAACATTCTCAGGACCTGGAAACAGTCATACCTATCATACCTTGTCTAAGGACAAAGTTTCTTTGGTGGGCATCAGCATGCAACCACAACAAGGGACTTCCCTTTACTCAACTCCACGCTGCCCAGACCCTAACTACAGACGCATCAGACTATGCCTGGGGGGCACACCTAGACAAGTGCATTCAGGGTCACTGGAGCCCAAGTCAAATTCATCTGCACATCAACCAAAAAGAGATGCTAGCTGTTCAGCATACTCAGACAGCTTTCAAATCCCTACTCTTACCAGGACCCCTGCTAATAAAAACAGACAACACCACAGTTATGTGGTACATCAACAAGCAGGGGGGAACCCACTCTGCAGGCTAGCCATGGCCCTGTGAAACATAGCCTTGGACATGTATATTCATCTGCAAGCTCAGTTCCTGCCAGGCAAACAAAACTCTTTGGCAGACGACTTAAGCAGAAATCTCCTAGACCCACTCGAGTGGCAGTTAGACCCCAGCACTTTCTGCCTTCTAACCCAGACATGGGGGACCCCGGAGGTGGACCTTTTTGCCTCCCCCTACAATCACCAGCTCAGCAAATTCTGCACCAGGACACCTCAGAACAGGGCCTGGAAAGTGGATGCCATATCCTTCCAGTGGGGAAACCTCTCAATCTATGCATTTCCCCCTCTGCCTCTTCTCACAAGAATACTACTTAAGACAGGACAGACCAAGGGCAATCCTAATTGCCCCGGACTGGCCATGCCAGCACTGGTACCCACTACTGTGCAGCCTGTCACCGGTGCCACCCTGGCACCTACCCCAGATCCCAGCCCTCTTCACTCAGCAGAAGGGACAGATCTTGCATCCGCAACTGCAAACCCTAAACCTGGCTTATTCCTTGAAGTCTCCCCAGTGACCAGCCTAAGCAAGCAGGTGCTGGACGTCATTCTTGAAACCAGAAGACCCAGTACAAGGAAATTCTATGCTGATAAGTGGAAAAGGTATTGTTCCTGGATTCATTCTAAAGGAGAGAACACATCACTGCCCTTCCTTACATCTAATCCTGGATTACCTAGTAGATCTACTCCACAAAGGCCTATCTTTCTCCTTCATTAAGATCCATGCCTCTGCCATCTCACCTCATTACAACACTGAGCCACCTCTCTTCTCTCACCCTCTCATCAAACAGTTCCTGAGAGGGGCAAACAACTTACAGCCCCCAAGGAGAGCACCCACCCCTGCTTGGGGCCTTATCCTTGTACTGGAAAAGCTCATGGTACGAGCCTGCCGCCTTGGCAGACTTAAAATTCCTCTTTTGGAAAACAGCATTGCTTCTGGCCATCACTTCAGCTAGAAGAGTGTCTGAGCTACAAGCACTTATGCTTGTGGGAACCCTTCATTATTTTTCATGCTGACAGGGTCTCCCTCAGGACTAGCCCTTCCTTTATGACCAAAGTGGTGTCCAGTGTGGCTCTCAACCAATCTATCTATTTGACAACCTTCTTCCTAATCCTCAAAATAAAGGGGAAAGGATCCTGCACTCCTTGGACATGCTCAGATTTTACCTGGATAGGACTAAGCCCTTCAGAAAGTCAGACCAGTTACTAGTCAGCTGTGCAACAGGGCAGAGGGCAAGGCCATTTCTAAGCAAACAATATCTAAATGGATAGTACATTGCATCCATTTCTGCTACAAGCACCATGGGAAACCAACCCCACAGGGGGTCAGAACACATTCCAGTAGGGCAACATACCTCTACAGCATTTCTCAGGGGAGTCCCTACCCGGAACATCCTGGAAGCTGCTACCTGGAGTTCAGCACACACTTTCACCAAGCACCACCATTTGCCTATCTTCTCCAAATCCAGGGCAGGTTTTGCAACAGCAGTCCTGCAAGGCATTCTAGCCAGCCCCAACTCTTCTTGACTGCCTCCGCCCTTCTTCAGCTTTGGGAATCCACCCAAGTGTGATGACTGCAACAGTGAGACACAAAGAACATAGTACAGATGTTCTTCGTGTTTCACTGTTGCAGTCATCACATTTGGGTTATCTGCTTGCAGTAGCCCTCAGTCGGCCCGATTAACAAAGTCTTGGGTCCTGCGTCGGTTGCTGTCCCTTCTTCCATGACGTCAGGTCATCAGGGGTATAAAACATGCAGCCGACGCCATTACCCCAGTCTTTCTTGCCGTGCGGTGCCTGAAGCAGAAGCAGTTCGCAAGTGCCGGTTGGCCAACTCCTGAAATTTTCGTTTTCGAGTTTCAGAACCGAAGTCTTCAACTAAAAGCTATGTACCACATTGGAGAAACTTTTTCTTGCTCTAAAACCAATGTCAGTAAAAGTAAATAATTGCATTACTTGTGGAAAGCAAATACCTCATACACATTTTTATTCGTACTGTATTCTTTGCCCTAGGCCCTGACCACGATGTACCTCGTAGACGGTTTTGTGCCTTATTTAAACCGCAAACTATCCGTCATCTGTATATTTTTGCTGCTAAATATTTTGGTGCTCGGTTCAATTATCCTGATATGTCTTTGGTAAGCCATCTGACTACCGACATTCCGAAAAAACGCAAAGATAAAGACAGAGACAGGCCGCCTAGGTCCAAAGCTGCCGACGACGCTTCTCCTAAGCCAGTCGCCAGTTCGCCGGTACTCACTGAGGTGCTTTCGCAGCCACTGATACCCGCTACTTCAGATTCGTAGGCCTCTACTGAGACCCATTCGGAGTCTGGTATGCCGCGAAATGCTTCAACTGTGGAACCCGCAGATGTCTCTACCTTGGATGGGTCTGGAGCCGTTGTGCAGGCACCGGCTTCTGAGGGTGTATTCAAGCCTACTGACTTGCGTATTAAACCGACGCCATCTTCTTCTTCAAGGCCTAAAACTCGAACCATGCCTAGAAAACTGAAGCCTAGACCGCATGATCAGGCCTCTATGCCTAGAAAACAAATGATAAGAATGGCTGAAGACCTTATTACTTTAATCAGGGGAAGCCAGCCTTCCCCCTCTAAGAGACCTAGGACTAAGTTTGCTTATGATACTTCTGACCGGGATTGTGACTTTTCTGTTTCCTCTGATGACCAGGATTTGCCCTTATCTACTTATGAGGATTCTGATGCTGAGGACTGTATTCCCTCTGCTTTCCCTCCAGAGGATTTCTCTTTTGGTGAAACCTTGCATACTCTCAGGAAGCATTTTCTTTGGGAAAGTCAGGATTTCTCTGATTCTAAAAAGAGGTTTAGGGATTTCTTACTCCTGCCCCAGCACAGGCCTTTAGCCATACCTCCTCTACTAGACATTGTTGATGATGCCTTTTCGGAATCTAGCTTGGCCCCTGATTCTTTACCTCCTGGTCCCAGAAAACCTGATAGATATTACAGGGTCCCTGAATCTCACAAGTTCCTTTTTAAAAATCCTACTGCGGATCCTGAGACCATTTCCCAGGGACCCATGGGCATTAAAGCTACTACTGCCAAAAATCCTACCCCCTCTGATAGAGATTCCAGGGTGCTGGATAGATAGGTTAAGAAGGTATACACTTCTGCAACTTTGGCCATTAGGACCTTAAACTGTCAGTTTCATATGTTAAAGTAGCAGCATATTATTGGATTGCTTAAACAGAAAATTATGTTGATTCCTGATTGTGCTGAAAATAAGGATTTACTGCACTCAGCTGAACAAGTTGGAAAGCATACTTTGCAATGTGGTTTTCATTCACTAGAGGCATCTTGCAGGGCTGCTGTGACTGGGTCTGTACTTAGAAGGCATGCTTGGCTTAAGGAGTAATCCTTGCCAGATCATGTTAAAGCGAAATTACTGGATGCTCCCTTAAATCTGGACTGCCTGTTTGGCAACAAGGCAGAAGAAGTTCTTAAAAAGATGTAGGAAAAAGCTAAATCTATGCAAACTGTTAAAGATTTTTTACAAGTACAACCTCCAAGGTTTAGTAGGCATTGGTCTTCCAAGAATTGGTCCTTTCCTGCCTGTTCCAGACCTTCTCAGTCAAAACCCAGATCCAGCAGAGCTCATAGATTTCATTCCCAGGGTATGCACAGGACTAAGCAGTGGGGAGCCTCCACTTCCAAATCTGGGAGTAATAAAACTCCTCCCTATGGTAAACTGTCTCAATGACTTCTTTTTAAAACTTCCAAGCACTTCTCAACTGATTGCCCCTTTCGGGGGGGGGGGGGTTGCTCTTCATGCAAAGAACTGGGAACTCATTACCCAGGACAAATGGGTTTTAAATATAGTGTCCCAGGGATACAGATTTCACTTCCACATGTTACCAACACCAAGTGGGTGGCCAGATCTACCCCCAAATCAGTGGGCAGAGGCCCAAAAGCAAGTACTTACTCTCTTAAGCATGGGAGCTATTCAGTTGGTACCAGAAGAGGAAAAGGGACAAGGTTTCTACTCGAGACTTTTCCTGGTGCCCAGAAAAGACAATTCATGGTGTCCTATCCTGGTAAACACCTTTTTGGTGATTCCAAGATTCAAGATGCTGACTCTTCACCAGTTGCTTCCTATGCTAGGCAAAGACGCCTGGTTGGCAACACTAGATTTAAAGGAAGCATGCCTGCACATCCCAATCAGGGAATCTTGCAGAAGATTCCTAAGCTTCAAAGCAGGCTACACGCACTATCAGTTCTCTGCACTGCCCTTTGGCTTATCTACTGCTCCCAGGGTATTCACAAAGTGCCTAGCTCCAGTCATTGCATTTTGCAGGCAAAGAAATATTCAGATATACCTTTACCTGGATGGTTGTCTAATTCAAGCAGAAAGCCAGGACATACTTTTGAATCATCTGGCTTTTGTAAAAAAAAAAAAAAAAAAAAGGATGCTAACTTGTCTGGGGTACACCATAAATGAAAATAAATCACACCTGGTACCCTGTCAACAAATTATATTCCTGGGAGCAAGCATGAATACAACTTCCCCAGATAGCTTTCCTCACGCCAGAGAAACAAATTCATTTGACAACCTACTTCAAGCAAGTGGCCACAAAAATCCTGCTATCTGCAAGGCAAATACTACAAGCGTTGGGGTTCATGGCCTCCTGCATTCTTCTAATTCCATATGCAAGACTGCATATGAGGAAACTACAATGGTATCTAAAAAGCCTATAGTATCAAGATTCAGGATCTAGAAGCAATAATCCTATCTTACCTTGTCTACGCCTAGAGTTCCTTTGGTAGGCAGAGGCCTGCCACCAAAACAAGGGACTACCATTCACACTACCCCCATGCCTCCCAAGTCCTAACAGACGCATCGGACTATGCATGGGGGGCTCATCTGGCAGGGAAGTGCATTCAGGGCAAATGGAACCCAAGTCAAATGCACCTGCTTATCAGTCAAAAAGAAATGCTAGCTGTACAGAATGCTCTGACAGCCTTCAAGGACCACATTCTTCCAGGACAATTAATGATAAAGACGGATAACACCACTGTTATGTGGTACATAAACAAGCAGGGGGGTGCACATTCTTACCCCCTCTGCAGACTAGCCATGGCATTGTGGAACACAGCCCTGAGCTACCAAGTGCATTTACAAGCTCAATTCTTGCCAGAAAAGCTAAATACACTGGCAGACAAACTAAGCAGAAACCTCATGGACCCACACGAGTGGAAACTGGAACAGAGGATTTTCAACATGTTGACAAGCAAATGGGGGAGCCCAAGTATAGACCTGTTTGCCTTCCCCCTAGAACTATCAATTGGACAAATTTTGCACAAGGACGCCCCACAAACAAGCTTGGAAAGTGGATGCTCTGTCCTTCAGCTGGAAAAACCTTTCAGTTTATGCATTTCCTCCTCTGCCACTGCTCTCCAAAGTACTACTAAAGATCAAGCAAGACAAACCAAGGACGATTTTGATTGCACCAGACTGGCCACTCCAACACTGGTGTACCCCCTCTTGCGCAGTGTCACCGTTGGCCCCATGGCACCTGCCTCAGACTCCTACCCTATTGTTTCAGCAGGAGAACCGTATTCTGCACCCTCAGCTTCAAACACTGAACCTAGCAGCCTGGCTAATTACCTAGTTTCTCCTTTACCATCCCTTAGTAAACCAGTGATGGACATCATTTTAGAGGCAAGGAGGCCTAGTACTAGAAAATCTTATGCTGAAAATGGAAAAGATTCTGTGCCTGGAACGACTCTCAAGGGATGAGCACAGCAGTGCCCAATTTACCTCAGATTTTACAATACTTAACCGAGATGCTTCACAAGGGCCTGTCCTTCTCCTCCATCAAATTTTACGCCTCAGCCATTTCAGCTCCTTATAACACAGAACCTCCCCTCTTCTCTCATCCACTGCTAAAGCAGTTCTTCAGAAGGGTCAAAAATTTACGACCACCCAGGATAGCTCCAACCCCATCCTGGGACCTTAACTTTGTATTGGAGAAACTCACTCTTCCTCCTTTCGAGCCAGCTGCTACTGCAGACTTAATTCCTTTCTTGGAAAACAGCTTTCCTTTTAGCAATCACTTCAGCAAGAAGGGTATCTGAATTACAGGTCCTTATGGCAGTGGAGCCTTTCATCATCTTTCATGCGAACAGGGTGTCCCTCCTTCATGCCCAAGGTGGGTATCCAGTGTGGCCCTTAATCAGTCCATTCATTTGCCAACCTTCTTTCCTAATCCACAGAACAAAGGGGAACGGATACTGCACTCCTTAGATGTGCACAGACAACTTACATTCTACTTGGACAGGACTAAAACTTCAAAGGAAGACTGAACAACTGCTGGTGGCATTTGCTGCAGGAGCAGAGGGGAAGGCTATTTCAAAGCAAACCATTTCCAAATGGATAGGCCATTGCATTTATTTCTGCTACAAGCACCATGGAAAACCTATCCCACAGGGGATCAGACCCCACTCAACCAGGGCTGCATCTACCTCTACAGCCTTTCTCAGAGGCGTCCCTACCAGGGACATCCTAGAAGCTGCTACCTGGAGTTCTGTACATACTTTCACCAAGCATTACCATCTGCCAATTTTCTCTAAATCCAGAGCTGGCTTTGCCACTGCAGTCTTGCAGGGCCTTTTAGCTGGTCCTAATGCTATCTAAATTCATCCTCCCATCCTTAGCTTTGGGAATCTACCCTGCATCCATTTCGGCTACAGATAGCACGGGAAACCGCCCCCAAAGGGGGTCAGGACACATTCCACCAGAGCAACCTCCACCTCTGCAGCTTTTTGCAGATGAGTCCCCACCAGGGACATCCTAAAGGCTGCAACATGGACATATGCTCATACCTTCACCAAGCATTACCACCTGCCTATTTCAGGGCAGGATTTGCCACCGCAGTCTTACAGGGCATCCTAGCCAGCCCACAGTCTTTTTGACTGCCTCCACTGATTTCTTCAGCTTTGGGAATCAACCCAAATGTGATGACTGCAACAGTGAAACACGAAGAACATAGTTACAGTTGTGTACACTTCTGTAAATGTAGATGTTCGAGTGTGTTCACTGTTGCAGTCCTGGTTACTCTCCCTCCAGCCCCCTTACTTCTTTTGATTATACCTCTACTCTCCTTTACTATGCTCAAAAGCTTTTTGGTGTATTTTTTTTTTGTTAGAGGTATAACCTTATATATTTATAGATTTAATTGCTTCCCATTAGGGGGGCACCTGACATCTGGGGCAAGAAAAACTGATGTAATGGCGTCGGCTGCATGTTTTATACCCCTGATGACCTGAAATCATGGAATAAGGGACAGCAACCGATGCAGGACATAAGACTTTGTTAATCAGGCCGACTGAGGGCTACTGCAAGCAGATAACCCAAATGTGATGACTGCAACAGTGAATACACTCGAACATCTACATTTATGGTAAGTGTACACAACTGTACTTTGTGTACACTTACCATAAATGAAGATGTTCGAGTGTATTCACTGTTGCAGTCCTGGTTTCCCTCTCCTCCAACTCCCTGGTTTCTCTCTCTCTCTCTCTATAATCTCTCTATGGCTTTTACTTCCCACTTTCAGCAGTCTTGGTGTTTACTTTTTACTGGTGGTGTTTTCCTCCACCATAACTTGGCTCCCTATTGGGTGGCTCCTGACATTCGGGGCAAGAAAAACTGATGTAATGGCGTCTGCTACCTGTTTTTATACCCATGACGACCTGACATCAGTCCTGGAGCGACAGCAACTGACACAGAAATACTAAGTCTCTGGTATTCGGGCTGACTTGAGGGTTGCCTGCAGGCAGATAACCCAAGTGTGGTGACTGCAACAGTGAATACACTCGAACATCTACATTTATGGTAAGTGTACACAACTGTACTTTTTCCCTTAGGTCTCTTGCCCTAACCTTGTTGGTGGGCAGTATGTGTTGGGTTGTGCTTCTGGCCTAGAGGTAGGAGAGTAATGAGCTCTTGCTACAGCCCTGTGAGGGGAAGAAAGACCTAAGAAGATGGCACCACCTGACGACCTTTATACCCTGACTTCGGAGGGAGGGGGCCATCCGTCAGGCGAGAATGGGGGGGATCAGATAATTGGCATTCAAGCCAGCCAACGACCTCCACAGTAAGAATTCCCAAGTAGTTATTACTGCAACAGCAAAGACACTTGAACATCTACATTTAATGGTAAGAAGACACAACTGTAATTTCAAGGTGTCTGGATGTCATTCAGAACTATGCCTTCGCATGTGTGTACTGGAAATGAAAGAAGTCTTGACCCTCCAAACCTTGCAAGGTTCCCTCCCAGTAGGAGTTCTCACCATTTTGTCAAACTATATTGTTTTATGGTGTGTCAGCAAGCAAGGGGGGATTTAGTTTTACCTGATTAGCAGTAAGCTGTGAGACTATGGAAATGGGTAATGTCCAGCATCTATTTCCTTGTTTTTAATTTTTGTTTAACTGTTACACTAAGCTAATTCTAGGCACAACTTTGATGAGGTTATTCTCAAAAAAATAAAATGGAACAAATTCACAAACGTGGAGTAATCACAAAAGGTAGAATTTTCCATGGACAATTGAAACAACGGGCAACTATGAATAACCAAGTACCAAAACAAATGTGGAAAAATTTTAAAGGTAAATATGGGATGGAAGCAGCAAGTTAAAACAAACAGAAGGTCAAAGTAGAAATGATGTAGTGAAGGGGGAGTTAGGTGATATGTCCAGTAGAAAAACATTTGTATTCAGATTTTTGATGGAGGTTTCCTTTGAGTTGTGCTCTAAAAGATGGAGAACAAAGAGAGGTCTTTGCAGTGCTGTTTGGTGTGTGTTTGCGGGGGAGTCTGTCAGTATAGTGCAGTTTGGTTTGGGGGTCTAGAGTGAGGGGGTTAATTGGGAAAGGTTACAGAGGTTTTGGGGGTTGTTTATTATTATGGAGTTTGGCAGGATGAGGTGGGAAAACATCAGGTTTAAGTAGTTTGAAAAGAAGGCACTCTACTGGTAGCTCAAGTCTGTATGAGACTAGTAACCATGCGTCTTTGGAGTGGTGTTCCTGAGGGTGATGGCAGAAATTAAAAGACAGATTTTGTTTTCAGTGGACTGTAGAGTGGGTGAGTTTTTTTTTGTTTTTTTTTTAAGAGGCTGTGATGGGAAACCCAGATTCAAGCTGAGCAGGGTGGACTTCTTTGCCCATTACAGCTCTACCTAGTCTGGAGAGAAAGGGGAGATGTTTTTCTTTGATATTTAAGAGTTTTTTCATCTTTTGTTGCTGTCCACATCCCTGGGAAGTACAATTCAGTGGCAGACAGTGATCCCTTAGCACCTCAGTAGCTCAGATTTCCCAGAAAGGGGGGGGGGGACTATTATCGTTTTGTCTTCCCAACCAACACCAAGTTTTTCTCCCCGGTTCCAAAACAGAGGACTCACCAAAAGGGTGCCCTTGCCCAGAAGAGTTGTACTTACCTATACTTCCCACCCCCCTTTTGCTTTGACAAAATTCTTTCAGAAGGCAAAACTCCACAGAACCAGTGTCATCCTTATGGCTCCTCACTGGTAATGGTGCATCTGGTTCTCTGTTACTGCCTCATATTGTGGACAAGTCCCTGTTCACATCTGCAAGAGTATTAAATACCCACCCACTGAGCTATATTCACCATGTAAATCCTTCCTGCAGCTGGGCTCTTGGCTTCTCTACTTCCTGTAGTTGCCAGTAACCCCTACTTTTCTGGTAAGGTGATCAAGATCCTGTCATCATTTCAAAAGCCCAGTACTAGGAAAACTTATTGAAAGTATGCAAAGCATTCAAAAAGACACCTTTTTGCTGAGGTATCCACTAAACAGTGGTACCCATGGGGCTCATACTTTGTTCTACAGATTCACTGTGGCGCTTTTTCAACTTTCTGGTTCAGAGGTTTTAAAGTTTGTCACTTTGAAGACCCTTTCTTGATGACCTTTTATGAGTCAGAAGGATATCAGAATTGCAAGCTTTTTCTGTAGAATCTTCTTTCTTGACATTTCAAAGAGACAGTCTCTCTTAAAGTGATTTGCCAATGGTTTGAAACTTAACATTTGTACTACAGCATGCAGTGCATAATCTGCTGAGCACAATTTTCCCCATCAGGAGATGTTTTGGTCATCATATTTAAAATTTATTGCAGACTTGGCACTTTCCTTGCACTGACCATCAGTGAGGTAAAACAAGGAAGTTTAACCTTCATGATGTAGGCATAGGCAAAGTATCTGTGCAGCCATAGACTTTAATGAGCACACCACAGCGCATGCACGAAGGTGCCCCATTGAAGTCTGTGGATGAAACTGATGTTACCCTATGGTAATATCACAAGTTGAAAAGCTAAGTTTTTGAGGGCCTTGGTTTAATAAGTTTACAAACTTTCTGTAACAAAAAAAAAAATCTGTGAAGAAAAAAAAGCCCCAAAAAGAAAGGAAAGGCAAGCTAGAAAATGCATTGTGGCACTTGTCTCATCAAGTGCTATGACTTTTATAGAAACATCAGCAAATTACTTTAAAACTAACCTCTGTTTTATGCCTAAAGTTGCAACGGACTCAAGTCTACATCAGTACTTTTACTTAGCCTTCTTTTTTCCTTTTTATTTTATTTCTGATAAGTACTTCTGCCCTACCAGCAGTTAAGATGCTGTTATTTTGTTCACGGAACAAAGTCCATACGCAAAGAAACCCAGCTTCGTTTCATTTTCTTCAAACAAGCAGGCCCATAAATTGTTTAAGATTTCCATTGTTAAATGGTTTTCGGAGTGATTTAGCTTTTGCTGTCATAAGTACTGTACTGCATTACTAGAACTTAATGCATTGCCTACTGCAGCCTTAGCTTTTTCAGTAGCCTGTTCAAAAAATGCAGGTCTTTTAATATGTTTGCAGCAGGTAGATGGTCTGTTTATAACTGCAGTACATTACAAGCTGTAATGTAGTAGTCAAGATGCATCTTCTATTTGAAGTATGTCTGTATCAAAGAGTATGTTCTCATGGGGGAGCCACCAAGTGTAAAGAGCTTGGGGCTCTGTCCTTTGAGTTATGAAGGATAGATGTATGTCATGTATTTACTGTAATGCTAGATCTGGAAGAATATCTTTGGTAACATTCCTGCCCACCTTCCACCTTCTTTTCGATGAAGGCTTCATTTGTGTTGTAATATTGGAGATGAAGAGCTAGGCAGTACATTATGGGATGGGGAGGAAACTTAGCAGCTTGGTAAAGTTTTGTTTGCCAAGCTTTTCCAATACCTGTGGCTGCCTTTAAGTCGCTTAAGATGGACTTGCTCTTCTAGATCTAGTGTTATAAGTACATAATTTAATTTACGGGATTAGAACCGATATACTTAAGACATGACACAACATCCCCACCTTTATTATTTAGAATGGTTTGACTAGAAACTACAGGGTTGTAATAGTTTGATGATCTGAACAAGTAGGAAAGCTTCACCTGTTACAGTGCAAACTACCAGGACCCAAGATGTAATGGCATTATCACCCTTTTTCCCATAAAGTTCACAAGTATTGCTGTTCTTTACTGTATTTTGAGGGAATCTAAATTAAACATTTTATGAAGTACAAGTTAGCACTTCTGTGTACAGAAACTTTGAACAGCTGCCATGTAAAGAACAGTGTGCATTTCTTTCAAGAATGGAAGTTTGTTCCTACATGTTTTGCTCCTGTCAGATTCTGCTGTTGGATAGTTAAACTTTAATTTGGATGTTTTAACAGTTTTTTTTTCTCATCAGGCTCCACTTGCCCAGCCAGAATCGCCCACTGCCTCAGCTGGAGATGATGCCCGCTCAGTGGTGGAGTCAGGAGAGTCTGACAAGGAGTCGGTGTGCAGCAGCTCCAACAGCAATGGTGGCAACAAGAGCAGTAAGGACAAAGAGAAGCCAAAGAAGGACAAGGAGAAGGACAAAGATAAAAAGAGAGCAGACTCTGTTGCAAACAAACTGGGCAGTTTTGGCAAAAGCCTTGGCAGCAAATTGAAGAAGAATGTGGGAGGGCTTATGCATAGTAAGAGTAACAAGAGTAACTTGAGTAATGGACAAACTGATACATTAGAGAAAAAGAAAAAAGGTTCTGTCAAGTCTCGAAAGGGGAGCAAAGATGACTCTTCTCTTCCGGATGGATCATTATCCTCCATGAAAAGCAGTCTGCCTAAATCGTCCTCTGATAGATTGCATTCAGATACCTACAAATACAGCAGTGATGTCAAACTCAGTCTGAATATCTTACGAGCAGCTATGCAGGGTGAGAGAAAATTTATATTCGCTGTCCACCTCATGACCAGCAATCGTCACCAGTACCAGGAAGAAATGATCCAACAGTATCTTGCTGATGCAGAAGAACGCTATTTAGCTGAACAGAAGCAGAAGGAAGCAGAAAGGAATGCAGTTTTGAATGGCTGTCTTTTGAAAAAGACAGAACAGGAAGCATTTTCTCACAGGCGATTTGAGCACAAGGACACCGTTGGGGATAATTTATCTTCAAACACATTCTCCACAGTGCAAGGATATGGTGGTCCAAATTCAGGGTATCCTGTGGCTTCCAAACTGCCATATTCGCCTATGTATTCTAGTAGGTTTAGCATTCCTCGACCAGTAGTAATGAACAGTATGGATGGATCTCTGTCTCCTAGCTCTCAGGAGGTTCGGAGGCAGGTTGGTGGGGGAACTTGCCACAGCCTACCTTCATATGCCACCTTACCTCGGTACTACCCCCAGGGACATGCTCATCCTTGCCCTACCAGCCCCACCCCTTTAGGAAGGTTCCCTCCTGTAGATTCATATGATCCCCCAGACTATCCGCTTGAATGTGATGGTGCCTACTCACCACACATCAGTGGCTACAGGGAACCTGCAGAGAGGGACACCTTTCAACGAATGACCTCTGCAGATAGATCCAAAACATGGACTGCTTCTAATATTCAGCAAACAAAATGCCGACAACCGAACTGTAGCTATTATGGCCGCCCAGAAACAAGCAACTATTGCTCCTGCTGCTACAAAGAGGAACAGAAACGCAGTAGGGACAAGGAGAATGAATCCTTGTCTCACAGGTTCTAAGTGCTTTAAATGAAGGTGTTGTTTTATTTTGTGTTATTGAACTTCAGCTGTGTTGGACCCAGTAAGTATGTGTGGGCTATGCAATAAAGTATTTTGCCACCTATGTTGATGTGTTAACCAGGTGTGCACAAACTAAAGCAAATGGAATATATTACACATAGCACTACTATGGTACAGGAATGGAATTCCCAGCAGAGAAGAGAAAATATTCTGTTCCTGCTTGAAACTTGTGAATGGAAAAGGGTCTGTCTAGCAGAACCCTTCTACGTGTGCATTTTTAGGAACTCTATAAAACTAGTCTTGGTGAGCATGGCTCAGTCTGCACATAACATGAGCAGCTAGTACAATTGAAAATGTCCAGCATTGTTTGACTGAAGACTTTTTATTGTTTAATATATATTTTTACACAGGGGGGGCAGTATTACAATTTCCATGTGTTGTTTTTAATGCAATTAATCTTTCCTTTGTTGGCAAGAGCCCTTGGAAGCCAGACATTTGACAGCATTCACCATCTGAACATAATGAGAACCAGGTTAAGAAAGCATGGTCATATCTGACGGTTTATCCCTGTTTTTTTGTTTGTTTTTTTTTAATTTTCATGCCTTTTGACATATGCTGGACATGCACAGCATATTTGTGGAGGTCATCTTGGCCGTCCATAGTGGTCGCAGCAGAAGGTGTAATAAGCAACTCTTGCATTTGCTGACACCCAGAACCTAAGAAACTGGGTATTCCATAGACAAATCCAGAGCTTCTTCCCAAACCTGGGTCCCTTGTATGCTGAAGTAGCACACTGACCTGTTAGGGCTGCCTCACTTCAACTCTACTAAGTTATTTTATATAAAAACAGATGTCTTAAATACTGTTTCATTTTCAATTTCTCATCCCTATGCTGTCTTGACCTATTTTATATAAAAACAGATATCTTAAATACTAACTCATTTTCAATACCTCATCCCTATGCTGTATGACCCTGTTTTGTCATTGTGAGCATGACTTCTGCAGGTTACAATTTGTGCTATATTCAAAAGCTGTCAAGTTTAGTAAGGTTTTCTGTTAAAGAATTAATAATTTTGCATTGCAGGCATTTAATGCAACTGTCTGTTTGCCAGTGCAGTTAATAAATTATCAGGAGGACCTGCTTTGGCTTAAACCCAGGGCATTCATATGGCAATAAAACCAGGGTTGAGGTTGTAAAGTGTCCTTGTTTGTGGAACTAGAATTTCCTGTTTGGTTGTACAGAAAAGTGATCTGCTGCTTTCTGCAGCAGTTGTTCATAAAGCACTTTTGCCACTTTCTCAGAATCCTTGTTTTTTTAACTGACACATTTATTTGGGATGGTATGAATTGGTGTTTTCCTTTGGAATTGTGTTCCAAAGGAATTTGAAGTCCATGTAATTACATATTCTCTCATAGTGAACTCTGTGGTTACTGTAACCATTCCCTAACCCTATCACGCATGTTACAGGTTCTTCTAAAATCATTCACAATGTTTGTTATATGCATCAACTTAGGAGTCAGTCTGGAAAAGATTTCTTTTGTAATTTAAGCAAGTTCATAAACTGGTCACAACAAAGGTAGTTTCACTGCCATTTCACATGTCCATGTGCAAAGCAAAATTATTGCTAAAATTGTAAACATTCTGTAACTGTTTATGGTAACCACAGAGCTGATTTGCAGGTCACAACAGCTGTCATTGTGATAGATGTGTAATTGTAGTCATGCAAGGGCTCAACTGTAATTTTAACAGGCACTTTATTACTGTTATAGCTTATGCATGGTCCTGTAGTCCTTATGAATTAAATTTGAATAACTTTCTTAACTGCCCATGGACTGTTAAGCAGATAAGCAAAAGAAAGCCTAGACCTCCATTTTATAAAGCAGTGTGAATGTTAAATTGAAAGAAAAGGCAGAATCTTTGTCAGGGGCAGTGATTTACAGCATTTCTCGAAATAATCAGATTATGCTTCTGAGACTTGAAATTCTGGAATATACCACCAGTACTTGCTTCTTGCTGGATTTCTGTATTATTGCAATATTCTGTTGTATAGAATTTGCACATTAGAAATAAAAAGAAAAGAAAGAAAGTATGCTGTAAATTAAAACAATGAAGCACAAATATTGCAAGTAATAATTCATTTCAGAATACATAATGTAGGTGCTCTACTTTTGCGTAAAATGTCTTTTTAAAGCTCTATTTGCAGTTATGAGGACAATGCAAGCATTTCACTGCCAAATGTTTTTTTGTCTGACATTTTTCCATTTTTGTTATGGAATTCAGTGTATATGGTTTCAGTTGTGAGGCTTGTGACTAAGCAACATTATCTGCTGTGCAAAAAAAGTGCATGTGATTTTTCGGAGGATATGTGAATGTGACCTTGGAGTGGATAATGTCAGTTTGTAGCACACAGTGAGAGATGGAAGAACGTGGACACCAAAACCTTGTTTTTCTACTGCCATGTTGCCTTTTCAGCTCTGTTATGCACATTTGAGCATTTACATTTTAAGGTTTATGAGAACCCCAGAAATGTGTGCACCTGAGACGTTTGTTCATAAGGCCAGAATCCAAGGTGCTCCAAAGCAGCAGTATCAGAAGTGAAATGTTTATCTTGCCAGGGGCATTGAGGAGATGGGATGGATCCAGTCTGTAAGTGTTTGCTCCAATACTTAAGTAGGCTTTAGAAAAAAACTTGAAGCCAACTAATTGATTTCATTTTTGCTTACCTGACTTCCAGAATCTCTATTATGCAGCATTTGAATGTTTATCCAGTGATTATAAGGCAGTGTTAAGTTATATTTTTGTTCTGTATTGATTGCATTTAAACTGCACCTTTAAATTTTATAAACCCCAAAAGTAGTGTTTTTCAACATTAAGCAGGTTCTTTTCTCCCTGTTTGTTGTCTTGAAGACTAAAGTGTATTAACCTTATCACATGATAGAACTTGAACCAGCTATTCTTACAGTAGGAGGGGAAGCAGTACTTAGTTTTGCTTAGTACTAACCTTATGATCAGCATATAGTTGGATAAAGCTGGTCTGCACTGCTTTTTCCATTTACCACTGCTGAACTTGTCGCAGAGTACAAGTCATCTCTGAAGACTGCATTTTGTGTTAGAGTGGCATGTGGATTTAAAGTATGCCTTTAAATGCCCTTTCCACAGTTTCTCAGAGGCAGTACTACAAGGAATTTGGGCATGTTTATCCAGGACTTTTGTGGCACTAGTGCATAAGATGTATGGAAGCTCTGAACTTTTGCCATTGTTGAGTGCTGGAGATGTAGGATGATCCAGTCCATCAAATTGGAATTTGTAGGTCTTGGCTACAAGCTCATGTCTAGCTCTGAAAACTATCTCAAGCTCCATCGTATTTTTGGCTGTCCTGAGCTCTTATCAGATTTCCTTTGCCACTCAAAAAGTGGCCCCAGGCTCTTAAATATTTGATTGTTGCTGATTTATACTGATAACAGATAATCTTCATGATTTCTTTGGATAAACAACTTCAGAAGTTTTGGATCTTTTTGCTATTACCTGCTTAGCGGATTTTGGCAATTTGTGTAGTTTCTGCTCCCTTGGGCTATGGTTCGTGCATGCTGTTTTCTTTCCCACTTCAGTTTAGTCAGTTTGTTTCAGCATTTTTCTGAAGTCTTGTATGGCTTGAGATTCTGAACAAGCTGCTGAGAATTTACTTGATGATTAAGTTGCTTGTGTTTAGTGTCAGTATTGATATTTTGGTTAGCCGAACATGTAGATTTCAGAAAATTTTCTAAATGCAGCCACAAAATCTCTCCCCAAGACTGCCACTCTGTGACATTTGCTTAGATTCTAAGCATATAAAAACTTTTTGTGAAATTTGTAAGAGCTTTAATAAGTGCAGTCTTTGACATGAAATAAGTTGCTATTAAAAAGACTTCTTTCATCAGAACAGGATATGGCAAGAAAACCGTCCTCTTCGTTCCGAATTATACACACAGCACCATCCAGCGTAACAGCCAAGGATCAACTTCAGACTTTCATTCCTGCTGTCTGGTTCTAGTCAAGATGTTATTTACTGGAATTGACTCCTGCTGTTTCTGACTGCCCTACTGTAGTTATTAAAGCTGGCAATAGACCAAAGCTCCTAGAGAAACAGTTGTCCCCAGCTTGTAAATCTGAGATGATTAAGTCTTTGTGCCTCCCCTGTCAGATCTGTGAGCTCCACAAGCTCGGTTTTCTTTCATAACAGGTGTGACTGTTGACATTTGACTGTTCTAAAGTGATTGAAGTATTGCTAAATTTATGGAGGCATTGCTGCACGCCCAGGTGAAGATGTGACTCATCTGTCTCCCCAGTTTCTTTGTGGACAGGGTTCAGTCCTAGTCACTCCTGTATTGGCACCCTTCTTGGTGCTGATTCTTGAGGAATGGGGGAGCACCCAGTCAGAATTAGGCTCAATTTGATTGTGATTGACATACAGTCCCTAAAACTTTCCTCCTCCTGAACTGGCTGTGTGTGCAGTAGCATCAATGACCTTTGACCATTTAGTGAGGAGGTAGGTGGTACTAAGCTCAGTGTTAATAGCCCATCTCCACTGGGACTGAACTGTCATTTGATCACAGAACCTTTTGGTGATTGGCAGCTCTCCTTCAGGGTAGATAATCTGAATAATGGCATGTTATAAGCCTTGACCCTGTCAGCACTTTTTTCATTGATGCAAGGGCCAACACCTACGCTTGCAAAATCCCCAGCTCTCACCAATACTTTTCATGCAAAACTTGTTACCTGCAATATCTTCAGAACCAGAGGAACAAAAAGCTGTTGGAAGCATTACCATTGCAGATTCAATTACCCGTCAGGCACACACATTTTTTCATACTGCGAAGATTCCCAGCAAGGAGTCAGGAAAAGCTAAGCTGTAAGAGGAAACATCTTGACTCTTCTTTATAGGTTCATAGATTAGTACTAGGCTAACTGTCCTTGTGAGCCATTTTAAGCCTAGCCAATTATCCCTTGAGACTCAAACCCTGCACCTTGTGTTTGTAAGGCAAACACTTTAACCATTAGGCTACCCTCCCAACCCAAAATTTAGCCTTGCCAAGTCTCAAACCCAGGACCATCAGCTACAGCATAGTGCATAAGCCCACTAGGCCACTCAGCTCTTAGAGTTTCTTGTACTGGGTACTAATGATGGAGATGGATTGGAAGTCCCTATATTTTTCCCATATGACCCCAAAATTGGGAATATTCTTGAGCTGATGCATGAGGAGTATTTGCCCCTTAACACCTCTTTTTCCCCAGAGGAAGTTCTTCTGGAGGCTTTCTGTTAGCACTTGCTGGCTTCCTGGATGATGTCTCCAGCCAACAGAAAAGTTTCCTTGGTCAAACAAGAGATGTGAAAGAACTCCATTGTCATGGCCCCTAATCCAAGAAGTCCACATATGATCCTCAAGCAGCCTTTGGGCTTGGGCATATTAGTAGTGTTGTCCGTTGTGTATTTTTTTATTTCTCTGGATACTCTAGAGAGGAATCCATTTCTACTGTTTCCTCCACTCGCCCCCCCCCCCCAAAAAAAAAGTCCATCAATCCTGATCATTGCAGAAAGAATTTTTTGGATGTTCCATATTTTCCTTCAGGGAGATTAATTACTTGGCTCGTATGCTTAGACTTCACTGGGATGCTGCAGATGAGTTATACAAGACACTGAATCTGTACTGGCAAGGTGAAAATGATCTTAAGGAGAAGCACACTTCTCACAGGCAGCAATATTTTTAGCTTCCAGTCTCCATGCACCTTGCAGACTATTCAGTGGTTGGAGTGACAAAAGAAGGTGCCAGCATCACAGTCCTCCACTACAGCTGACTGCAGTGGACTGATTTCAAGGTTTTCAAAGAAAGTTTCCTGAGAGCTCTTTTTAATGAGACCAAACGTTTGTGGTTCATAGGTTAGAGTGAAGTTTCAAGAAAGCAGACAGATGGTAAAATGCTCATAGTTATGAGTGCATTTACAGGTTACAGTACTTGTTTACCAGGACTCAAAATGCTCTTGGGTAAATGTGTTTCAAATAGAAGACCCAATAACAACAGGACTAATATTCAGGGAGAGACCAAGCCAGCCATCATTCCTTTAAGAAATGATATGCACTGAGGGAGAATTCAGCAAATTCAAGTGTTTTGTAACTCAGAAGGAGAACTTCAGCAAAATTTGTGGAAGGCAGAAGGCTTGCCTTTACTGTCTTGCTGTGGAGGCAGTCAGTCTCATCTGTCATTCCAGCTTCTGATATGGCTGCCCATCATGGACAGCTGAATAAAAAACATTATATCCAAAGGCTTCAGATTCCTATTCCACACTCTTCTGTATTGCACTCCCCTCTATTGCACTCCATAATGTCACTTGATATCCCTTCCCATAAGATACGAATGGCCAAGAAGAGATAATGAGCCTCTTTGTAAAAAGGGCCATCCAAGACTTTCTGCCACATCTGAGAGGGTCCAGATATTAAAGATTATTTTGCTTCTGGAGAAGACAAAGGACCTCAGACCAGATTTGGACATAAGCAGGCTAAATTAATTAGTCCCAAAATAGACATTTCAGGTGGTCTCCATGAAGACAAGTCTTCCCGTGCTTGGCAAGTGGGGGACTAGATGCACTCTCTAGACCTCCAGGATGCTTACTTGCATTTTAAGATAGTCAAAGATGTTTGGTCATTAGTTTCATGCTCTTCTGTTTGGATTCACCACAGCCATATGATGTTCACCAGATATATGGCCAGCATTGCAGAACAATGGAGACTACAAGAAATGAAAATATTCTTCTACCTGGACAAGTGGCTGCTAGTTACATAAGTTGGAGCCCTTGCAAACCCTGATGTTCATCGTGTTTCACTGTTGCAGTCATTACACTTGGGTTATCCTGCTGGCAGGCTATCCGCAGTCTGCCTGAATTCCAAAGTCCTGGTCCGGCGTTGGTTGCTGCCACCTCTTCCCTGACGTCAGTGCACCAGGGGTATAAAAGATGCAGCCGATGCCATTTTCTTCAGTCTTTCTTGCCGCGCGGTGCCCGAAGCAAAAGCAGTTCGCAAGTGCCGGTCGGCCGACTCCTGAGATTTTCGAAATTGAATTTCAGATCCGAAGTCTTCTATAAAGCTAAGTACCCCATTGGGGAAACTTTTTTCTTGCTCCAGACTGATGTCAGAAAAAGTTAACACTTGTATTTCTTTTGGGTAGCAAATACCTCATAAGGATTTTCATTCTTACTGTATTCCTTGCGTAGGCCCTGACCACGATGTTGCTAGTTGTCGGTTTTGTGCTAGATTTAACCAACGCACTATTAAGCATTGGTACGATTTTGCTTTTCATTACTTTGGCCGAAGGTTTAACTACATAATGCCGTCGGAACAACCAACGACCGGAGTTCATAAAAAACAAGCAAGGAAAAACAAAAGGACAGGCATCCGAGGTCCAAAACCGACGACGAAGCCTCTTCTAGGCCATTCACCGGTTCTCAGTGAGGCGCTTTCACAGCCCCTGACACCCGCTACCTCAGAGCCACAGGCCGCCTCCGACTCCCACGTGGAGACAACTAGGCCTCTGGATACTCAAGGTATTGGGCCTTCGGAAACTAATCCCTCAGATGGGTCCGGAGCCGCTGAGCAGGCATCAGCTTCTGAGGGTGTTTTCAGACCTACACAGCTTTATATCAAGCCAACTTCAGCATCCAAGACAAAGACTAAAACAGTTTTAAGGACAAGGAAACAAGTACAGCATTCTCCAGGACAGACTTCCACGCCTAAGAAACAGATGCTCAAAATGGCTGAAGACCTAATTACTTTGATCAGGGGTTCCCATCCCCCTCCTGATAAGAGGCCTAGGCAAGATACTGAATATGATTCCTCTGATCAGGTTTCCATTTCCTCTGACTCCTCTTCAGAACAGGGATACTCTGTTCCTCCATATGAGGATTCTGTTGCTGAAGAATCTATTCCTTCAGCTTCTCCTCCTGAGGATTACTCATTTGGGGAAACCCTGCATACCATGAGGGAGCATTTCCACTGGGAGAGCCAAGATTATTCAGATTCTAAGAAAAGGCTCAGAGACTTTCTTTTACTACTTCACCACAGACCTCTTGCTATTCCTCCTGTTTTAGACATTGTAGATTATGTATTTTCAGAGTCCGGCCTGTCTCCCGACTCTTTACCTTCTGCACCTGTTAAGCCAGACAGATACTACAGGGTTCCAGATTCTCATAAATTTCTATATAAAAACCCTGCTGCTGACCCAGAAACTATTTCTCAGGGTCCCAGAGGGGTCAAGGCTGCTATTGCAAAAAACCCTGTCCCATCAGATAGAGATTCTAGGGCACTGTACAGATGGGGGGGGGGGAGTTTACACTTCTGCTACCTTGGCTGTAAGGGCTTTAAATTGTCAGTTTCATATGCTTAAATATCAGCAATACTTAATGTCTCTGTTAAAACAGAAAATGTTGACAAATTCTGAATGTTCTAAGAACAAGGAATTGCAGGATTTATTGCATGCAGCTGAACAAGTGGGAAAACATACTTTGCAATGTGGTTATGATTCACTGGAGGCCTCTTGCAGGACCGCTGTAACAGGATCTGTCATTAGAAGGCATGCTTGGTTAAAGGAACAGACTCTGCCTGATCATGTTAAAGCAAAATTATTGGATGCTCCATTACAGCATGATACTTTGTTTGGTGTTAAGGCAGAAGAGGTGTTGAAGAAAATGGAGGATAAAGCTAAATCTATGCAGACAGCGAAGGATTTCTTACAGGTACAGACACCCAGATTTAGCAGGAACTGGCCTTCTAAGAATTGGTCCTTTCCCGTGTCAGACAGATGACAAAGAGGCACAGACGCCCTAGAGGCAGACAACAGCCCCAGGGCTCATACAGGCCCAAACAATGGGGTGCTTCTCCCTCCAAAAGCAGAGAAGACAAATCACAGCCATATAGGAAACAGTCCCAATGACTTCCCTCTGCCAATGCCAAGTATTTATCTTTTGGCAGCACCCTTAGGGGGAAAGCTAGCACTTTTTTCACAAAATTGGCACACGATCACCCAGGACAAATGGGTCTTAAGTATAGTCTCTCAGGGCTACAGGTTCCACTTTCACACCCTTCCAAAGGCAAAAGGTATGCCAAACCTGCCACACAATCAATGGGCAGAGGCACAAAAACAAGCTCTCTCATGGACATGAGGGCTATTCAGCCAGTGCCACAACAAGAGCAGGGACAAAGATTTTACTCAAGACTTTTCTTAGTACCAAGAATGGACAAAGCATGGAGACCAATTCTGGACCTGTCTATTCTAAATACTTTTCTGGACGTTCCGAAATTCAAAATGTTGACTCTGCAGCAGCTTCTGCCCTTGGTGGGCAAGAAGGCTTGGCTTGTAACTTTGGACCTCAAAGAGGCATACCTGCATGTCCCAATCAGACAATCTTGCAGAAGATACCCCAGATTCATAGCTGGGTCAATGCACTACCAATTCTCTGCACTGCCCTTTGGCTTATCTACTGCGCCCAGGGTCTTCACAAAATGCCTGGCACCAGTAATTGCATTTTGCAGACAAAGAGGAATTCAAATACATCCCTACTTGGACGACTGCCTTATTCAAGCAGAGACCAAAGATATTCTACTAAAGCATCTGACGTTTGTAAAAAGATTACTAATTTGCCTAGGGTACACAGTAAACGAAAAGAAATCAAAACTAGTACCCTCTCAAGAGAGAATATTCTTGGGTGCAAGCTTAAATACAACTGCCCAGATAGCTTATCTCACGCCAGACAAACAAAGGCAACTGACATCTTACTTCGAAAGCATGGCAACAAAGACCCAGTTATCTGCAAGAAAAATTCTGCAGGCTCTGGGCTACATGGCCTCCTCCATTCTGCTAATTCCATATGCAAGACTGCATATGAGGAAACTACAATGGTATCTAAAAAGTGTTTGGACTCAACATTACCACAGCCTGGAATCATTAATTTCACTCATTCCCTGCCTGCAACAGGAGTTTTGATGGTGGACACAGGCCTGTCACCACAACAAGGGAGAGCCATTCACTTTACCCACAGCCAGGCAAACACTAACAACAGATGCATCAGATTATGCCTGGGGGGGCCCACATGGCAGGACAATGTTTTCAGGGCACATGGCCCCCAAGCCAAAGGCATCTTCACATCAGTCAAAAAGAGATGCTAGCTGTACAAAATGCCCTGACAGCCTTCAAGGACCTACTTCATCCAGGACAGTTGCTGATAAAGACGGACAACACCACAGTCATGTGGTACATAAACAAGCAGGGGGGCACACATTCCTACCCCCTCTGCAGGCAAGCCATGATTTTGTGGAACACAGCATTGACCTGCCAAGTACACCTGCAAGCACAATTCCTGCCAGGAAAAACAAATGCTCTGGCAGACGAACTAAGCAGAAACCTCATGGATCCTCACGAGTGGAAACTAGATCCACAAATCTAAAGCATGATAACAAGGAAATGGGGATGCCCAGACATAGATCTTTTTGCCTCCCCTCAAAACTGCCAGCTTCAGAGATTCTGCACAAGGACTTATCACAAACAAGCATGGAAAGTGGATGCCTTGTCCTTCAGCTGGAACAACCTCACAGTATATGCCTTTCCTCCACTGCCTCTCCTCCCCAAGGTACTCCTAAAGGTCAGACAAGAGAAGCCACAAATGATACTGATTGCCCCGGATTGGCCATGCCAACACTGGTACCCAATCCTAAGGAGCTTATCCCAAGGCCTAGCCTGGACATTGCCTCAAATTCCTCATTTACTGACCCAACAAAACAATCAGATCCTGCACAGCCAGCTCAGAACCCTAAATCTAGCTGCATGGCCGGTAGTGTAACCATTCAGAATACACCTCTCTCTGAAGAAGATATGGATGTTATTTTGGAGGCCAGGAGGCCCAGCACCAGAAAATCTTATGCAGAAAAATGGAAGAGATTCTGTGCTTGGAACCAGGCACAAGGAATTGACACGCTTGTTCCAAATATTCCTCAGATTTTACAATAACTAACTGAGATGCTAGACAAAGGCCTATCTTTCTCATCAATTAAGATCCATGCCTCTGCCATTTCAGCTCATTACAATACAGACCCACCTATTTTTTTCACATGGATTGCTTAGGCAGTTCCTCAGGGGGGCCAAAAACATAAGACCTCCAAGGAGAGCACCAATGCCTGCATGGGACCTCAATTCTGTCTTGGAAAAACTCTCACTGACTCCTTTCAAGCCAGCCAATACAGCTGAAATAAAATTCTTATCATGAAAAACAGCTCTGCTCCTAGCAATAACTTCAGCAAGAAGAGTCTCAGAGTTACAGGCATTAATGGCTGTGGAACCTTTTATTATCTTCCATCCGGACAGAGTTTCTCTATGGACAAACCCAACATTTATGCCTAAGGTAGTGTCCAGTGTGGCTCTTAACCAAACCATTCATTTGCCTACTTTTTACCCAAACCCACAGAATAAAGGGGAGTGACTTCTGCATTCTTTGGACATACACAGACAGCTACGCTTCTACTTGGACAAAACTAAAGCTCTCAGAAAGACTGAGCAACTTTTAGTGGCATGTGCTGCAGGATCACAAGGAAAGGCAATCTCATAGCAGACTATTTCAAAATGGATAGGACACTGCATTCGTTTCTGCTATTCACAGCATGGCAAATCAGTGCCTAAGGGCATTAGACCACATTCTACCAGGGCAGCAGCCACCTCAGCAGCCTTCCTCAGAGGAGTACCAACCAAGGATATTTTGGAGGCTGCAACTTGGACTTTAGTGCACACTTTTACTAAGCACTACCACTTACCTCTTTACTCTAAATCCAGAGCAGGCTTTGCCACTGCAGTTCTGCAGGGCTTTATAGCCAGTCCTAATTCTATTTAGACTCAGCCGCCCAACCTCAGCTTTGGGATTCAGCCCATGTGTAATGACTGCAACAGTGAAACATGATGAACATAGTACAGTTGTGTACCTACCATAAATGTAGATGTTCGAGTGTATTCACTGTTGCAGTCCAGGTTACCCACCCACCATCCCCCTTTCTTTGCTGGGACTTATCTGTACTTCTCTATCCTATACAACCTATGTGGTGTATTTGCTTGTAGATGAAGGTATTGTTTATTTTAGTGCATGCTTTTATAAGCAATGTGTTTTAGCCTACCCTTTTGGGGGCACCTGACATCTGGGGCAAGAAAAACTGAAGAAAATGGTGTCGGCTGCATTTTTTATACCCCTGGCGCACTAACGTCAGGGAAGAGGCGACAGCAACCGACTCCGGACCAGGACTTTGGAATTCAGGCTGACTGCTGGTAGCCTGCCAGCAGGATAACCCAAGTGTAATGACTGCAACAGTGAATACACTCGAACATCTACATTTTTGGTAGGTACACAACTGTACATCATTCATAAGCTGCCTGCTTGAACGTGCACTCATGTGAGACCTCTGCTCATCAAAAAAGTTTGCTTCCATCCAAAGGACCATAAAAATCTATGTTAAGTTGTCTATCTCGCCTTCATTCTTGCTGGATGGGTTCGGAGCCGATCCTCGGCTCCGACTCGGCCAATACTAAAGCTCGAGAGCTAATTCCACCGGCTCGAGGCTCCCCTATATCCCACAATGCTAGGCGGTAACTACTCAGATCTTGTTTGCCGCTTAGCTGACGAGGTGCTTCTTCTACCGGCTCTGGCAGGTTACTAAGTTTTCTGATTAGAAACTTCTATTTCAACCCCTAAATTTTGTTCCTTTAACATAGTTTTATTTGTAGTATTTCAGATAGTTTAAATCGGGTCCCCCTCTAGTGTCTAAAATCCCTTTTTATTTCCTTCTTAAGGCAGCTAGGCCCTTCCTTCCCGTAGTCCTTCAGTGAGACTGAAATTTATTTTTTGCTTAAGGGTGTGCTTGTGTGTTGTGCTTGTGTTTTCACACTGATTTACTATGTCTAAAGACTCTAAGGTCTCAGGCTTCAAGAAGTGTGATTCGTGCTGTCAGAAACCGTCTCTGACAGACGGTCACACTTCTTGTGTGTATTGCCTGGGACCTTTGCACCTGCAGGACTCATGTGCTGTGTGCCATGGTTTCAGCCCTAGCGTCCTGCAGGAATGCCAAAATAAATTGATTTTGCGTGGCTTATTAAAGCCTGAAGGCCCCCCGACCCAGTCTGTGTCGGGGAGGCCTTCTAAGACTTCCAGACAGTCGGCTCCGGCTTCAGAGCCATCCTCTGGAAGCATCAAAACTGCTTCGACATCGGCTCCGGCTGGAGCCGATGTTTCCAAGCCTCATACTATTACCTCGGCTCCGGCCAGAGCCGAGGCTGATAAGACTCAGTTGGCTCCGATACTTTTATCGGAGCAACCTTTAAGAAAGAGATCTAGGTCTCCCTCCATCGGCTCCGTTCACTCGGCACCAGGATCCCCTCTTCTTTCAGAGCGGAGCCATAGATCGCATTCCTCACGGTCTTCCAGGCTATCTGACCACGATTTGCAAAGGGTAGTGAGTAGACTTCTCAAGTCCGAGGTGCTGGCCCAAATGCTTCATAGCCCGACTCATCGGTCAGTGGCTATTTCTGTCCCTCAATGTGTTCCTCCTCCGACTCCTTTGAGCTCGGAGCCGGGGCTCATCGGGGCCATGACTGTCGGTGCGTCGGATCCGATACCTTCCCTTTCGGCTCCGTCGTCTGCTCCGATCTCCTCTTTGGAGGGATCTCGGCGCCGAGCTTCCCTCGTCGGCTCCGAGGGGGCGAGTGGCATCGGACCCTTGTCCGACCCCGCTCTCCCTCTCGATGCTTCGGCGCTGGTGAGTTTGGCTCCGACATCAGCCTCGGAGCCGTCCCTGTCGGTGCCGGGGGGGTCCTAGTCTCTTCGGAGTGGGGACCTCCGGCCTTACCCGATAGGGGTGCCTTCGAGGTCATGCGGAGCGTGCTAGAACCAGTGTCTGCCCCACAGTCGGCTCCGTCAGCCCCTCCATCATCAGTGCCTGCGGTGATTTCTACACACACTCTTGCTTCAGACCGCAGAGAGCCAACTTCTCAAGTTTCCCCATTGGGAATTTCCTCCTCTTCCGAGGCCTCTCCTGACCCGGTAGGAGAAACCCCTAGGAAGAGGCAGTGCAAGAGGAAGCACATCGACTCCCCTGAGTCTATCACCTCTGACACTGACTTAGAGGAATCTGAAGGTTCCCCTCGATCCCCCTCTGAGGATGTCTCCTTTGCTGACATCCTTGAGATCCCGAAACAGAGGGGGAACTGGCCAGCCCTTAACCCTTCAGAGGATGAGTCAGTGTACCTTGAGGCATTCGGCTCTCGCCCTTCTACCTCCTGGGTGTCCCCTCCCTTTGACCCCCTTATGGAAGTGGTGGCAAAGAAGGCCTGGACGGCTCCTGATTCAGTGGAACCCACCCCGAGGAGGCCGTCTAAGTTTATTACTGCCCCTAGAGATAAAGATTTTTTGTCTAAAGGCGTCCCCGTTGATGCCATGGTGGTGGCCACAGCCACTAAGAAGGAGTTAGCCGATCCTTCAGTACCTATCCATCCTCCTAATAAGGAATCTATGACCATGGACAGGTACGGTAAGCGGATGTTCTCATCAGCGACCTTTTCAATGCGGTCGCTGAACTACTTATGTCACTTCACTCGTCTCCAGAGAGATTTACTCAAGGATATGAGTGAAGAGGTAAAGGATCCAACAGCTGACGGGTTCCAAGACAGAATGAACTCCCAGTTGGCAACCCTGAACTCCATCGTTAACTCCTCCATGCGGCTTATCTCATATGCTGCGGATGGAGCGAGTAGAGCCGCAGGCACAGGCATTGCCCTACGACGTCATGCCTGGATGCGGCTGTGCAACTTTGCGGACCCTTTCAAGGCTTCCTTCACCAATTTCCCCTTTGATGGATCATCCTTGTTTGGTCCTCAGGTGAAGGATACATTGACTAGGTGCGAGGTGGAAGGTAAGACTCACTCTGCCGTGGGAGTCCGTTTTTCTACCCCTTCTAGGCCTTATCCCAAAGGTCAGAGGGGAGGAAAGATGTGGTTCCGCAAACAAACCCAGGGAGTCTCATCTGACGCACAAGGTCGATTCCCCTCTAGAGGCAGGGGGGGGAATAACAATAGACACCACCCTAGAGGCAGAGGAGGTCCGCAGAACCAGGGTAGCAGAGAAACTTTCTCTGATAAACCCTTTCAGCATCCCTGAGGAGCTGCCCGGCTGTCCACCTTCGGAGGCAGTCAGGGGAAGATTATCCCTGTACCCAAAAGCCTGGCTTTGCCTTACACAAGACAAATGGGTACAGTCGATCATATCCGAGGGTTACAAAATTCCCTTTATTCACATTCCATCCCAACCCAAAGGATCCCTTCCACACGTTCCACCTAGTCTAAGGGAACAAGCAGCACTAGAAATTTCAAAGCTGCTATCAAAAAGTGCTATCCAATCAGTCCCAGCAGACCAACAAGGATCCGGAATCTACTCCAAATTCTTTTTGGTACCAAAAAAGACAGGGGACTGGAGACCCATACTGGATCTCAGCAATTTAAACAAGTATGTCAAAAAAACAAAATTCTGGATGGTCACGCTACAGTCCATTCTACCCTTCTTGGGTCAGGACAATTGGATGTGCTCGATATATCTTCAGGACGCGTACTACCATATAAAGATGAACAGACGCTCCAGGAGATTTCTCCGCTTCAGGCTGGGAGCCAATCATTACCAGTTCAGAGCCCTGCCCTTTGGTCTCACTACAGCCCCTCGAGTGTTTACCAAATGCATGGCAGTGGTCGCAGCTCACTTGAGACGTCAAGGATTCCAGGTGTTTCCATATTTAGACGACTGGCTCCTTACTGCCACCACCAAACATCAACTACTTCTATCCAGAGACTTCACTATCCAAACTTGCCAAGCTCTAGGCATTTCAATAAATTTAGAAAAATCTGCCTTGTCGCCTTGTCAATCTATTACCTTTATAGGCGCCACATTAGACACACTCAATCTTTCAGCCAGACTTACAGAGCAGAGTGTCAGACATCCGCAAACAAGTTTACCTTCTCTTACAATGCAACAAAGTCAAAGCCAGACTAGTTTTGAAGGTATTAGGAATCATGGCAGCAGCTATCCCCCTTCTCCCCTTAGCTCGCTTCCATATGAGGATCCCCCAATGGATGCTGTTTACTCAATGGTCCTTCCAACAGCTCCTGATGTCCCACACCATATTGATAACTCAATCATGCAAGAATCAACTGTCTTGGTGGATCACATCACCTCAGGTTCTCCAAGGAAGACCCTTCACTCTCCCTCCCCCAGTCACCACATTGACAACAGACGCCTCCCTGATCGGGTGGGGGGGCATTATCAGGGCAGGACAGTCCAGGGCACGTGGCAACCTTTCGAGTGCCACTTGCACATAAATGTCTTAGAGATGAGAGCAGTGCTTTTAGTGTTGCAAGCCCTTCATGACTCTCTTCCCACAGGGACTATTGCAATTCAGACGGACAACATGTCCGCAGTGTGGTACATCAACAAACAAGGCGGAACCAGATCTCGTCTCAGCGTTTTCTGGTAGCAACGCACATTCCTGGGAAGTCCAATGTGATTGCAGACAAGTTGAGCAGGGCAATTCTCATGCCCCACGAGTGGTCTCTGAAGAAATCAGTACTGGAAGAAGTGTTCCAACGATGGAGCCAGCCTTGCTGCAATCTTTTTGCTACTCCCCAAAACAGCAAGTGTCACGACTTCTTCACTCTCTTCCCATTACCAGGCCATCCCACCAGAGATGCTCTAGTCCACGATTGGCCCCGGGGAATTCTGTATGCCTTTCCCCCTTTTCCACTGATAACTCAACTAATTCAGAAAGCTATCGCCTTGAGAGTGACAATGATCCTCATTGCCCCTTACTGGCCTCAACAGATATGGTTTCCGTTCCTTCATCGTTACCTTTTGGTGCAGCGTTGGCATCTGGACCCAGTGCCAGATCTGTTGACCCACCAATCGGGCCAGCTGCACCAAACTCTTCATTCTCTCAACCTCACAGCGTGGTTTCTCCGATTCCGACCTTAGCCAGGCTTCCCTTAATATCTCGCTCGGTCCGAGATATCTTGATAGCCTCTCATAAATCTTCTACCCAGAAGATTTATAATAGCAAATGGAAACACTTCTCCTTTTGGGCGACATCAAAAAATATAGATCCCTTCACTGCACCTATCCAGTCTATTCTTGACTTTTTAGCAGAACTCTTTCATTTAGGATCTTCTTCATCTACCATTAGAGTTCAGTTGGCTGCTATATCTAATTATCATGTAGGTGTCTCGGAGTCCAGCATCATGGCTCACAAACTCTGCAAAGCCTTTTTAAGGGGTGTTTTTCTTCTCAAGCCTCCAATCAAAGATCCCCCACCTCAATGGGACTTGAACTTGGTTCTGGCATCCTTAATCCTTCCCCCTTTCGAACCAGCGGCTTCATGTTCTCTGAAGTTGCTTTCATGGAAGACACTTTTTCTAGTAGCCATAACTTCAGCGAGAAGGATATCTGAACTCCATGCTATGTGCAGTCGCCCTCCTTACTTAGTGTTTCACAAAGATAGCATATCCCTCCGTACTAATCCATCATTTTTACCTAAGGTTTCTTCTCAAACAAACCTAAACCAAATGATTGATCTCCCCGTCTTTTTCCCTAACTATTCCAACAGGTCGGAACAAAAGCTACATTTTCTGGATGTTCACCGCCAACTTAGATATTATTTAGACAGGACTAAACAATTCAGGAAATCTGATCAGCTTTTTCTATCATATGCGGAAGGGAAATCGGGCCATCCAGTTACTAAAGTTTCCCTTTCTAGATGGCTCACCTCTACAATTACCTTCATCTATGAGAGCAGACATCAAAAATTACCTTCAAGACCTAGAGCTCATTCAACTAGGGCATTAACTACATCCGTAGCTTTTCAGGACAGGCTGCCAATAGATTCCATTTGTGCAGCAGCCACTTGGGCTTCTCCTCATACCTTCATTTCACATTACAAATTGGACATGGTCTCCAGAAACCGTGCCAACTTTGGTTCCACTGTTCTCAAGAGTCTGTTCCGATAGGCCACCCAGGATAAGGTGCTAGGGACGCGGTCCCATCCAGCAAGAATGAAGGCGAGATAGACAACTTAACATTAAGAAGTTATGTACCTACCATAACGTTCCATGTTAGTTGTCTTCTTCGCCTTCTTTCTTGCGTCCCACCCTCCTTCCCCCAAGCCTGGACAGACCGATAGGAATTCATTTTGTGATCTTCCTCTGGAAGAGTTTCATTCCCACATGTTCTACCACCTCTATTTCCCCTTTTGTTAGGTCTGGGATACCTTACACTCTGGTTTATATAGAGGTGGGTTACCCTTCTCCATACTATGGAGACTAGAATTGCTTGGTCTAGCTATCAAACGAGATTTGAGTAGTTACCGCCTAGCATTGTGGGATATAGGGGAGCCTCGAGCCGGTGGAATTGGCTCTCGAGCTTTAGTATTGGCCGAGTCGGAGCCGAGGATCGGCTCCGAACCCATCCAGCAAGAAAGAAGGCGAGAAGAAGACAACTAACATGGAATGTTATGGTAGGTACATAACTTCTTATTCTTTAATAGAAGTCTGTCCTAGCTCTGGTTGTGCTTCGGAGCTCTTGTATTGATGGTAGCCAGTGTGTATTCATAACGCTTCATACAAGGTTGTACATGAGTGTTCTCCAGTGGGCATTCTGAGCACTGTGGTGCCTCTTTTCAGACTCGTCTCTCATCTTGTTAAAATGTAAAAGATTTGAAGTTCGTATCTGCAGTGGTAGATGCACATTCCACATCTAGCTCTGGATAGTCACTTTTATTTGCCTACCCTTTTGACTGTTACCATGGACACTTCAGCCTTATGTGGTGGGGGGCATTGTCAGTGCAGGGTGGTCTGCAATCACAGTTGGAGGCTAGCTGGCTTCCCTGTCTTTACTAAGTCGGTCAGTGCACTTGGTATGTATTTCTCATTTTATTTTATTTTTGCAAGTAGTTAAATGCCAAGTTTGACTTTTAATGGGGATTGAATTATCATATTTGTTACTGGCAGGTCTTGAGGCTAACTGTAGGTCCCAGACTATAAATTTTACACACTCTGTGAGCATTTGTATAGTTCCACTTATGGCACAAAAATACTTTTGTTCTACAATTTTTTTTCGTATGGTTTGTGTCCTTTGCCCACGTTTAACTGCTTCAGACATCTCAAAGTTGCATCACTCATTTATGAATTGCTTTAACTGTTTTGTTACCTTATTAACTGGGATGATACAGTCTTTAGATAGCTGTAACATTTGGTAAGTGCCAAAGAACTTGCTTGCACTTTTGGTCAACACTTCAGTGACCTTTTTCTTCAGTTGTCAGATTATCTACCAGATGAATCAAATTCTCTTACTACTTGTGGTTCTGATAACAGATTGCTGTTAGCTTATTTCAGGAGCTTATTTTACTAAGAGACCCCAATTCCTGGCAAAAAATATCATGGACCTGAGCTACCAAGAGACTGGAGGCCTTGTCTCCCTGTAGTTCATGTCCTGTTGATTCCTTCAGGATGATCTCTTTTTTTGCCTTAAGGGTCACTAGAGATCCATCAGTCTAAAGCCTCTTACTTCTCCACAAAGTAAACAGTCCAGAAAGCACAAGCTTTGTACCTTCTTCAGCAAATAAGTCACACTGGAGAGTCAGATTTGTCACAGAATGGCAACCCCTTCTCTGTAATAAACATATCTTCCTTTAAGAAATAATTAAGACAGTTGAATGGGTATTCACTAATTCGCCTTCAATATGACTATCCTATCACTCCTTTAAAAAAAGGAGGCAAGATCTAAGGGTGGCTACTGGCAAGGCATAATTAGACACGTGGCTTAGTTGCCTTGTACATTCTGTGAATCTTTTTTCATTTTAGCTGTTCACTGCATCTCCAGCCGCTCGTGTGACATTTGTTCCTTAAACATAGCCCTTTGATGCATAGAGGAAATTGACACTTTTTTTTTTTTTTTTTTTTGCATTGAGGAGTTGATTATCAGTTGCTATTTAAAACCATGTACTATTTGTAAGATGATGATGTGTCTTTCGGCTTTTCCCGGTTAGGGGTCGCCACAGCGGAACTCCGGTCCGCTGATTGGTAGTTGATTTTTACATGCCGAGTTACCAGCCCTGACGCACAACCTTCAACGAAGGTACGCCCATTCACGCATGTCTCCACGCAGAAGACACGCTAGCTGAGAATCTTACCGGACAGCGTCTTATTGTGAGGTGACAAAAGATGTATAATAATGATTTAAATATGTTTGTAGATTCTGTTACCTGTGTGAGTACTTCATAAAATGGTATGAAATAACCAGAGTACAGAAAACCAGCAAGAAAAATTAGGTGCAAGTTGAGCTAAATTATATGGGGCTCTTTTTTTAAGTATGGGACTCTGATCACAATATGGGTTGCATTAAAACCAGTCCTGATTGTGAAAATGACAGGCACTGCCTCCACTCCACACCTCCACATGGTAATAACTTTCCCTTCTCTTAGATACTGAAGTGAATGCAGAGGAAGCTAGCAAGTACATTAAAATACATTGGTCAGTCAACTGTGAAGTAAAAGTTACATTTTCCTCTAAATAAAAGGGGAAAAGCCTATAGGTGGATATATGTATCCTCCTCAGATTAATCTGAAGTAGAACACACATTTTTGTCTACCGATATCCCTCTAAATAGCAAATGCATAGATGTTCTTTGTGTTTCACTATTGCAGTCCTAACTTCTGGGATTTCCTGCTGTGGAAGCCCTTGGCTGGCCTGACTACCAGAGTAAAACTCTCCCTCCTCCTAAGGCTGGAGGGCATCCTTCCCTGACGCCGGTACACTTGAGTACAAAGGGTCAGCCAACCCCATTACATCTGTCTTTTCTTGCCGTCTGAGCCCAAAGCAGTGTTTCAGTGAGTTGGTCGATCCACACCAGAGAGAAGTCGTCTAAAGCTAAGTACCCTGTTGGGGGACTCTTTCTTGCTTTAACTCGTATCAGATGATGTTAACAATTGTCTGTGCTGTGGTAAGCAAATCCCACACTGAGACTTTCATACTTTGGCTGTCACCTGTCTAGGCCTGGATCACGACATCCCTAGTTGTCATTTTTGCACCCATTTCAATTGTAGGACTATTAGGCATAGGGTCGAAAACTTAGCTAGCCATCTTGGTTTGCAGTGTTCCGCGCATTGTTCGATGGCTTTTGCTGGTCGTCCCGAAGTTGAGCTCCCTACGCGTAAGAAAGACAAAAAAGACCCAGGCTTTGGGCCTCTGACGACAACCATTCACCACTGACCAGCTCCCCCAAGGCTCGTTATCGCTGAGGAAGGCGAGGTGCTTCTGAGACTGAGGTGGTGGTGCAGGCCTCTGTAGAGACCCTTATGGAGTCAAACATGCTGTCAGGTCCCTCATCTTCTACACAGGCCATGGCTTTCAGTTCATCGGTTGGGTCCAGAGTCGCTCAGCAGACCTTGGCATCCAATAATCGATCTTGTACCAGTGACATTCCTTTGGAGCTTCAACCTGCATCAGTTTTGCCTTACAGAGCGATCGGCATCAGGATGGCGGATGTACCTAGGCCCAAGGCTAAAGCTATTTCTAAGAAGGGTTCTACCTCGGGTCCTATGTCTAGGCCTACCGGCTCCCACTCAACTGGTTATCAGCAAGAGCTGATCAGGTAAGCTGAGAATGCCATCTCTTTAGTCAGAACTAGGCAACCCCCTTTGGAATCTTGCCCAAGGAAAAAGAAGACTGATTCTATCCCTGAAGTTTTCTCTGAACCTCCTGATTCAGATGAGGATTCTGACTAGAAGGGTTCTGTCTTTGAGGAGGGGACCCTACCTTACTTTCCTTTAAGGATTCATATTCTGAGGAGAATCTACCATCAACCTCACCTCCTGAAGATGTAATTTTTGGAGAACCACTCCATGCCGTGAGGGCACATTTCCAGTGGGAGGCACAGGAATGCCTACAATCTAAAAAGAGGGTTAGGGAGATGATGTCCTTCATGGATGCATCTGCAGTCATAACAACTGGGTTGTCCTGTCGTCAGGCAGCCCTGCAGTCGGCCGGATTCCAAAGTCCGGGTCCGGCTTCGGCTGATGTCGCACTCCACCCGACGTCATCTCTGTTGGTCTTCGGGTATAAAAGCATCAGCCGACGCCATTTTCCTCCGTCTTTCTTGCCGGCGCCAAGCAGAAGCTGTTCGCAAGTGCCGGTCGGTCGGATCCAGAGATTACTTCTACCGAATACTACCAAGACTTCTAAAGCTAAGTACCCGTTGGGGACTCTTTCTTGCCTCAGCCGATGTCAGAAAAAGTTAACAATTGTTTAACCTGTGGGAAACAAATACCTCATAAAGATTTCCACTCTTACTGTCTGCCTTGTTTAGGCCCAGCCCACGACGTAGCAGCCTGTTCGGCCTGTGCTTCTTTCAACCGACGAACGCTTAGGCGTCGGTCGGAGTTTGCAGAACAGTTTTTCGGTTCTGATTTTGCGTACATTATGCCGTCGGATCCTCCGACTACCCAATCTACCAAAAAACGCAAAGAAAAAGACCGACACTCGCGGTCCGGGGTTTCGGCCGAAACCATGGTTAAGCAAACCGCGAGTGTCTCGGTTTCGGCCGAAACCGAGAAAACTGATCTAAGTACAGCTGAACCTATTCCTACAACTGAGGCCCCTGCTACAACCCTTGAATCGACCTCAGAAATTTTACCCACTACGGTGGTTGACTTATCAGACACCATCCCCTTGGATGTCTCTACCCCAGCACGTGGTGCTGCTAGGCCTCCAGCAGCCATGTCCATTAAGGCCTTTGCCAGGGCTAAAGCAGCCAAGACTACTAAAACAGTGTCTGTTAAACCCCCCACATCCAGGCCCTCTTCTAGTTCTCAAATGCTTACTTTGGCAGAAGATTTAATTTCTTTAATTAGAGGATCTCAATCTCACCCAGACAGGGCCTCTCAGCCCCCAGAGAAGAGACCTAGGGCAGAGCCCCCTGAGCCAGTGTCCTCTGATGATTCTGCTGATGAATCAGACATAACTGACCAGCCAGAGGCTCCCTTCTCCAATTTTGAAGATTCTGATGCTGAAGAATCCATTCCAGCTGCTTCCCCACCAGAAGAATTCTCCTTTGGGGAAACCTTGCATGCCATGCGAGAACAGTTCCAATGGCAGCAACAGGATTATCAGACTCCAGAAAAAGACTTAGGACCTTTCTGCACCTCCCACAGCACAGGCCCTTAGCTATACCTCCTGTTCTCTCTGTGGTGGATGATGCTTTCAATGATGTTTGCTCCGCTCCAGATTCTTTACCCCAGCTCCTGCCAAACCAGACAGATTTTACAGGGTGCCAGATACTCATCACCACCTTTACAAGGCCCCACTTGCAGACCCAGAAACTATATCCCAGGGTCCCAAGGCAGTAGCCGACCATAGCTAAAACCCTATTCCTTCTGAAAGGGAAGCAAGGTCATTAGACAGATGGGGTAAAAGGTCTACACTTCAGCTACTCTCTCAGCTAGAGCTTTAAACTGTCAGTTTCACATGATACAATACCAAGAGTTTATGGTTCATCAGTTAACTAAAAACTAACCACTGATGAATCTCTTGATAAGAAATATGTATTAGAGATGGTAAATAACATACAACAGGTTAGCAACCATTCCTTAAAATGTGGCTATGATGCACTGGAGGCTTCATTTAGATCAGCCATGACTGGCACAGTGATAAGAAGGCATGCATGGCTAAAGGAACAAGCTTTACCGGATCATGTTAAAGCCAAGTTGCTAGATGCTCCTATGGACAAGAAAAGTTTGTTTGGTACACCTGCCCAGCAGGTTATGAAGAAAATGGAAGAAAAGGCAAAATCTGTTCAAACTGTTAAAGATTTCTTGCAGGTTCAACCCCCAAGGTTTAGCAGGAACTGGCCTGCCAAAAATTGGTCCTTTCCTGACTCCACAAAATTTCAAAGAGGCAGGAATATACGTTCCAGAGGCAGAAACCAATCCAGAGGAGGTGCTTACAGAGGGCGACAGTGGCAAGGTAACAACAGAGGCACAGACACAGCCACTGCCACTACATCAGCACAACCACAGTGACTTAACCCTAAATCCGCCTACCAGGGAACAAATAGCAGCTCCTCTAGGCGGAAAGTTAACCTTATTTTCAAAGAACTGGCACTACATAACAAAAGACAAGTGGATTTTACAAACCATAGATCAAGGTTACCGGTTTCACTTCCACACCTTACCAGTCAAAAGAGGAATGCCAAATCTACCTCCAAATCAAAAAACAGAGGCACTACAGATAAGGGAGTTAGCAAACATGAGAGCTGTGGAAAGAGTGCCAACAGCAGAGCAAGGAAAGGGTTCTACTCCAGACTATTCCTAGTTCCAAGAAAGGAAAAAAGTTGGAGACCAATTCTCGACCTGTCCACCTTAAATACATACATCATTGTCCCAAAATTCAAAATGCTGACCCTACAGCAACTTCTTCCCATGCTGGGCAAGGAGTCTTGGCTGGTAACTCTAGATCTCAAGGAGGCATACCTGCACGTCCCCATTCGACCAATCTGCAGAAGATACCTCAGATTTCTTGCAGGATCAGAGCACTATCAATTCTCAGCATTGCCCTTTGGCTTATCTACTGCCCAGAGTATTCACAAAATGCCTGGCATCAGTAATCGCCCATTGCAGACTACAGGAATTCAAATTTACCCATACCTGGACGACTGCCTGCTACAAGGGGACAACAAAAGCAAGCTGACAACAGATTTACAAAGGGTCATTTACTTGCTACAAGCACTGGGATACACAGTCAATTTACAAAAGTCAAGGCTGATACCATCCCAAACAAGGACATTCTTGGGCGTGGAATTGGACACAGTAAAACAAATGGCATTCCTGACTACAGAAAAGCAAAAAGAACTTCCTCTTTACTTCTTGGCACTAACAAAACTGAACAAGTTAACAGCAAGAAAAGTTCTGCAGGCCTTGGGCTTCATGGCATCATGCATAATCTTGGTCCCATTTGCCAGACTACATATGAGGAAACTACAGTGGTACCTAAAGAATTTATGGTCCCAACACAGACACAGTCTAGAAACAGAAATCCCACTAATTCCATGCTTGAAACAGGAGTTCCTATGGTGGGCTCAGGCATGCCAGTCAAACCCAGGCCTACCCTTTCGCAGATGTCAAGCAAGCCAGACCATCACAACAGACGCTTCAGACCTAGGATGGGGGGCCCACATGCTGGACAAACGCGTGCAAGGATTGTGGACACAGGACCAACTTCACCTGCACATCAATCTAAAAGAAATGCTGGCAGTAAAACTGGCAATCCAAAAGTTCAAACCATTTCTCAAAGAGGGCCAGTTGATGATAAGGACAGACAACACCACAGTCATGTGGTACATCAACAGACAGGGAGGCACTCACTCATACCCCCTATGCAGAATGACCTTGGAGCTGTGGACCCTGGCACTCAGCCACAACATCCAGTTACAGGCAATATTTGTACCGGGGAAAGACAATACTCTAGCAGACATATTAAGCAGAACCACTTCGGATGCCCACGAATGGAAGCTGCACCCGGACATCTTCAAGACCATCTCAAAGAAATGGGGAATGCCACAGATAGACCTATTCGCATCACCTCTCAATCACCAGCTCAGAAAATTCTGCACAAGGACATTCCACCCACTAGCATGGAAAGTGGACTCGCTCTCCCTCAACTGGAAAGGCCTAACAGCATATGCATTCCCACCTCTTCCCTTGATACACAAGGTACTACTAAAAATCAAGGAAGAACGTCCAAGGATAATCCTGATAGCTCCAAACTGGCCAAGACAGCATTGGTACCCACTACTGAGGAGCATGTCTCGGAACAATATGTGGCCAATACCCTGATGCCTTTGATGTTAACTCAGAACAACTACAGCATCATACATCCAAACCTAAAAACGTTGCAACTGACTGCATGGAACATCACATAGCAGCAGCTAATCCAGAACTTTCCCAAAGAGTTAAAGACATTATTCTTGAAGCACGCAGACCTTCTACAAGAAGGAACTATGCTGGAAAATGGAAAAGGTTTGTCATTTGGAGTACGGAAAGAGGAAAAGATGTGTCAAACATAGATATGCCTAACATTCTGGAGTATCTGGCCGAACTTCTTCATTCAGGCCTGTCCTACTCCTCCATCAAGATACATGCATCAGCTATTTCAGCAGAATACAGCTTTGATCCACCTGTTTATTCGCACCCTTTGCTCAGGCAGTTCCTCAGAGGTATCAAGAATGTAAAACCTCCAAGGAAACCACCATTACCAGCTTGGGATCTAAACTTTGTGCTAGAAAAGTTGACACTAGCACCCTTTGAACCAGCAGCAACAGCAGACCTACAACACCTGTCATGGAAAACTGCTTTCCTACTGGCAATTACATCAGCAAGGAGGGTTTCAGAACTACAGGCCTTAATGGCAGTACAACCCTTCCTAATCTTCCACCAAGATAGAGTGTCCATGAGGACTAATCCTACATTTATGCCCAAGGTGGTATCCAGAGTGTCTTTAAACCAGGCAATCCACCTACCTACCTTCTTTCCCAACCCACAAAACAGAGGGAAAGAATACTGCATACCTTGGATGTACATAGACAGCTACGCTACTACTTGGACAGAACAAAAAATAGCAGAAAGACTGACCAACTTTTTGTAGCCTATGCAACTGGAAGGGAAGGAAAAGCTATTTCCAAACAGACAATCTCCAAATGGATAGGAAATTGCATACGATTCTGTTACTCCTTCCATGGAAAACCGATTCCACAGAACATAAGACCTCATTCTACAAGGGCAACAGCCACTACCACAGCCTTCTTACGAGGAGTGGCAACCAAAGACATTATTGAGGCGGCTACTTGGACCTCCGTGCATACATTTGCCAAGCATTATAATTTGCCTCTATATTCCAGATCCCGAGCAGGGTTTGCCACTGCTGTACTGCAAGGGATCCTAAACACACCATAATCTTCTTTTATCCTCCTCCCTAGTTGGCTATGGTATTCTACCCAGTTGTTATGACTGCAGATGCATCCATGAAGGACATAGTACAGTTTTGTACCTACCATAAATGTAGATGTCCGAACTGGATAGCATCTGCAGTCAGGATTACCCTCCCTCCTTCCCTCTGTGGTACTCCTAGGGTGTTTACCCTCCTAATAGCTAGCTCTTGGGGGGGGAGTCTTTTATGGTGTATTTGTTTGTATATATGTACATACATGCTTATTGTTGTGTTTACCTCTATCTATTTGGAAGCATTGGCATCTATCCAAATTTTAGCCTGCAAGAGGGCTACTGGCATCTGGGGCAAGAAACACTGAGGAAAATGGCGTCGGCTGATGCTTTTATACCTGAAGACCAACAGAGATGACGTCGGGTGGAGTGCGACATCAGCGAAGCGGACCGGACTTTGGAATCCGGCCGACTGCAGGGCTGCCTGACGACAGGACAACCCAGTTGTTATGACTGCAGATGCTATCCAGTTCGGACATTTACATTTATGGTAGGTACAAAACTGTACTTTCTTCATGTTTCACTGTTGCAGTCATCACATTTGGGTTATCTGCCTGCAGGTAGCCCTCAGTCGGCCTGAATACCAGAGTCTTGGGATTTCTGCATCAGATGCTGTCGCTTCTTCCATGACGTCAGGTCATCAGGGGTATAAAACATGCAGCCGATGCCATTACATCAGCTTTTCTTGCTGTGCAGTGTCTGAAGCAGAAGCAGTTTGCAAGTGCCGGTCTGCTGCCTCCTGAAATTTTCGTTTTTCGAGTTTCAGACCTGAAGTTTTCTAAAAGATAAGTACAGATGTCAGAAAAAGTTAATAATTGTCTTGCCTGTGGAAAGCAAATAGCTCACTGAGATTTTCATTCTTACAGCGTCACCTGTTTAGGCCTGACTATGACGTTCCTCGCTGTCAGTTTTATGCCTTGTTCAACACCCGAACTATTCGTCTGGCTATTTTTGTCACTAAATTCTTTCGCTGTCCTCCGTATTCCGAAATGGCTTCTATAAGCCATCTGACTACCGATCTTCCGAAAAAACGTAAGGATAAAGACTGGGACAGATCACATAGGCCGGTACTCAGTGAGGTGCCTTCGCAGCCCCTGATACCCGCTTCTACAGATTCACAGGCCTCTGCTGAGACCCATTCGGAGTCCGGTATGCTGCGAGTTGCTTCTTCAACTTTGGAACCTGCGGATGTCTCTACCTTGGATGGGTCTGGAACCGCTGTGCAGGCACCGACTTCTGAAGGTGTATTCCAACCTTCTAATGTTCGTATTAAACTGATGTCTTCATCTTTGACTGAAACTACCGACTTTCTCAGGCCCAGAGTTCGCACTACGCCTAGAAAACCAACAACCAAAGCGCATGCTCATGCTCTCATGCCACAGAAACAAATGCTTAGAATGGCTGAAGACCTTGTAACTTTAATTAGGAGAAGCCAGCCTTCCCCCTCTGTAAGACAAAGGATTGATTTTCCTTCTGATTCTGCAGACCGTGAGTCCGATGACTGTGATCCCTCTGATTACCAAGACATTCCCTTATCTATGTATGAGGATTCAGATGCAGAGGATTCCATTCCCTCTGCCACTCCTCCAGAGGACTTTTCTTTTGGTGAAACCTTGCATTCCTTAAGGGAGCATTTCCGCTGGGAATGCCAGGACTACACACAGTCCAAAAAGAGACACAGAGAATTTTTAGACTTGCCTCAGTACAGGTGTCTAGCTATACCCCCTGTCCTGGATATTACAGATGATGTCTTCATGGAGTCCAGTCTTACTCCTGATTCTTTACCACCAGCTCCTATAAAGCCTGACAGGTATTACAGAGTACCTGACTCCCACAAAATTCACTTTAAGAATCCCACTGCAGATCCAGAGACCATTTCCCAGGGACTTAAAGGTAGTAAGGACACTACAGCCAAAAACCCTACCCCTTTCGGACAGGGATTCTAGAGCTTTAGACAGATTGGGTAAGAAGGTATACACCTCTGCAACTCTTGCCATAAGGGCTTTAAATTGCCAGTTTCACATGTTGAAGTATGAGCAGCATATTACGGAATTAATTAAACAGAAAATGCTGTTGCTTCCCAATTGTGCAGAGAATAAAGAGTTAGAAGAGTTAATGCATTCTCCAAACCAAGTTAGTAAACATACTTTGCAGGGTGGTTTTCATGCCTTAGAAGCATCTTGCTGGGCTGCTGTCACTGGGTCTGTACTGAGAAGGCATGCTTGGCTGAAGGAACAAATCCTGCCAGACCATGTCAAAGCAAAATTGCTAGATGCTCCATTGAACCAGGAATGCTTGTTTGGCACAAAAGCAGAAGTTCTTAAAAAGATGGAGGAAAAAGCTAAATCTATGCAAACTGTTACAGATTTCTTACAGGTACAGCCACCTCGATTCATTAGACATTGGCCTTCTAAAAACTGGTCCTTTCTAGTCCCTCCCAGCCCTTCTCAGGCCAAACCCAGGGGCAACAGACCACCAAGACTACAGTCTCTGGGTATGCAGAGATCTAAGCAATGGAGTGCTCCCACCTCTAAAACCGGGAGTAGTAAGCCACCCCTTTATGGAAAAAGTTCACAATGACTTTGCTATCGTTCTTCCCAGCCATGCCCAAGTACTTGCACCCCTAGGAGGAAAGCTCGCCCTGCATGCGAAAAAATGGGATGTCCATTACCTAGGACCAATGGGCCCTAAGCATTCTATCCCAGGGATGCAGATTCTCCTTCCACTCACTGCCAACCCCAAGCAGGGTGCCAGACCTTCCTCCAAACCAGTGGGCAGAGGCTCAGAAGCAAGTACTTTCTCTTCTCAGTATCAGGGTTATTCAACCTGTTACAGTAGCGCATAGGGGACAGGGTTTATATGCCACACTGTTCCTGGTGCCAAGAAAAGAGAGCTTATGGCGCCCTATCTTGGATCTGTCCATTCTCAACATCTCACTGGGGGTCCCAAAATTCAAAAGGCTTACACTACAACAGCTGCTTTCTATGCTAGCCAAGGACTCCTGGCTAATCACCCTAGACTTAAAAGAAGCTTATCTGCACATCCCCATAAGGGAATCTTGCAGGAATTGTCTACGTTTCAGGGCAGGTTCTATGCACTATCAGTGATCTGCACTTCCCTTTGGCTTATCTACTGCGCCCAGGGTGTTTTCAAAGTGCCTGGCTCCAGCCATTACATACTGCAGGCAGAGAAATATTCAAATTTACCCATACTTGGACGATGGACTGATTCAGGCGAATAGTCAGGAATTGCTACTTCAGCACCTGGCATTCGTAAAGAGACTTTTAACTTCTCTGGGATACACCATCAACGAAAAGAAATCACATCTGGTGCCCAGCCAAAAGATTGTATTCCTGGGAGCAAGCTTGCACACAACTTCCCAGATGGCATTCCTCACTCCAGAAATGCAGGTTCATTTGACAAATTACTTCAAACTAATGGCTTCCAAGACCCAGCTATCTGCAAGAAAAATACTGCAAGCCCTAGGGTTCATGGCCTCATGCATTCTACTAATTCCATATTCAAGACTGCATATGAGGAAACTTTGATGGTACTTAAAATGTCTCTGGTGTCAACTCTCTCAGAACTTGGAAATACTGATTCCTAGTATTCTTTGTCTAATGGCAGAGTTCCTTTGGTGGGCAGAGGCGTACAACCACAACAAGGGACTTCCTTTCCCTCAACCCTTTGCCGCCCAAACCCTATCAACAGGTGCATCAGACTATGCATGGGGGGCTCACATGGCATTTGCATTCAAGCCAAATGGAGCCCAGGACAAATTCACCTGCATATCAATCAAAAATAAATGTTAGCTGTACAGAATGCTCTGACAGCCTTCAAATACCTTTTCCTTCCAGGACAACTCTTGATAAAGACAGACAACACCACACTTATGTGGTACATAAACAAGCAGGTGGGAACTCATTCCTACCCACTCTGCAGGTTAGCCATGGCCTGTGCAACACAACCTTGAGCAACCAAGTGCACCTGCAAGCTCAATTCCTTCCAGGCAAACAAAATATACTGGCAGACTACTTGAGCAGAAATCTAATGGACCCACACGAGTGGAAACTGGAACCCAAATCATTCACGCTTCTGATCCACAGGTGGGGGCCACCAGAGGTGGACCTCTTTCCTTCCCCTCAGAACTATCAATTGAGCACATATTGCACCAGAACTCCCCACTGCCAAGCATGGAAAGTGGATGATCTGTCCTTTACATGGGAAAACCTCTCAATCTATGCCATTCCCCCTCTGCCCATCCTCTCGAAGGTTCTACTAAAGATCAAACAGGACAAGCCAAGGATATTCCTGATTGCACCAGACTGGCCATGCCAGGACTGGTACTTACTTTTGCGCAGTCTGACAGTACTGCCACCATGGCACCTGCCTCAGACCCCACTCCCTGCTGTCCCAGCAGGAGGGCCAGATTTTGCATCCTCCGCTACAAACCCTGAACCTAGCAGCCTGGCTCATCCCCTGAACTCATCACCAGCAACCCTCATTAAGCAGGTGTTGGATGTCATCCTTGAGGCAAGGAGGCCTAGTACTAGAAAATCCTATTCAGTAAAGTGGAAAAGATACTGTTCTTGGAGCCAGTCTCAAGAAATGGACACAACTGTGCCCAGCTTACCTCATATACTAGATTACTTAACAGAAATGCTCCACAAAGACCTATCCTTCTCCAATTAAAATTCATGCCTCTGCCATCTCAGCTCATTATAATACTGAGCCACCTCTCTTTTCTCATCCTCTGGTCAAACAGTTCCTGAGAGGAGCCAAAAATTTAAGACCCCCAAGGAGAGCTCTCACTCCAGCCTGGGAACTTAACTTTGTATTAGAAAAACTCACACTCCCACCCTTTGAGCCTGCTGCTTCAGCAGAGTTAAAATTCCTCTCCTGGAAAACAGCTTTACTTCTAGCCATCACTTCAGCAAGAAGAGTGTCTGAATTTCAGGCCCTTATGGCCGTGGAATCCTTCAATATCTTCCATGTGGACAGGGTTTCCCTCAGGACTAACCCATCATTTATGCCCAAGGTGGTATCTAGTGTGGCTTTAAACCAATCCATTCATTTGCCAACCTTTTTCCCAATCCTCAGAATAAATGGGAAAGGAAACTGCACTCCCTGGACGTGCACAGGCAGCTTAGGTTCTATCTGGACAGGACTAAACCTTTCAGAAAATCTGACCAGCTGATAGCTTTGCTACAGGGGCAGAGGGCATGGCCATTTAAAGAAACCATTTCTAAGTGGATAGCGCACTGCATCCATTTCTGCTACAAACACCACGGGAAACCTACCCCACAGGGGATCAGAACACATTCCACTAGGGCTACATCAACCTCTACAGCATTTCTCAGGGGAGTCTCACCTATCTTTTCTAAATCCAGAGTTAGATTTGCCACAGCAGTCTTACAGGGCCTGCTTGCCAGCCCTAATGCTTCTTGACTGCCTCCACCCATCCTCAGCTTTGGGAATCAACCCAAATGTGATGACTGCAACAGTGAAACATGAAGAACATAGTACAGCTGTGTACACTTACCATAAATGCAGATGTTCAAGTGTATTCACTGTTGCAGTCCTGGTTATCCTCCCTCCAGCCCCCTGACTTCTCTATACTTCTACATATTCTTCTTTGTTTGGCCATCTGTTATAACATTGGTATTTACTTTCTACTGGTGGTGTTCCACACCATGTAATTGCTTCCTATTGTGGGGGCTCCTGACATCTGGGGCAAGAAAAACTGATGTAATGGCATCGGTTGCATGTTTCATACCCCTGATGTCACGGAAGAAGTGACAGCATCCGACACAGAAATCCCAAGACTCTGGTATTCAGGCTGACTGAGGGCTACATGCAGGCAGATAACCCAAATGTGATGACTGCAACAGTGAATACACTCGAGCATCTACATTTATGGTAAGTGTACACAACTGTACTTTCCTTGACCCTCCCATAACACAAACCTTTGATTTTTCCTCCTGTATTGGAGGTGGTAGATTTTTAGGGACTCTTCTCTGAACCCAGAGTCTTTACCCCCCAACCCCTTGAAAATCAGACAGGTTTTACAGGGTGCTGGACTGTGATGACTGCAACAGTGAATACACTCTAGCATCTACATTTATGGTAAGTGTACACAACTGTACTTTTCTTGACCCTCCCATAACACAAACCTTTGATTTTTCCTCCTGTATTGGAGGTGGTAGATTTTTAGGGACTCTTCTCTGAACCCAGAGTCTTTACCCCCCAACCCCTTGAAAATCAGACAGGTTTTACAGGGTGCTGGACTCTCATAAGTACCTCTTCAAAAACCCCACTGCTGACCCTGAGGTTGTCACTCCAGGTCCCAAGGGAGCAGAAGTCCTCTCTTCTAAGAATCCTTTACCTACTGACAAAGAAAGCAGGGCCCTTGATAGGTTTGGTATTTAAAAAAAAAAAAAAAAAACTCTCCACCTCCGCTATTTTAACCATGAGAGCCCTTAGCTGCCAGTTTAATATGATAAAATACCAATAAAGTATTTTAGATAAAATGAAACAAAAGATTTCCTACCTGGAGGACAGAAACATTTCTAATAAAATGTTGGACCTTTGCCATCCCAGATCCCAGGTGGCTAGATGCTCTTTACTATGGCTATGATGCTGTGGAGGCCTGTAGCCAGGTTGCTGCATCTAGCATTCTTAGTTTAGAGAACAGACCTTGCCAGACCATGTCATATCCAAACTTCCTGATACACCCCTGGATAAGGACTTCCTTGTTGGGCCAAAGACTGAGGATGTGCTAAAAATGATGGAAGATAAAGCAAAATCTATGCAAACTGCCAACGACTTCCTCTAAGTTCACCCTCCTAGGTTTAGTAGGAATTTTCCCATTAAACACTGGTCCTTTCTCTTTCAATCAAAAGGTGGTCAGAGGAAGCCTCAGAGTGAAAGGCCTGAGAGGCAGCAGCAATCACAAAGGCCTAGGCAGTGGTCTTCAGGAACCCCCAGGCAGAGGAGTTCTAGGCCACAACGCCCCGGCAGAGAGCAGCAGTGACTCGTTCCCTTATTCCACCCACACCCACTCCAGAACAGATAAGGAGGAAGGCTATCCCTGTTCAAAGAAAACTGGTCCCTGATTGTTTCAGACAAGTGGGCTCTGAAGGTTATCTCTGACTGTTACAAGCTCACTTTCAAAAAGCCATTAAGATACTCAAGTTACCCAGATGTTCCACAAAATCAAATAACAGAGGCTCTTTCTCACATTCACAGCTTATGCTCACAGGTCTCAGTGGAACCAGTACCAGATCCTCAAATAGGGAAAAGGGTTGTACTCTAAGCTATTCCTAGTTCCCAGAAAGGAAGGCTCTTGGCTCCCTATCGTAGACCTGTCTGTCCTCAATTAGTCCCTGAAAATGTGGACTCTTCACAAACTTCTCCCCATGATAGCCCCTCAGGCCTTAATGGTCACCTTGGTCCTAAAAGATGCTACTTGTACATTCCCATAGAGGAATCTTGCAGAAGTATCCTTTGCTTCAAGGCAGGTACCAGTCTCTTTCAATTCTCTGCACTGCCCTTTGGCTTGTCTACTGCTCCCAGGGTCTTAAAGTATTTAGCTCCAGTGATCACCTTTTGCAGAACAAGAGGGGTCCAAATTTATCCCTATCTGGATGAATACCTCATTCAAGCCACAAGTCAGTCAAAGCTCCTCAAGGATCTGGGCTTCACTAAGACCCTCCTCACCTCTTTGGGGTTCACCGTAAATCTTCGCAAACCCAACACAGACCCATCCACCAGGATAGTTTTTCTGAGGGCTCCCGTGAATTCCTCCCTTCAAAAGGCCTTCCTCCCTCCAGAGACAGTACCTCTCAGCCAGGGAATTCCTCTGAGCTTTAGGCTACATGGTATCTTGTGTCCTCATGATCCGTCTGGCCAGGCTACAAATGAGGAAGCTTCAGTGGTACCTGAAGAATTTGTGGTGCCAGTACTCACAGTCCCAGGAGACAGAAATTCCGCTGATCCTTTGCTTCAAGGAGGAATTTACACGATGGACACAGGCATGTGCCCAGAAGCATAGTCTTCCCTTCAGGTTTATCCCTCAGGACCAAACGTTAACCACAGATGCTTCAGAAACAGGCTGGGGGCCCATTTCCAACATCTTAAATCCCAGGGCAGATGGGGAATCAGTTCAGACACAAGCACATAAATTGGAAAGAACTGATGGCAGTGCAAAAGGACCTAGTTGCTTTCAAAGGTCAGTAGAAGCCAGGGATCCTCTTGTCAAAACAAACAAAGGGGCACCCACTCTTGCCCTCTGTCAACTAGCAATGCAGATTTGGAAGACAGCTCACTCTCTCTGTGTTGCTTCTCATTGCACAGTAACTCCCAGGGACTCAAAACACACTAACAGATCATCTCAGCAGGAACTTAATGGATCCCCACGAGTGACATCTGCAGCAGGAAACATTTCTCAGTGTTGCACAGAAATGGGGATCCCCAGAGATAGGCCTATTTGCCATCAAAAAAGTGCCCAACTGAAAATATTCTGATCCAGGAGCAAACTACCCACAGCCTGAAGGATAGATGCATTCTCCTTCCTTTGGAGCCACTTGTTCCTTTATGCATTCCCTCCCCTGCCTCTTCTTCCAAGGGTTCTCCTAGAAATCAGGGAAGAAGCCCCAAGGGTCATCCTGTTAGCCCCAGACTGGCCCAGGCAGCACAGGATGTTCTTCATCCCACATTGCTGCAGTCCTTACACTTGGGTAGTCCGCTGTCCTCGGTCGGCCCGAATACCAAAGTATAAGGCTGACGTCGGTCAAGGCGCTTAAGACTGACATCAGGACGTCAGGGTACAAATGCGCATGACCGACGTCATATCCTCAGTCTTTTTTGCCGCATGGTCCGATGCAGAAGCAGCGTTGCAAGTGCCGTTCGGCGTTCTGAAATTTTTCGAGTTCGGAGTTTCAGACCGAATCAAAGTTGGCTAAGTACCCGTTGGGAATATTTTGGTTTTTCTTGCCTCAGTGTTTTACCGGATGTCAGAAAAAGTGAATAACTGTATTTCTTGTGGGAAACAGATACCGCATAGGGACTATCATTCTTTGTGTATTCCTTGTTTGGGGCCTGAGCACAACGTTGTTGGGTGTCGCTTTTGTGCTAGGTTCAATAAGCGCACTATTAAGCGAAGGTTAGATTGTGCTAGGCTGGTCTTCGGGAAGCGGTGCAATTATAATATGCCATCGGATTCTCCGGCGCCCGCTTCTTCGAAGAAGCGCAAAGATAAAGCAGTTAAACCCAGGCAAGATGAGTCGTCCGTTCCGGATGCCGGTTCTTTAGAGGCGTCAGTGGAACCGGTGGTTCCGACGGAGGCTTCTCTGGAGTCCCAGGGGGAGACTCTGATTTTGCAGGATGTGGCCTCTCAGGAGGCAGGCCAGGCTGAAGGGGCTTCTCAGGTTACTGTTCTCCCCTCCCTTCCTAGGGTGGTTAGGCCCTCTCCTTCTGTTTCCAAGCCTTCTCCCAGAGGCAGGCCAGGTTTAGCTTCTGTTGGTGTCACTCCTAGTTCAGCAGGGTCTGTACCCAAGAAGCACATGCTTAAAATGGCAGAAGATTTGATTACTCTGATTAGAGGTTCTTTGCCCCCTCCTGATAAGAGGCCTAGGGTGGAACCAGAGTTGGGGAGTTTTGAGCAGGCTTCAGATGTTTCTGAGTCTTCGGCTGAAGACTTGCAAGAGTACTCTCCTTATTCTGATTCTGATGCAGATGATTCGACTCCTTCTGCTTCTCCTCCAGAGGATTTTTCTTTTTCAGAGACTCTTCATTCCATGAGGGAACATTTTAAGTGGGAAGGTCAGGACTTCTCTGATTCCAGGAAAAGGCTTAGGGAATTTTTGCTTTTACCCCAGCATAGGCCCTTGGCTATACCTCCTGTTCTGGATGTTGTGGAAGATGTGTTTGCAGAGGCTTCACTTAATCCTGATTCTCTGCCTCCTGCTCCTGTTAAACCGGATAGGTATTACAGGGTGCCTGAGGCTCATAAATATCTTTATAAGAGTCCTAGGGCGGACCCAGAAACTGTTAGTCAGGGACCTAAGGGTGTCAAGGCCTCTGTTGTGAAAAATCCGGTTCCTCCAGATAAAGAGGCCAGAGCTTTGGATAGGTGGGGTAAGAAAGTCTATACTTCTTCTACCTTAGCTATGAGGGCTTTGAATTGCCAGTTTCATATGTTGAAATATCAAAACTATCTACTTTCTCAATTGAAGTCTAAGGTGGATGCTCTGGCAGAAGGCATTGAATGTAAAGAATTACAAGATTTGGTGCATGTCTCTGAACAGGTGGGTAAGCATTCTTTACAATGTGGTTTTGATGCTGTACAGGCCTCATCTAGGGTGGCTGCCACTGGTTCAGTTCTTCGCAGGAACGCCTGGCTTAGGGATCAGAATTTATCTGACCATGTTAAGACACAGATTTTGGATGCTCCTTTACAGTCTGATGTGTTGTTTGGTTCACCTGTAGAGTCAGTCTTGAAGAAAATGGAAGACAAGGCTAAGTCTATGCAGGCTGTTAAAGATTTTTTGCAAGTTCAGCCTCCAAAGTTTAGTAGGAATTGGCCTGCTAAGGGGTGGACGTATCCCTCTTATGATTCCCAGTCTAGGGGTAGATCTAGACGTGGTAGGGGCAGAGCTCAGAGTTCTTTCAGACCTAGAACAGGGAGTTCACCTGCACAATCTTTGGGTGAGGGCAGGGGCCAGTCCTTTCGTAAACAGGCCCAATGACCTACCTTTTCAGCTGCCAGATCCTTCTTGCCTGGCAGCACCTTTGGGAGGAAGGTTGGCACTCTTCAAGGAAAATTGGAATTTGATTACCCAGGACAAATGGGTACTGGATATCATTCACCAAGGTTACAGGTTTTATTTCCATACCTTACCTCCTTTCAAAGGCATGCCGGACGTTCCTCCTCAGCAAAGACTAGAGGCTCACAAACAAATTTCTCTGCTACTTCAAATAAGGGCCATACAACGGTACCTCTGCCAGAAGTGGGCCTAGGATTTTATTCTCGCCTGTTCCTAGTACCAAAGAAAGGGGACACGTGGAGACCAATTTTGGATTTATCTATCCTCAACACATATCTGGACATTCCCAAGTTCAAAATGCTGACTTTGCAACAGCTTTTACCTCTGCTGGGCAAAGATCATTGGATGGTGACTCTGGATCTCAAGGAGGCTTACCTTCATGTTCCTATCAGGCTCAGTTGCAGGAAGTACCTGCGTTTTCGGGCTGGGACTTCACATTATCAATTCTCTGCATTGCCCTTTGGCTTATCTACTGCGCCCAGAGTGCTCACGAAGGTTCTGGCTCCAGTGATAGCTTTCTTCAGGCTAAGGGGAATACAAATCTATCCTTATTTGGACGATTGCCTGATTCTGGCCCAAGGAAAGAACGAACTTCTTCAGCATTTACAGTATGTGATAGCAGTGTTAAGATGCCTGGGGTATTCTGTGAACGAAATAAAGTCCAGTCTAGTACCCTCTCAGGACATGTGCTTTCTGGGTGTGAGACTGAATACAGCATCCCAGATGGCCTTTTTGACCCCGGACAAACAAAAGAATCTTTCTCTTTACTTCCATCAATTGTCTCGTCAGTCCAGGCTGACTGCAAGGACAGTCCTTCAAGCCTTGGGGTTCATGGCATCTTGTATTCTGGTACTTCCCAATGCCAAACTGCATATGAGGAAGCTACAATGGTATCTCAAAAATGTATGGACACAACACTGCCAAGATATGGGCACTGTCATTCAGATAATACCTTGCATTCAAAAGGAATTTTTGTGGTGGGCTCAGGAATGTCACCTAAACAAGGGACTCTCTGTGACCCGGCCAGAGGCGAGTCAGATTCTAACGACAGATGCCTCAGACAAAGCTTGGGGAGCTCATCTAAATGGAAAATGGGTACAAGACACGTGGCCTGCCAGACTTCAACATCTACATATCAACTTGAAGGAGATGTTAGCAGTCCAATTTGCATTAATAGCTTTCAAGGATTTACTTCTCCCAGGACAGGTGTTGGTTCTAACAGACAACACAACTGTCATGTGGTACATCAACAAGCAAGGGGGAACATTCTTATCCTCTATGCAGACAAGCAATGATTTTGTGGGAGACTGCTCTCAGTTTACAGCTAAATCTTCAGGCAAGGTTTCTGCTAGGAGCACAGAACTCCTTAGCAGATGTGTTGAGCAGACAAATTATGGATCCCCACGAGTGGAAATTGGATCCTCATGTATTTCAGAAATTGACAGTGTTATGGGGAACTCCAGACATAGATCTGTTCGCTTCTCCACTGAACTACCAGCTGCCAAAGTTTTGCACAAAAGGTTTCATCCCACAGCCTGGAAAGTGGATGCTCTCTCATTCAATTGGAGCAATCTTCACGTGTATGCCTTTCCACCTCTGCCTCTCCTCCCAAAGGTACTCATGAAGGCCAGACAGGACAAGCCAAACATGATTTTAATAGCTCCAGATTGGCCTCGACAGCACTGGTACCCATTACTGAGAAGTCTGGTACAGGAGCCTCCATGGCCTTTGCCTTCAATTCCTCACCTGCTGTCTCAGGAGAACAGTCATTTACTCAATGTCAAACTTCACTCTCTTCATTTGACAGCCTGGCATATTCGGTTTTAAACCCTGGAGGGTCTCAGCTTCCACAACAAGTCTTGAATGTTATTTTGGAGGCCAGAAGGCCTAGTACAAGAAAAGTGTACGCGGATAAATGGAGGAGATTTTTGTTTTGGAGTACAGCAAAGGACTTTGATGTTTCTAAGCCTAATTTAAGTGTGGCTCTTCAATACCTTACTGAGTTACTGGACAAAGGGTTGTCCTTCTCCTCTATTAAGGTTCATGCTGCAGCAATTTCTGCTCACTTTGACTGTGACCCACCTTTGTTTTCTCATCCTTTGTTTAAGCAATTCCTTAGAGGGGCAAAGAATATAAGACCCCCACGTAGAGCTCCTACTCCTGCTTGGGATCTCAATTTTGTGTTGGAGAAACTCACTCTACAACCTTTTGAGCCTGCAGCTACTGCTGAGTTGAAATATTTATCATGGAAGACTGCTTTTTTGTTGGCCATTACTTCTGCGAGAAGGGTTTCTGAATTACAGGCCCTTATGGCGATTGAGCCTTTCTTAATTTTCCATAAGGATAGGGTATCTTTGCGTACTAATCCTTCACTTATGCCTAAAGTGGTTTCTAGTGTGGCTTTAAACCAAACTATTCATTTGCCTACGTTTTATGCAAATCCCCAAATAAAGGGGAAAAGATTTTGCACACTTTGGATATACACAGGCAGTTGCGATATTATTTGAGCAGAACTAAAGGATTCAGGCAGTCTCAGCAGTTATTTGTTTCATTTGCTTTGAGTTCTCAGGGCAAACCTGTTTCAAAACAAACTATTTCTAAGTGGATTGGTTTTTGTATTGCTTTCTGTTATTCCCATCATGGTAAGGAGATTCCAGCAGGGATTAGGCCTCATTCCACTAGGGCTACTGCCACCTCTACAGCTTTTTTGAGGGGGGTGGCTACTAAGGATATTTTGGAAGCAGCTACTTGGAGTTCAGTGCATACTTTCTCTAAGCATTACCACCTCCCACTTTACTCTAAATCTAGGGCTGGTTTTGCCACTGCAGTTTTACAGGGCATTTTGGCAGCTCCTAATGCTTTCTAGTTTTGCCATCCTCCTTTACCTCTGCTTTGGGATTCTACCCAAGTGTAAGGACTGCAGCAATGTGGGATGAAGAACATAGTACAGTTTTGTACCTACCATAAATGTAGATGTTCGAAGATCCACATTGCTGCAGTCCAATTTACCCTCCCTCCTTCCCCTCTGTAGTTAGTGGTGGTTGTGTGGTTTGGGTTGTGTATATATTGTAGATATTGTAAATATGTTTGGTGCAGGGGTGGTTAGTTGGTTTTTTGCTGTCTTTTGGTTCTAGCCTTTCTTTTTAGGGCCTTCTGACATCTGGGGCAAGAAAAGACTGAGGATATGACGTCTGTCATGCGCATTTGTACCCTGACGTCCTGATGTCAGTCTTAAGCACCTTGACTGACGTCAGCCTTATACTTTGGTATTCGGGCCGACCGAGGACAGCGGACTACCCAAGTGTAAGGACTGCAGCAATGTGGATCTTCGAACATCTACATTTATGGTAGGTACAAAACTGTACTTTTCCTCTGCTACTGAATTTAACCAATGAAAAACCGTGGCAGTTGCCTCAAAGTGGACTTTCTGACTCAGAACAAGGGGAGTTTTGTGCATCCCAACCTACAGACTCAAACTCTCAGCATGGATAATTCCAGAAACTACTACTTTGAGCTCACCATAAGCAGACACGTTCAAAACATTCTCGATGTGGCTAGAAGACCTAGTACTAGGAAATTATACTCAGCCAAGTGGAAAAGATTCCCCATTTGATGTCAGCAGCAAGGCTCAGTCCTAAATCAGCCAGTATCTTTGCCATTGTACATTACCTGGCTATCCTGTTGAATAGAGGCTTATCCTTTTCTTCCATCAAGATTCACGCCTCTCCCACTTAAGCACACATCCCTACTCTTCCTCCTGTCTTTTTCCACCCTCTGATGAAACACTTCCTTAGGGGGAGTGGTCCACCTCAGTCCTCTCAGAAGACGGCCCACACCTCCATGGGACCTCAATTTTGTTCTAGAAAAATGGTGTTACCCCCTTTGAACTGGTAGCTTCTGCTGATTTAAAATTTCTAACCTGGAAGAGAGTCTTTTTACTTGCTCTCACCTCAGCTGGAAGGGTCTTTGAGCTACAAAATCTCATGGTGGTGAAACCTTTTCTTGTATTCCACCCAGAGCATCACTGAGGACTAATCCATCCTTTATGCCCAAGGTGGTCACAGACGTATCCTTGAATCAAGCCATACACATGCCCACTTTCTTCCCCAAGCCTGAGAATAGGGTGGAAAAAATCCATCACCCCTTGGATGTGCACAGACAGCTTCACTACCCTCTTGTCAGATCTAAATCTTTCAGGAAATCAGACCAGCTGTTTGTGTCCTTTCCGACTTGTTCTGAAGGCAAACCAGCCTCCAAACAGACCATCTCCAAATGAATCTCCCACTGTATTTCCTTTTGTTACAGCTATCATGGCAAGAAACCTCCTGAAACTGTAAGGATTCACTCTACTTGGGCCACTTCTACCTCTGCTGCCTTCCTGAAAGGCGTGCCTACCAAAGACATCTTGGAAGCTGCTACCTGGTTATCTGTGCATGCCTTTACCAAACACTGTCACGTATCAGCTTTCTCCAAGTCTAGAGCAGGATTTGCCATTCCCATCTTGCAGGGCATTCTCTTCTCCATAATCTACCTTCCACCCTCATCTCAGCTTGGGGAATCATTCCCACAAGTCAGGACAGTGAAATACAGTTGTGTACACTTACCATAAATGTAGATGGTAAGAGTGTATTCACTTTTGCAGTTTTCTTTCCTTCTGTCTTTTTACCTACAGCTTCTGTTTTCTGCACTATCCAGAGAACCCCCTAGGTGTTTACCCTGCAGGCCCCTTTTTCTACCTTTGTCCCTTGCTTATGCTTCATCCTGGGGGCTCCTTCCTTCTAAGAGGCAAGAAAAACCTGATGTAATGGTGTCGGCTGGCTCCATTTATACCCAAGCATACTGACGTCAGGGAAGGCAGTCCGCCAGCCTTAGAAGGAGGGAGATTTTTACTCTGGTATTCGGGCCAGCCAAGGGCTTCCACAGCCGGAAATCCCACAAGTCAAGACTGCAGCAATGAATACACTCGAACATCTACATTTATGGTAAGTGTACATAACTGTACTTTCTTGCTTCTCATCTCCCTGTCAGTTTTGACAGTGACTAATTTGGAATCCCCTGAAGCTTTAGAGGTTATTTCCTCATTAGAAGGCTTAGAAATGTATTCCCTAGAATTGATAGAGGTGACAGTAACTTGTCTAAAGGGCTACAAAAGGAAAGCCCTAGGAAAAGCAGTTTTTAGACTGAATTCCACTGTTTGATACTGATGTGGTGGAGGAATAAATGATCTGGTAAAAACTTGTAATGTTTACTTGCAGGATATAACATTTATTTTGTAGTTAGCCCTTGAAAAAGGATTCACGCTAACATTTATAAAGTCTTCAGGTCTTTTCATGCCATCAAGCAAAGCACCCTAATATTGAGGTCAGAAGACGTTTTGTAGTGGCGAAATTTGTAAAGTTCAGTTGTCTTTTAATGGGAAATTTGCAAACATTCACCTGGGCCACTGTGGTAACAAGTGAATTGGACATTATATAACAGGAGTTCTAAAAAAAAAGATCTGATGTTAATCTTCATTCATTGCTTTCTGATGGGTGTCTGTTCCATCTTCTGAACCGAGTCGGCCTTATAACAAGCTTGTGCCAGCCAAAAAACTCCCAAGCTACGCTTTACCCATAGTGCCCCTCTCCCTGTTACCCCAGATCTCATTTGCCGCATAGCTATCAAGATCTCAGCTAAGTACTTTAAAAAAGTTATTCGAAAACATTTTTTACAGTTTTTCTCCTTTTTACTTTGATAATCCCCTTGTATTAGTCGCTAAACCTTTACCACATATGAAATGCTTTTCTCCTGTTTTACTTACCTACTTGGTAATCTCTAGTTCCATCGTTGGTACAGGCCTTCCCCCTCTCTACCTTCTTTCTCCTTACCTTTTGAGGTAATCTTAATACCATTGTTGGTATCCCTTCCCTTTTTCTAATTAAAAAAAAAAAAACTAATCTATTTTTTCTTGTATAGAGTTTGTAAGTTGTATTGTTTTTTCTTTGTGACAGATATTCACTACCAGTTGTTCCTGCCATATCTGAAAATAAAGGGACAACAGGTTTCAAGCAAGGCGACCAGTGCGGTCACAAAATACCTAACTCAGACACCCATTCATCTTGTGTCTACTGCCTGGGTATACACCTCTCTCTTTAACCACCTGGCGAAATTTGTAAAGGGTTCAGTTGCTGTACCCAAAGAGAGAGAAAGAACAAACTAATTCTAAAAGGCCATCTAAAAACTCCTTTTTCAGAGGCTGTTTCTGGGTCGGAGGGCTAACCCCCTCCTGAGAAACAGCATAAGAAAATAATTCACTCCGTCCCCTCCTCACCTCATTCTAGTGACAAGAAATCTACTGAACCAAAACTGAAAATACCTAAATTGGCACCAATGACTTTGGCTCCGTGGCCTCAACCACCCTCTAGGGTGCCAACCTCGGTTTCAAAACCATGATCATGTACTTCAGTCAGTGACACTGCCTCCGGCACCAGCCATGGTTCCGATAATGCCCACTGCACCAACCATTGCTTCAACAAGTGCATCAGCCCATCCTATTCATCACCAACATTAATGTATCCAACACCGGTCACCTCTCTCCTCCCTGTACATCTTACTGGTCCTGAGACACGGTGCCGATAGGAGATACTGTACCTCAAACCCAATACTCCCTTGTGGTAGATCCTTTCTTTGGGCAGCAATATCGCCCTTTTTTGGAACGGCCCGATTGTCCATCGAAGATATCTACCCGAACAGGAGCCTCTCTGAATTGAACGTGGTGAGACTTGTACATCAGCTGCTGATGACCAGAGGGATTTCAACACCTTTTCAGGGCTCCCCTCCCAACCTGAGTTGTGGGAGTTTTTCTCCACGGACTTTTGCATATTCTCCTTCTTTGACCTCCTTGCAGGTATTGAAGCAGCCGGCACAGACGCCTATTCCAATTCCCACTTCTTCGGTTCCACTGGTGGACCTCACCATGGATGTTCTTCATGTTTCACTGTTGCAGTCCTCACATTTGGGTTATCCTGCCAGGGGTAGCCCTCAGTTGGCCTGAATACCAGAAGCTTAGTATTTCTGCTTCGGTTGCTGTCGTTCCAGGACTGACGTCAAGTCAGTGGTATAAAATCAGGCAGCCGACACCATTACATCAGTCTTTCTTGCTGAGGAGCCCAAAGCAGAAGCAGTTTGCACGAGTGCCGGTCGGCCACTACCTGAGTTTTCATTTCTGAATTGAAATTGAAGTCTTATAAAGCTGAGTACCCCATTGGGGATCCTTTTTTCTTGCTCTAACTGATGTCAGAAAAAAGTTAACAATTGTCTCGCCCGTGGAAAGCAAATACCACACCGAGACTTCCATTCTTACTGCGTCACCTTAGGCCCAGACCACGACGTCCTTTGTGGTCGCTTTTGTGCTTTGTTCAATGCCAGAACTATATGTAATCGGGCCCTTATTGTAGCTAGATATTTTCGCTGTCAGTTCTCGAATTCCGATATGGCTTCGGTATGCCATCCGACAACCGATCTTCCAAAAAAACATAAGGATAAAGACAGACAAGACCGCACAGGTCCAAAACTGCCGAGACGCTTCAGCTAAGCTAGTCATCAGTTTTCCGGTCCTCAGTGAGGCGCTTTCGCAGCCCCTGATGCCCACTTCTGTCGATTCGCAGGGCGCTACTGAGACCCTTTCAGAGTCCGGTATGCCGCAAGACTCTTCTTCGACTAAGGATCCTGCGGATGCCTCTACCTTGGCACCGGCTTCCGAGGAAGTACTTCACACTACCGATACTTGACACAGACCGACTTCTTTCGCATCTTCAGTTCTTTGTAAAACTACAGAGTTTCTAAGGCCCAGGATATGAAATAAGCCAAAAAAAGTGACCCAAGCTCAGGCACCTGCTTCCTTTCCCCAATCTCAAATGCTTAAAATGGTGGGAGACCTTATTATGCTTATTAGGGGAAGCCAGGCTACCCCTTGCAAAATAGAGACTTGTCCCCAGTAGTTTTATCTGAACAGGAGTCCGATGACTGATGCTTCTGAATATGAAGACATGCAACCCCTCTCTGCTTATGATTATTCTGATGCAGAGGAATCCATTCCGTCTGCCTCTCCACCCAAGGATTTTTCATTTGGGGAAACCCTTCATACTTTAACAGGAGCATTTCCAATGGGAATGTCAGGATTATCCTCAGTCAAAAAAGAGACTCAGGGAATTCTTAAATTTACCACAGCACAGACCTCTGGCCATTCCACCTGTCCTGGTTGTTGTGGATGATTTTATGGAATCCATTTTGACTCCTGGCACCCTTCCTCCTGCTCCCAGAAACCTGACTGGTATTACAGAGTCCCTGACACTGTCAAATTCCTTTTAAAAAATCCTACTGCTGACCCAGAGGTCATCTCTCAAGGACCTAAAGGAATTAAAGCAACCTCAGCTAAGAATCCCACCCCTCAGACAGGGATTCCAGAGCTTTAGACAGATGGGGTAAAAAAGTATACACCTCTGCTACTCTTGCTTTTAGAGCATTAAATTGTCAGTTCCACATGCTGATATATCAGCAGCATACCATGGAACTGAATGCCGCGGTGGTATGGCTGTAGCATTCTTATCTCACAGCAAGAGGTTCTCCCATTCGATTCTCTGCTTGGCTTGGGAGTGCCTTCTGTGTGGAGTCTGCATGTCCTCCTCATGGTTGGGTAGCGTTCGAAAGACATGCGTACGTAAATGGGCGTGCCTTCGTTGAAGGTTGGGCGTCGAGGTGGCACCTCAGCATTTCGTAAAAAAATCTACTGCCAATCATTAGCAGACCGCAGTTCCACTGTGGCGACCCCTTACCGGGAAAAAGCCGAAAGACAAACAGCAACAACAACCATGGAACTCCTCAATCAAAAAATATCTTCCTTTCCTGCTTGTGCAGATAATTAAGAATTACAAGAGCTAATGTATTCTGCAAGTCAAGTTACTAAGCACACCTTGCAATGTGGCTTTGACGCCCTAGAAGCATCTTGCAGGGCAGCAGTCACTGGTTCTGTTCTTGGAAGGCATGCTTGGCTTAAGGAACAGACCTTGCCGGACCATGTCAAATCCAAATTATTGGACGCACCATTAAACAAAGACAATTTGGCACCAAGGCAGAAGAGGTCTTAAAAAAGATGTAAGTAAAAGCTAAATTTATGCAGACAGTTGATTTCTTACAGGTCCATTCTCCGAGGTTTGCCCCTTGAAGCAGTGGTCTTTCCTGCCCCCTCCAGGCCAGCTCAGCCCAGATCCAGGGGAAGCAGACCCCCCAGACAGCAGCCCCAGGGGAATGCAGAGATCTAAGCATTCTTCTTCAAAAACAGGGAGTTCAAAGCCACCCCTTATGTTAAGAACTCACAATGACTTTAGACCTCCACCCCTTACCTCTGCTCACCTGCTTGTGCCCCTAAGAGGAAAACTCTCCTTCCATGCAAGTATCTGGGCCAATATTACCAACAACCGATGGGTCCTCAACATAGTGTCCCAGGGATACAAATTTTATTTCCCCACTCTGCCAACCCTAAAAGGGTTCACGGATCTTCCTCCAAACCAGTAGATAGAGGCCAAAAAGCAAGTCCTTTCCCTGCTCTCCATGAGGGCAATACAGCATGTTCCTGCAGAACAGATAGGCCAAGGTTTCTATTCCAGGACTCTTCCTGGTACCCTGAAAAGAGGGCACTTGGCACCCAATTCTCAATCTATCCATTCTAAACACCTTTCAGGTGATACCAAAATTCAAAATGCTCATCTTCCAGCAGCTTTTACCTATGCTTTCCAGGGATGCTTGGTTAGCCACCCTAGACCTAAAGGAGGCCTTCCTACTCATCCCAATCAGGGAATCTTGCAGGAAATATCTACGTTTCAGGGCAGGATCTATGCACTTTCAGATCTCTGCGCTTCCCTTTGGCTTATCCACTGCTCCCAGAGTTCACAAAATGCCTGGCTCCAGCCATTGCTTTTTGCAGGCAAAGACATATTCAAATTTACCCCTCCTTAGATGATTGCCTGATTTAGGCAGACAGGAAAAGCTGTTACAGCACCTGACCTTTGTAAAGGACTACTGACTTCCCTGGGGTATACTATCAACGAAAAGAAATCAAAACTAATCCCCACAAAAAAAAATTGCATTCCTGGGAGCAAGCCTGGACACAGCATCACAGATGGCATTCCTTATTTCAGAAAAACAAGCCTACCTGACAGACTACTTCTCTCAACTAGCCACCAGAACCCAGTTAACCACAAGGAAAATCCTGCAAGCTCTAGGGTTCTTGGCTTCCTGCATCTTACTCATTCCATAGACTGTATATGAGGAAACTACAGTGCTACCTAAAAAGCCTTTGGTGTCAACACTGTCATGACCTGTAAACTCTCATACCAGTGATACCTTGTCTAAGGAAAAACTTTCTTTGGTGGGCAGCAGCTAGCAGCCACAACCAGGGACTTCCCTTCTCACAACCCCATGCTGCCCGGACCCTCACCACAGACGCATCAAACTATGCCTGGGGTGCACACCTGGACAGCAGGTGCATTCAGGGCCACTGGATCCCAAATCAAATGCATCTGCACATCAACCAAAAAGAGATGTTAGATGTTCAGTATGTCTTGACAGCCTTAAGACCCCTACTCTACCCGGGGCCTCTACTGATCAAGACAGACAACAACACAGTGATGTGGTGTTACTCTACTCTGCAAACACTCCCTTGCCCATGCTTGGAACAAACTTCCCCTTGACTTAAGTTCAGTCTCCCACACCTCACACTTTAAAAATGAACTAAAAGCTTATTTTCTCAGTTCTAGAACATGCCCTTGCCATTGACCCTACTAGTCTTCCTTTCCTTTATGTACCCTAAAAAGGTCCGTACTTAGTACCTCATTACACCTCTCTCTCTAATGTGTCTACTATGCATTTGCATAATTTTATACAAACAAAAAAAATTTATTGTTGACCTATTGAACTATATCAATGTAAAATTGTGTTAATAAGCTTCTTTTTAATGCATGTAACCCAACATATGTGAATCTTTTTGCTATAAGTGCTATTATATCAATATTGTTTAAAACTGTACTTGTTTAAAAATGTACTACTAGAGCTTTTCTCCTCTGGTCTCCACTGATAATGGGCCACAAGCCCAGTTGGACAACCCGGTTAACAAATGTCAATAAATAAATTTGGTATATCAACAAGCAGGGAGGAGGACACTCTGCAGGCTCGCTATGACCCTTTGGCACACAGCCTCAGCCATGCAGCTACAACTGCTAGCACAATTCCTGCCAGGCTGTCTAAACTCTCTGGCAGACAACCTGCTAGACCCACACAAGTGGCATTTAGACCACAATATCTTCAATCTTGTAACCCAGAAATGGGGCACCCAAAATTCGACCTTTTTGCCTCTCACTCCAGTCATCAGCTCAGAAAATTCTGCACCAGGGAACCTCACAGCAAAGCCTGGAAAATAGATGCCCTATCCTTCCACTGAGTGAACCTCTCGGTCTATGCATTTCCCCCACTACCACTCATATCAAGGGTAATGCTCAAAATAAGGGAGGAAAAGCCGAGGGCAATCCTGATTGACCCAGACTGGTACCCACTGCTGTGCAGTCTGTCACCATGGCATCTACCTCAGATTCCTATACTCCTGACCCAGGGGAATGGAGAATTCATGCATCCCCAATTGCAGACCCTCAACCTGGCAGCCTGGTTTATTCCCTGACCACCCCTGAAGCTGCCAGCCTAAGCAAACAAGTTCTAGATATTTTACATGAGGCCAGATGCCCCAGCACTAGGAAATCCTATGCTGGCAAGTAGAAATGGTTTTGCACCTGGATCCAGGCTTAGGGAGCCGGAACAGCACAGCCCTCCCTACCTCTCATCCTGGATTACCTGGCAGACCTACTACACAGGGGTCTATCCTTCTTTACTATTAAAATTCATGCCTCTGCCATCTCTGCTCATTACAGCACAGAGCCTCCTCTCTTCTCACACCCTCTTGCCAAACAGTTCCTAAGAGGGGCTAACAACTTAAGGCCACCCAGAAGAGCTCCTACCCCAGCTTGGGACCTTAACTTTGTGTTGGAAAACCTCACCCTACTCCCCTTTGAACCTGCAGCTTCAGCAGAATTAAAATTTCTGCCTTGGAAAACAGCCTTGCTTCTGGCCATCACTTCAGCTAGAAGAGTATCAGAGCTTCAAGTACTCATCGCTGCAGAGCCCTTCATCATTTTCCATGCTGACAGAGTCTCACTCAGGACTAACCCAACCTTCATGCCTAGGGTGGTGTCCAGTGTGGCTCTCAACCCATTCAAACATTTGCCCACCTTCTTCCTTAACTCACAAAACAAGAGGGAAAGGATTCTGCGCTCTCTAGATGTGCAAACAAAAGACACAAGCTGATGAAAGAACACAAAACTGAAAACTGGTTGCAGGAAGGAAGGCACCAAGCACAAAACGTAAGAACAAGCAGTTTAATCCAAAATGAAGTGCTTTTCGTCACAGTAAATACTGTGATTTCTTCAGATAAAAACAACATTGAGAGCATGCCCTTAAGTAGTCAATGAGCAGTAGTTAGTTAGGTAATTAACCGATATTAGTTACAGTTCATTTCATTCTTCTTGACAACAAATTGAAAACTAGTACTCCGAGACTGCAGTTTCTAAAGACTACAAGTGTCACAAACACATTGACACACCCACATGCAAAACTCAAACCCTAATCCTACAGAAGAAACAATACTAAATGTTCTTATATACCGTAAAATACCTACAAAGGTTTTTTGTACTTTATAAGTACCAAATAGCTAAAATACTAAAATGACATGGTAAACTCATGATTGTTCCTATTATTGTTGATTTTTAAGATCTTGTGTACAATTGATACATACTTTACATGAATTCTAGAAGTAAAACCCTATCTATTAAGGCTTTTTAATTTCAGAATACATACAATAGAACATATTTCATTTAGACCTGGATACTGCCCAGCAGTGATGCCCAGTGTGGCTCTCGACCCATCCATACATTTGCCCAACTTCTTCCTTAACCCGCAAAACAAGGGGGAAAGGATTCTGCGCTCTCTAGATATGCACAGTCAGCTCGGATTCTATCTGGACAGGACTAAATCTTTCAGAAAAACTGATCAGTTGTTAGTCATTTTCACAGGAGGAGTAGAGGGCAAGGCCATTTCCAGACAAACAATCTCCAAATGGATAGCACACTGCATCCATTTTGGCTACAGACAGCACGGGAAACCACCCCCAAAAGGGGTCAGGACACATTCCACCAGAGAAACCTCCACCTCTGCAGCTTTTATCAGAGCCCCCCCCCCCACCAGGGACACCCTAGAGGCTGCAATATGGACATATGTTCATACCTTCACCAAGCATTACCACCTGCCTATTTCAGGGCAGGATTTGCCATTGCAGTCTTGCAGGGCATAAGCCCACGGTCTTCTTGACTGCCTCCACCCATTTCTTCAGCTTTGGGAATCAACCCAAATGTGATGACTGCAACAGTGAAACACGAATAACATAGTACAGTTGTGTACACTTAACATAAATGTAGATGTTCAAGTGTATTCACTGTTGCAGTCCTGGTTTCCCTCCCTCCATCCCCCTCATCTCTCTACCTCTCTCCTTACAGGGATTCCTATTATTGTTGGTTTTTACTTTCTACTGGTGGTGTTCTTCCACCATAACCTAGCTCCCTATTTGGGGGGTTCCTGACAGGGCAAGAAAAATTGATGTAATGGCGTTGGCTGCCTGATTTTATACCACTGACGACAGTCCTGGAGTGACGGCAACCGATGCAGAAATACTACGCCTATGGTATTCGGGCTGACTGAGGGCTACCCCTGGCAGGATAACCCAAATGTGATGACTGCAACAGTGAATACACTTGAACATCTACCTTTATGGTAAGTGTACACAGCTGTACTTTCCGGAGCTTACCCTTTGGTCATCAGCTTACTTGGAGCCGAGCCATCCTCAGGGTTGTGACTGGGCTGCCGACATCGTGACCCCCATAGTATGGCACTGATTTTTTTTCTACGGCGCCTTCTGTTATGGTTCTGGGAGTCTTGGCAGTACTAAGTCCTCTTGAGGCTCCTTCCTTGGGAGTGGGCTCATCGGAGTGGGGTGTGACCCCAGTTCTGAGGTTGTCCTTCTCTGTTCCGGGTCAGCTTTCCAACCAATGGAGACGGCCCTGCCTATGTAGACAAACCATCAGCGTCAGAATACCAGATATGTCCTCCCACTGAACCGCAGCTGACTCAAGCCACCACATCTGGACATCGAGCACAAGAGCCTCAAAAATACCCTAAGGCAGGGTGCCCTCTCTTCGGAGTCCTCATCAGAAGTCCCTGCTGAAAAGGTACCACGTAAGAGATCGTGCAAGAGGAAGCACATGGACTTCCCCAAAGAGTCTGTCACCGAAGATAAGGACTGCAATAAAGGGGAGGAGTCCCCACGGTTGCCCCCTTAAGATGTCTCCTTTGGAGATGTACTGGAAATTTTAAAGCAGAGAGGAGACTGGAAGCCCACCAAACCCCTCCTCTAAGGAGTCTGTATTGTTGCAGGCTTTTCGTGCTCGACCCTCTACTTCTTGGGTGACCCCACCTGCAGATGAGCTAGTCCAACTCGTGCAATGCCCATGGAAGATTCCTGATACTATTATACCAATCCCCTGGAGACTAGACAAAATTTTGTCCCCACCTGAAGAACGTCCACACTGGTCCAAAGACTTACGGGTAGAACCTCTATGGTGATGGCAGCCACTAGGAAAGATCTTGCTGAGGACAGCCAGACTGTAAACTGCCCAAAGAGGGAGTCCCGAGCGGTGGACAGGTTAGGGAAGTGAGTGTTTGCCTCATCGACCTTTGCCATTCGGTCTTTGAATTACTTGGCACACTTTACTAGGCTTCAGAGAGATCTAATTTCAGAACTGTCCTGAACCTTAGCAGGAGCAGTTTCAGATGAGGTACAGGAAAAAGTTGCTTCGCAGCTTGTGACCCTGGAATCTATATCCAACTCATCCAAGCAGTTAGTCTCTCACACTACCAAAGGTGTGGCTAGAGCTGCGGGTTCAGGCGTTATCATGAGATGTCACTCCTGGATGCACCTTTGACTTTGCAGACCCTTTTAAGTCTTCCTTTCTTAATGCTCCAATGGAAGCTTCTTCCCTTTTTGGCCCAAAAGTGAAAGACACATTAGCCACGTGTGAAAAGGACGTCAAGACCCTGTCTGCCATGTGCATACATTTTCCCACCCCTCATTAATCCTACTGTAGGAATTGGAGGAGTGAAAAGATGTGGCACAAGAAATCTCAGGGTCCTTTCCATGACATGTGGTGAGTGTACTCCCGGGGGCAGAGGTAGCTCATCGGAAAGACACCCCTACAGAGGCAGAGGGGGTCAGTGTAACCAGGGGTCCAGAGGTTCTTTCTCTGGACAACCCTACCAGCGGTCCAGAGGTTCTTTCTCTGGACAACCCTACCAGCGCTCCTGAAGAGCGGCCTGATTGCTTTCATCTGGAAACCGTCGGGGGCTGTTTCTCTCTGCACCACCCTGCCTGGCAAACAACCACAGATTCTTGGGTGCAGAATATAATAGCCAGAGGTTATCACATACCCTTCAATATTTGCCCAAAGCCATTAAGACACATTTCAAACCTTCCACCCAGTCAAAGAGAAGCAGCAGCTCAAGAAATATGAAAGCTGTCTCAAAAAGAGTTATTCAAGCAGTCCTACCACACCAAATAGGATCTGGATTTTACTCGAGGTTCTTTTTAGTGTCAAAAAAAGACAGGGGACTGGAGACCAATCTTGGATCTCAGCATTCTGAGCAAATTTTTCAACTAAACAAAATTCCAGATGGTCACAGTTGTCTGTTCTTCCCTTCCTGGAGAAAGACGATTGGATGTGCTCAGTAAATCTTCAGGATTCAGATTACCATATAAAAATGGACAAACGCTTCAGAAGATTTCTTTACTTCCATCTGGGAGCCAGTCCTTACCAATTCCAGGTGCTGCCATTTGGACTTTGTACAGTCCCCAGAGTGTTCACCAAATGCATGGCAGTGGTAACAGCTCACTTGAGACTGCAAGGATTCTGAGTGATATTCTTCGTGATGTTCATCGTACATACAGCTGCAGTCATAACAGATGGGTTTTCCTGCCATCAGGCGGGTCCTTGGTCGGCCGAATTCCAAAGTCTAGGTCCGGCGTCGGTTGTCGTCGCTTCTTCCCTGACGTCAGTGCGACAGGGGTATAAAAGAACCAGCCAACGCCATTTTCTTCAGTCTTTCTTTCCGCGCGGTGCCCGAAGCAGAAGGAGTTTGCAAGTGCCGGTCGGCCAGCTCCTGAGATTACGAATGTTTTTCAATCGAAGACTTCTTGAAAGCTAAGTACCCCGTTGGGGAAACTTTTCTTGCCTCAGACCGATGTCAGACAAAGTTAATAATTGCATTTCATGTGGGAAGCAAATACCGCATAAGGATTTCCATTCCCTTTGTATACCTTGCTTAGGCCCAGACCGCGACGTCTCGGCCTGTCGTTTTTGTGCTGCATTCAACAGACGCAGTATTAAGCATCAGGCGGAGTTCGCCCAACACTATTTTGGCAAAAAGTTTAATTACAACATGTCGTCGAATACTCCGACTCCAATTTTGAGTAAACGACGTAAAGATAAGGACCGACATACGAGGTCCGTGACTTCTACCGACACCACGCTAAAGCCGACTACATGTGCTCCGGTTCTCAGCGAGGCACCTACGCAGCCCCTGACTACCGATGACACTTCATTAGCGGTGTCTTCTGTGCCCGAGGTCGCAGGCTCTTCGGCCCACACCCCGACTACAGATACCGAAGCCACTCTTGGCGGGGAAACTCAGAGTTCAGACAGGCCTGCCACCTCTCCAGGGGTTTTCAGGCCTTCTTCTTTTTCCATTAAGGCTTACACTAAATCTAAAGCAGCTATGCATTCTAAAAGACAAGCTCCACAGGGTCCATCTCAAGGCCCCATGCCTAAAAAGCAGATGCTCAAAATGGCTGAGGATTTGATTACTCTTATCAGGGGTTCTCAATCCCCCTCGGACAAAAGGCCCAGAGTGGAGGAAGAATACCCTTCCTCGAACCAGGCCTCCATTACTTCAGAACATTCTAAGGACCAGGAACATTCTTACTCCCCTTTCGAAGATTCTGATGCAGAGGAGTCCATTCCCTCTGCCCCCCCCCCCCGAGGATTTCTCTTTTGGAGAAACCTTGCATACCTTGAGGGAACACTTCCACTGGGAAGGCCAAGAGTACTCAGACTCCAAGAAAAGGCTCAGGGATTTCCTCTTGCTCCCTCAGCACAGGCCTTTGGCTATACCTCCTGTCTTAGACATACTAGATGATGTGTATTCAGAGGCCAGCCTTAACCCAGATTCTTTACCTCCAGCTCCAGTCAAGCCTGACAGGTATTACCGGGTTCCTGATTCACACCAATTCCTATACAAAAGCCATGCGGCTGACCCAGAAACTATTTCACAGGGTCCCAAGGGAATTACGGCCTCCACTGCCAAAAATCCATTACCTTCAGAGAGAGATTCCAGAGCTTTAGAAAGGTGGGGGAAAAAGGTATACACCTCGGCCACTTTAACCATGAGGGCATTAAACTGTCAGTTCCATATGTTAAAGTATCAACAGTTTTTGTTATCTCAGTTGAAAAGCAAAATGTCACAACCTGAACAACCAGACTTGAAGGAGTTGCAGGATTTGTTGCATAGTGCAGAGCAAGTGGGTAAACATACCCTGCAATGTGGTTTTGATGCTTTAGAGGCCTCTTGTAGAACTGCTGTTACAGGATCAGTCATACGTAGACATGCTTGGCTCAAAGAGCAAACCTTACCAGATCATGTCAAAGCTAAATTGCTAGATGCACCTCTTCAAAAAGATGTATTATTTGGTGTTAAAGCTGAGGAGGTATTAAAGAAAATGGAGGAAAAGGCAAAATCAATGCAAACAGTGAAAGATTTCCTACAGGTACAACCGCCAAATTTCAGTAGAAATTGGCCTTCAAAAAATTGGTCCTTTCCAGCCACGGACAGACCTCAAAGAGGTAGATACAGGCACCCGAGAGGTAGAGGGCAATCTCAAGGATCATTTAGAGGCAGACAATGGCAAACACCTACACCAAGAGGGGGTGAGGATAGTTCACAGCCATTCAGAAAGCAGACCCAATGACTTTCCCCTTTGCATGCCAAGCAAGGCTCAAATGGCAGCACCTTTAGGCGGAAAACTGGCATTATTTTTGAAAAATTGGCATATTGTCACAAAAGACAAATGGATCCTGGACATTATAGACAGAGGCTACAGATTCCACTTTCACACCCTTCCAAAAATGAGAGGCATGCCAAACCTGCCACACAATCAAAGGGCAGAGGCACAAAAACAAATTTCAGATCTCATGGACATGAAAGCTATTCAAGAGGTACCTGCACAAGAACAGGGTCAAGGTGTTTATTCCAGACTATCCCTGGTACCAAGGAAGGGCAAAGATTGGAGACCTATTTTGGACCTATCCATCCTAAACACATATTTATTCATACCAAAGTTCAAGATGCTCACATTACAGCAGCTTCTTCCCATGCTGGGCAAGGAGTCTTGGCTGGTAACATTGGACCTCAAGGAGGCATACCTGCATGTCCCAATCAGACAAGATTGCAGAAGATACCTCAGATTTCTTGCAGGTTCATCCCATTATCAATTCTCTGCATTGCCCTTTGGCTTATCTACTGCACCCAGAGTGTTCACGAAATGCCTGGCATCAGTAATTGCCTTCTGCAGACTTCAAGGGATACAAATATACCCATATCTGGACGACTGCCTGATCCAAGCGGACAGCAAACACACTCTTTTGAAACACCTGGCATTTGTAATAATGTTGTTGAAATCTCTGGGATACACAGTCAACAAAAAGAAGTCAAGACTAATACCCTCTCAAACAATAATTTTCCTGGGTGCCAGCTTGGATACAAACACCCAGATGGCCTACCTCACGCCAGAGAAACAAGGGCAATTAACTCTATACTTCAGAAAACTGGCAACCTTCACCAGGCTGACTGCAAGGAAAATCCTGCAGGCTCCTGGATTCATGGCATCTTGCATCCTGCTAATCCCATGTGCAAAGCTGCATATGAGGAAACTTCAATGGTACCTAAAAAACTTATGGTCTCAACACAGCCACAGTTTAGAAACAATCATACCACTGATTCCATGTCTTCAAAAGGAATTTCTGTGGTGGGCTCAAGCATGCCAAGGAAACATAGGTCTCCCATTCTGCAAGCCTCAAGCGAATCAAGTCATCACAACAGATGCCTCGGACTACGCCTGGGGGGCGCACGCATTCAGGGCAAATGGTCACAAAAAGAAAAGCACCTACACATCAATCAAAAGGAAATGCTAGCAGTAATAAATGCTATTATGGCTTTCAAAGACCTACTGCATCCAGGCCAGCTATTGATAAGAACAGACAACACCACAGTGATGTGGTACATAAACAAACAAGGAGGAACTCACTCATACCCCCTGTGCAGACTAGCCATGTCCCTTTGGAACACGGCTCTGGAATTGCAAATCCAACTTCAAGCACAATTCCTGCCAGGGAAGGAAAACACACTGGCAGACAACCTGAGCAGAAATATGACAGATCCACACGAATGGAAGTTGCATCCTCAAGTTTTTACAATGATAATTCAAGCATGGGGAAGGCCAGACATAGATCTCTTTGCCACCCACAGAAATTACCAATTGACAAAATTCTGCTCAAGGACCTTTCATCCACAGGTCTGGAAAGTGGACGCACTCTCTTTCAGTTGGACAACAATGATGGTTTATGCCTTTCCACCTCTTCCACTGCTGGCCAAAGTTCTTTTAAAAGCCAGAGCAGACAGACCAAAGATGATTCTCATTGCTCCAGACTGGCCAAGACAACACTGGTACCCACTCCTGAGGAGCCTGACTCATTCCCCACCATGGATCCTACCTCTAATGCCTCTTCTACTGACTCAGCACAACTTCAAAACTCTTCACAGTCAGCTGCAAACACTCAATCTAGCCGCATGGAGGATTCCTTAAATTCACAGCAGACTCTACTCTCCAAGGAGGTGCAGGATGTCATTTTGGAGGCCAGTAGGCCTTCTACTAGAAAAGCCTACTCTGCAAAATGGAAACTGTTTTGTACCTGGAATCAGAAAAAGGGTCAGAATCCTGGAATACTGAATTTACCTCAAATACTACAGTACCTAGCTGAGCTGCTAAGCAGTGGACTTTCATTCTCCTCCATCAAAATACATGCCTCAACCATTTCTGCAGAGTACAACACTGATCCTCCTTTATTCTCTTACCCTCTCTTAAGACAGTTCCTCAGAGGGGCTGAGAATATAAAACCCCCAAGGAAGCAACCAGTACCTGCTTGGGACGTCAATTTCATTCTAGAAAAACTAACCCTGCCTCCTTTTGAGCCAGCTGCTTCAACAGATCTGCAATTTTTGTCATGGAAAACAGCCTTCCTTCTAGCTATCACCTCAGCACGCAGGGTTTCGGAACTACAAGCCCTCATGGCTGTGCAGCCTTTCATCATTTTCCATCAGGACAGAGTTTCCTTACGAACCAATCCTTCATTTATACCAAAGGTAGTATTCAGGGTAGCCTTGAATCAGGCTATCCACTTACCTACCTTTTACCCTAATCCACAAAACAAAGGGGAGAGACTACTACATTCCTTGGACATTCACAGACAGCTCCGTTATTATTTGGACAGAACAAAGCCTTTCAGAAAATCAGAGCAACTCTTTGTGTCCTATGCTACAGGTGTTCAAGGGAAGCCTATTTCCAAACAGACAATCTCAAAATGGATAGCCCACTGCATATGCTTTTATTACTCTTTTCATGGTAAAACTGTACCTGCAGGCATCAGATCTCACTCCACAAGGGCCACAGCTACCTCTGCAGCTTTCCTCAGGGGGGTTCCTACCAAAGATATTTTGGAAGCAGCCACTTGGAGTTCTGTACATACTTTCTCCAAGCACTATCACCTACCATTGTACTCCAAAACTGGAGCGGGCTTTGCCACTGCAGTCTTGCAGGGCATCCTGGCTCCACCTAGTTCCACTTAGTGCCTACCACCCCTTTATTAGCTTTGGGATTCTACCCATCTGTTATGACTGCAGCTGTATGCACGATGAACATAGTACAGTTTTGTACCTACCATAAATGTAGATGTTCGAGTGCTAATACAGCTGCAGTCCAGGTTTCCCTCCCTCCTTCCCCTCTTGGGACAGGCTTAATGGCTAACACCTCCTCATACAACCTCATTGGGGTATTCTTTTATGGTGTATTTGCTGGCTACTACTGTTTTTTCATTATATTGCATTTGCTTTATTACATAAATTTATGTTTTGCCTTCCTTCTGGGGGCACCTGACATCTGGGGCAAGAAAAACTGAAGAAAATGGTGTTGGCTGGTTCTTTTATACCCCTGTTGCACTGACGTCAGGGAAGAAGCGACGACAACCGACGCCAGACCTAGACTTTGGAATTCGGCCAACCGAGGACCCGCCTGACGGCAGGAAAACCCATCTGTTATGACTGCAGCTGTATTAGCACTCGAACATCTACATTTATGGTAGGTACAAAACTGTACTTTTCACTGTTGCAGTCATTACATTTGGGTTATCTGCCTGCAGGTAGCCCTCAGCCGGCCTGATTATCAAAGTCTTAGGTCCTGCGTCAGATGCTCTCTCTTCTTCCATGACGTCAGGGGTATAAAGCATGCAACCAACGCCATTACATCAGTCTTTCTTGCCACGCGGTGCCTGAAGCAGAAGCAGTTCGCAAGTGCCGGTTGGCCGACTGCTGAAATTTTCGTTTCGAGTTTCAGAACCGAAGTCTTCAAAAAGCTAAGTACCCCATTGGGGATCCTTTTTCTTGCTCTAAACCGATGTCAGTAAAAGTAAACAATTGTATTACCTGTGGAAAGCAAATACCACATAAAGATTTTCATTCCTACTGCATTCCTTGCCTAGGCCCTGACCACAATGTTCCTCGCTGTCTGTTTTGTGCCTTATTCAATCCTTGAATTATTTGTCGTTGGTCCATTTTTGCAGAAAACCATTTCAATACTCTGTTTAATTATCCAGAAATGGCTTTGGTAAGCCACCTGACTACTGACATTCTGAAAAAAACGTAAAGATAAAGACAGAGACTGCATAGGTCCAAAGCTGCCGACGACGCTTCTGTTAAGCTAGTTGCCAATTCGCCAGTACTCAGTGAGGCGCTTTTGCAGTCCCTGATACCCACTACTTCAGATTCGCAGGCCTTTACTGAGACCCTTTCGGAGTCCGGTATGCCGCAAGATGCTTCTTCGACTATGGAACCTGCGGATGTCTCTACCTTGGATGGGTCCGGAGCCGCTGTGCAGGCACCAGCTTCTAAGGGTGTATTCAGGCCTACGGACTTGCATTTCAAACCAATGCCATCTTCTTCTTCAAGGCCTAAAACACGACCCACGCCTAGAAAACCGACATCCAAACCACATGGTCAGGCTCATATGCCTAAAAAACAAATAATAAGAATGGCTGAAGACCTTATTACTCTAACTAGGGGAAGCCAGCCTTCTCCCTATAAGAGACCTGTTTCTTCTGATGACCGGGATTTGCCCTTATCTACCTATGAGGATTCTGATGCAGAGGACTCCATACCCTCTGCTTTCCCTCCAGAAGATTTTTTTTTTTTTTGGTGAAACCTTGCACACTCTTAGGGAGCATTTCCACTGGGAAAGCCAGGATAACTCTGATGCCAAAAAGAGGCTTAAGGAATTCTTACTCCTACCTCAACACAGGCCTTTAGCTATCCCTCCTGTATTGGACATTGTAGATGATGCCTTCTTGGAATCTAGCCTGACCCCAGACACTTTACCTCCGGCTCCCAGAAAACCTGACAGGTATTGGAGTACCTGACTCTCACAAGTTCCTTTTTAAGAATCCTACTGCGGACACAGAGACCATTTCACAGGGACCCAAATGCATTAAGGCTACTACTGCCAAAAACCCTACCCCCTCTGATAGAGATCCCAGGGCCCTGGACAGATGGGGTAAGAAGGTATACACTTCTGCTACATTGGCCATTAGGGCCTTAAACTGCCAGTTTCATATGTTAAAGTATCAGCAGCATAGTACTGGACTACTTAAACAGAACATTATGTTGATTCCTGACTGTGCTGAAAATAAAGAATTACAGGATTTAATGCATTCTGCTGAACAAGTTGGTAAATATACTTTGCAATGTGGTTTTGACTCTTTAGAAGCATCTTGTAGGGCTGCTGTCACTGGGTCTGTTCTTAGAAGGCATGCTTGGCTTAAGGAGCAAAATTTGCCAGATCATGTTAAAGCTAAAATTACTGGATGCTCCCTTAAACAAAGACCGCCTGTTTGGCAACAGAGCAGAAGTAGTACTTAAAAAGATGGAGGAAAACGATAAATCTATGCAAACTGTTAAAGATTTCCTGCAAGTACAGCCTCCCAGATTTAGTAGACATTGCCCTTCTAAGAATTGGTCCTTTCCTGTCTCTTCCTGGCCTTCTCAGTCCAAACCCAGGAACAACAGACCACCTAGGCTACGGTCTCAAGGTACTCACAGGCCTAACCAGTGGGGGGCTCTCACTACCAAAACCGGAAGTAGTAAGACACCCCCCTATGGTAAACTGTCACAATGACTTAACCTTAATCCTTCCAAGCCCTGCTCAACTGTCTGCTCCCTTAGGGGGAAAAATCACCCTGCATGCAAAAAACTGGGAAGTCATTAATCAAGGCAAATTGGTTTTAAACATAGTTTCTCAAGGATACAGATTCCACTTCCACTCCTTACCAACCCCACACGGTTGGCCAGACCTACCCCCAAATCAGTGGGCAGAGGCTCAACAGCAGGTTCTCTCACTTCTAAGTATCAGGGCTATTCAACCTGTCCCAGCAGAGGAATGGGGACAAGGTTTTTACTCAAGACTTTTCCTGGTACCCAGGAAAGACAACTCCTGGCATCCTATCATGGACCTGTCTATTCTAAACACTTTTTTGGTAATCCCAAAATTCAAAATGCTAACTCTTCATCTGCTTCCCATGCTAGTCAAAAATGCCTGGTTGGCAACATTGGACTTAAAGAAAGCTTACCTGCACATCCCAATAATGGAATCTTGCAGAAAATACCTACACTTCAGAGCAGGCTACATGCACTATCAGTTCTCTGCACTGCCCTTTGGCTTATCTACTGCGCCCAGGGTATTCACAAAGTGCCTAGCTCCAGTCATTGCATTCTGCAGGCAAAGAAATATTCAAATATACCCATACCGGGATGATTATCTAATTCAGGCAGAAAGCCAGGACATGCTATTAAATCATCTGGCATTTGTAATGAAACTGCTAACCTCACTGGGGTACACCATAAATAAAAATAAATCTCACCAAGTACCCTTCCAACAAATTGTATTCCTGGGAGCAAGCTTGAACACAACTTCCCAGATGGCCTACCTCATGCCAGAGAAACAAGTTTATTTGACAGCCTACTTCAAACTACTGGCCACAAAGACCCAGCTATCTGCAAGGAAAATACTGCAAGCCCTGGGGTTCATGGCCTCTTGCATCCTACTAATTCCATATGCAAGACTGAATATGAGGAAGCTACAATAGTATCTAAAAAGGCTATGGTGTCAACATTCTCAGGACCTGGAATCAATGATCCCTATCATTCCTTGTATAAAGACAAAGTTCCTTTGGTGGGCATAACCTGCTACCACAACAAGGGACTGCCATTCACTCTACCCACTGCCTCCCAAACCCTAACAACAGACGCATCAGACTATGCATGGGGGGGCTCACTTAGCAGGGCAGTGCATTCAGGGCAAATGGAAACAGAGTCAAATGCACCTGCATATCAATCAAAAAGAAATGTTAGCTGTGCAAAATTCTCTGACAGCCTTCAAGGACCATATTCTTCCAGGACAATTATTGGTAAAGACAGACAACACCACTGGTATGTGGTACATAAACAAGCGGGGGGAACACACTCGTACCCTCTCCGCAGACTAGCCATGGCTCTGTGGAACACAGCCTTCAGCTATCAAGTGCACCTACAAGCTCAATACCTGACAGGCAAGCTAAATCCACTGGCAGATGACCTAAGCAGAAATCTCATGGATCCACACCAGTTGAAACTGGAACCAAAGATATTCAACATTTTGAGAAACAAATGGGGGAGCCCAGAGATGGACCTGTTTGCCTCCCCTCAGAACTACCAATTGGACAAATTCTGCACAAAGGACTCTCCACAGACAAGCATGGAAAGTGGATGCCCTGTCCTTCACCTGGGGAAGCCTCTCAGTTTATGCCTTTCCCCCTCTGGCTCTCCTCTAAAGGTCTGCTAAAGGTCAAACAGGACAAGCCAAGGACAATTCTCATTGCACCAGACTGACAACGCCAACACTAGTACCCCCTCTTGCACAGTATGTCACTCCTAGAACCATGGCACTTGCCTCAGACCCCTTCCCTGCTATCCCAGCAGGAGGGTCAGATTCTGTACCCTCAGCTTCAAACCCTGAAGCTTGCAGCCTGGCTAATTACCTGAGCTCTCCAATACCCTCCCTCAGTAAGCAAGTGCTGGATGTCATTCTGGAAGCAAGGAGGCCTAGTGCTAGAAAATCCTATGCTGAAAAGTGGAAAAGATGCTCTTCCTGGAGCCAGACTCGGGATGGGCACAACAGTGCCCAGCTTACCACATATTCTTCAATACTTAACAGAGATGCTTCACAAGGGCCTTTCCTTCTCATCTATTAAAATTCAAGTCTCAGCCATTTCAGCACATTACAATACTGAGCCACCCCTCGTCTCTCACCCCCTGCTGAAGCAATTCCTCAGAGGGGCCAAAAATGTAAGACCACCCAGGAGAGCCCGTACTTCAGCCTGGGACCTTAACTTTGTATTGGAAATGCTCACTCTACCTCCTTTTGAGCCAGCTGCAACTGCAGAGTTGAAATTCCTTTCTTGGAAAACAGCCTTCTTTCTAGCCATCACTTCAGCAAGAAGAGTGTCTGAATTACAGGCCCTCATGGCAGTGAAGCCCTTCATCATCTTCCATGCAGACAGGGTCTCCCTCAGGACCAATCCTTCCTTTATGTCCAAGGTGGTATCCAGTGTGGCCCTTAATTAGTCCATTCATTTGCCAACCTTCTTTTCTAATCCATAGAACAAAGGCGAATGAATACTGGACTCTGGACGTGCACAGACAACTTAGATTTTATTTGGACAGAACTAAGCCTATCAGGAAAACTGAACAGCTGCTAGTTGCCTTTGCTGCAGGGGCAGAGGGGAAGGCCATTTCAAAGCAAACCATTTCTAAGTGGATAGGCCATTGCATTCATTTCTGCTATAAGCACCATGAAAAACCTACCCCACAGGGGATAAAATCACATTCCACCAGGGCTGCATCTACTTCAACAGCCTTTCTCCGAGGTGTTCCTACCAGGGACATCCTAAAAGCTGCTACCTGGAGCTCTGTACATAACTTCACCAAGCATTACCACGTGCCTATGTTTTCCAAATCCAGAGCTGGTTTTGCCACTGTAGTCTTGCAGGGTGTAATAGCTGGATGTTCATCGTGTTACCCTGCTGCAGTCATCACACTTGGGTTATCCTGTCGTCAGGCAGTCCCGCAGTCGGCCTGAATTCCAAAGTCTTGGTCCGGCGTCTGTTGCTGTCGCTGCTTCTGTGACGTCAGTGCGCCAGGGGTATATAAAAGGCATCCGACGCCATTTTCTTCAGTCTTTCTTGCCGCGCGGTGCCCGAAGCAGAAGCAGTTCGCAAGTGCCGGTCGGCCGACACCTGAGATTTTCGAATCGAGTTTCAGTCCGAAGTCTTCAAAGTTAAGTACCCCGTTGGGGAACCTTTTCTTGCCTCAGTCCGATGTCAGAAAAAGTTAACAATTGTATTTCTTGTGGGAAGCAAATACCTCATAAGGACTTTCATTCTTATTGTATACCTTGCCTAGGCCCAGACCACGACATCACTGGTTGTCGGTTTTGTGTTAGGTTCAATAAGCGAACTATAAAGCGACGCTTTGATTTCGCTCGACACTACTTCGGTAGGAAATTTAATTATACTATGCCGTCGGAGCGACCGACTACCGGCGTGCATAAAAAACGCAAAGATAAAGACAGGCAGCCTAGATCTAAGCCAGACTCCGAGGCCTCTGCTGGGCCAGTCTCCGGTTTTCAGTGAGGCGCCTACGCAGCCCCTGACGACCGCAGAATTGGAACCCCAGACTGCTTCGGATTCTCAAGCAGAGAGTACTAGTCCGATGCAGCCATTTTCTTTAGCCCCTACCGACACCATTGCAGAAGGAGAAGCCAGTGCTGTGGAAACACCTTCGGTTACAGAAGGTGTCTTTAGACCGACTACTCTCACCATAAAATCTTATGCTAAGCTTAAGACTCCTTCAAAACCTAAAAAGACTGTACATCAATCTCCAGTTCAAGGCCCCATGCCTAAGAAACAGGTGCTTAAGATGGCTGAAGATTTGATTACTCTGATGAGGGGTCCCCAACCCCCCCCCCCCCCCAGACAAAAGGCCAAGCAAGACAAGAGGAGGATTATGCCTCTTCTGATCAAGTTTCTATTTCCTCAGACTCCACTGAGGAACAGGATTACTCCTTTCCCCCTTATGAAGATTCTGATGCTGAAGATTCCATTCCCTCAGCATCTCCCCCTGAAGACTATTCCTTTGGGGAAACATTACATACCATGAGGGAACATTTCCACTGGGAAGGTCAGGACTACTCCGACTCAAAGAAAAGGCTCCGAGAGTTTCTTTTACTTCCCCAGCACAGACCACTTGCTATCCCTCCAGTTTTAGACATTGTGGATGATGTTTACTTAGAATCTAGTATAAATCCAGATTCTCTGCCTCCTGCTCCAGCCAAACCAGACAGATACTACAGAGTGCCTGACACACACAAATTCCTTTACAAAAGCCCTGTTGCTGACCCAGAAACAATCTCCCAGGGTCCCAAAGGGGCTATGGCTTCTATGGCTAAAAATCCTGTGCACTCTGAAAGGGACTCCAGAGCACTAGATAGGTGGGGGAAGAAGGTTTACACCTCAGCTACTCTGGCTATGAGAGCACTAAATTGTCAATTTCACATGCTTGAAACATCACCAATTCCTAATGTCTCAATTAAAACAAAAGATGAGCACACTGTCAACAGTCTGAATTGAAGGAAATGCAGGATCTGTTGCATGCAGCTGAACAGGTGGGCAAACATACTTTACAATGTGGATTTGATTCCTTGGAAGCTTCCTGTAGAGCAGCTGTTACTGGGTCTGTCATACGTAGGCATGCTTGGTTAAAGGAACAGACTCTGCCGGATCATGTTAAAGCAAAATTACTAGATGCACCTTTACAGCAGGATGTCTTATTTGGTGTTAAAGCAGAAGAGGTGTAAATAAAATGGAGAATAAGGCAAAGTCTATGCAGATAGTCAAAGATTTCTTACAGGTACAACCCCCTCGCTTCAGCAGAAATTGGCCAACAAAAAATTGGTCCTTTTCAGCTTCTGACAGACCACAGAGGGGTAAATACAGACGCCCAAGGGGCAGAGGTCAAGCACAAATCCCTTACAAACCTCGCCAATGGGCCACTGCAACACAGAAGGGTGGAGAAGACAGGCCTCAAACTACTAGAAGACCAGCACAATGACTCAACCCTCAAACTGCCAAGCAAAACTCTCTTGGGAGCTCCCTTGGGAGGAAAATTAGCACTGTTTGCAAACAACTGGCACATCATCACAAAGGGCAAATGGGTCCTACACATTATCTCACAAGGATACAGATTCCATTTCCACACCTTCCCAAGAATAAAAGGAATGCCAAACCTGCCACAAAATCAATGGGCAGAGGCACAAAAACAAATTGCAGCTCTCATGGACATGAGAGCTATTCAACTGGTACCTACAAAGGAGCAAGGCCAAGGATTTTACTCAAGGCTCTTTCTAGTCCCCAGAAAGGACAATGCATGGAGACCCATTCTGGACCTTTCAATTCTAAACACCTACTTGCAAGTACCCAAATTCAAGATGCTAACATTACAGCAGCAGCTTCCCATGTTGGGCAAGAAGGCTTGGCTAGTAACGTTGGACCTCAAGGAGGCATACCTGCATGTCCCTATCAGAGAAAATTGCAGAATATACCTCCGTTTCATTGCAGGTTCAACCCATTACCAATTCCCTGCACTGCCCTTTGGCTTATCTACTGCGCCCAGGGCCTTCACAAAATGCCTGGCACCAGTAATTGCATACTGCAGACAAAGAGGAATTAAAATATACCCATACCTGGACAACTGCCTCATTCAAGCAGAAATCAAGGACATTCTCTTACAACATCTGGCGTTTGTAAAACACCTTCTAGTTGCCTAGGGTACACTGTAAACGAAAAGAAATCAAAACTAGTGCCCTCACAGAACATGACATTCCTGGGTGCCAGCTTGAATACAACGGCCCAGATGGCTTACCTCATGCCAGACAAGCAACTACAGCTAACTCAATACTTCAAAATTATGGCAACAGAAACCCAACTCCCTGCAAGAAAAATTCTGCAGGCCTTGGGATTCATGGCATCTTGCATACTACTAATACCATTTGCAAAACTGCATATGAGGAAACTACAGTGGTACCTGAAAAGCGTATGGACTCAACACAGCCACAGCTTAGAAACAATTATACCTCTCATTCCCTGCCTTCAACAGGAGTTTCTATGGTGGTCACAGGCATGTCACCTCAACAAGGGTCAGCCTTTCACCTTACCCCCAGCCAGGCAAACTATGACAACAGATGCATCGGACTATGCCTGGGGGGCACACATGGCAGGGCATTGCATTCAAGGCAGATGGACTGCAGATCAAAGATACCTGCACATCAATTAAAAAGAAATGCTAGCTGTACAGAATGCTCTGACAGCCTTCAAGGACCTCTTACATCCAGGACAACTTATTATAAGGACAGACAATAACACAGTAATGTGGTACATAAACAAGCAAGGGGGTACACACTCCTACCCTCTATGTAGGCAAGCAATGACCTTGTGGAACACAGCACTGACTTACCAGGTTCAATTACAAGCACAATTCCTGCCAGGAAGAAAGAACACATTGGCAGACGACCTAAGCAGGAACATCATGGATCCCCACGACTGGAAACTGGATCCACAAATATTTGCAATGATAACTCAAAAATGGGGGCGCCCAGACATAGACCTGTTTGCCAACCCCCAAAACTAGCAGCTACAAAAATTTTGCACAAGGACATTCCACCATCAAGCTTGGAAAGTGGACGCACTCTCATTCAGTTGGAAAATGTTGACAGTATATGCCTTCCCTCCACTGCCCCTTCTAACAAAGGTGCTGCTGAAAGTCAGAATGGAGAGACCACAAATGATACTCATTGCCCCAGACTGGCCATGCCAGCACTGGTACCCACTACTAAGGAACATGGCCCACGGCCCACCATGGATTTTACCACAAATTCCTCATCTGCTCACACAGCAAGACAGTCAGATTCTACACAGCCAGCTCAAGACCTTAAACCTGGCTGCATGGCAAATCACCTAAACAACCAGCCAGCTCCTCTTTCACAAGCTGTTATGGATGTCATTCTGGAGGCCAGGAGGCCTAGCACCAGGAAAGCCTACTCAGACAAATGGAAAAGATTTTGCGCCTGGAACCAAGCTAAAGGTCAAAATCCCCTTGAGCCTGACATACCTCAGATTCTACTATATTTAACTGAGATGTTACACAAAGGACTTTCCTTTTCATCTATTAAAATCCACGCCTCAGCTATTTCAGCTCACTACAACACGGGTCCTCCCTTATTTTCACATCCACTTCTAAGGCAGTACCTCAGAGGGGCCAAAAACATTAGGCCTCCCAGGAGAGCACCAACGCCAACTTGGGACCTCAATTTTGTTCTGGAAAAGCTTACACTTCCACCTTTTGAGCCAGCTTTCTCAGCTGATCTAAAGTTTATATCATGGAAAACTGCCCTGCTGCTAGCAATTACTTCAGCCAGAAGAGTCTCGGAGCTACAGGCACTAATGGCAGTGGAGCCTTTCCTCATTTTTCATCAAGACAGAGTCTCTCTACGAACTAACCCCTCCTTTATGCCAAAGGTGGTTTCCAGTGTGGCTCTAAATCAAACCATCCATTTACCCACCTTTTTCCCAAATCCACAGAACAAAGGTGAAAGACTCCTGCACTCCTTGGACATTCACAGGCAACTATGTTACTACTTGGATAAAACTAAGGCTTTCAGAAAATCTGACCAGCTCTTTGTATCCTATGCTACAGCATCACAAGGAAAGGCGATCTCAAAACAGACTATTTCAAAATGAATAGGACATTGCATTCATTTTTGCTACACCCATCATGGAAAACCAGTTCCTGCTAGCATAAGACCCCACTCCACCAGGGCAGCAGCTACATCTACAGCCTTCCTCAGGGGGGGTTCCAACCAAGGATATTCTGGAAGCTGCAACTTGGAGTTCAGTACACACCTTCACCAAACACTATCACTTACCACTATAAGACTAGAGCTGGCTTCGCCACTGCAGTTTTGTAGGGCCTTCTAGCCTCCTGTAACCCTGTTTGATTCCACCTCCCATCCTTAGCTTTGGGATTCAACCCAAGTGTGATGACTGCAGCAGGGTAACACGATGAACATAGTACAGTTTTGTACCTACCATAAATGTAGATGTTCGAGTGTTCACCCTGCTGCAGTCCAGGTTACCCTCCCTCCATCCCCTCGCAACTAACTAGACTTATCTATACCTTTCTATCCTATGCAACCTCTGTGGTGTATTTGCTTGTGACTGAAGGTATTGTTTTATTTATATATATATATATATATATATATATATATATATATATATATTTTTTTTTTAATATAGCAATATGTATTGCCTACCTATTGTGGGCACCTGACATCTGGGGCAAGAAAAACTGAAGAAAATGACGTCGGATGCCTCTTATATACCCCTGGTGCACTGACGTCAGGGAAGAAGCGACAGCAACCGACGCTGGACCGAGACTTTGGAATTCAGGCCGACTGCGGGACCGCCTGATGACAGGATAACCCAAGTGTGATGACTGCAGCAGGGTGAACACTACATCTACATTTATGGTAGGTACAAAACTGTACTTTCTAATGCTCTCTGCCTCCTTCCCTTCCTTAGCTTTGGGAATCAACCCAAATGTAATGCCTGCAACAGTGTAACATGAAGAACATAGTACAGTTGTGTACACTTACCATAAATGTAGATGTTAGAGTGTATTCACTGTTGCAGTCCTGGTTACCCTCCCTCCAGCCCCCTGACTTCTATTGGCTATACCTTTCTTCTTGTTTACTGTATTTAAACTTTCTGGTGTATTTGCTTTTGGTTGGAGGCATAACCTTGTATATAATTGCTTCCCATTATGGGGGCACCTGACATCTGGGGCAAGTAAAACTGATGTAATGGCGTCGGCTGCATGCTGTATACCCCTGACTACCTGACATCATGGAAGAAAAGACAGCATCCGATGCAGGACACAAGACTTTGATAATCAGGCCAGCTGAGGGCTACCTGCAGGCAGATAACCCAAATGTAATGACTGCAACAGTGAATACACTCTAACATCTACATTTATGGTAAGTGTACATAACTGTACTTTTCTGTACTTAGATGATTGGCTCCTTACCGCCCCCACCAAACGTCTACTGGTTACAGCTTTAAACTACACACTAAAACTAGCAAAATACCTAGGAATCTCTATAAACGGGGAGAAATCCAAGTTGACTCCTTCTCAAACCTTAGAATTTATAGGAGCAACTTTCGATACCCAGTCTTGCCTAGTCTCCCTGCCAGATAACAGATTAGAAAGACTGAGGTCCCAACTCTGGGTGATGCTTTCTCAAGACAAGGTTCCAGCTTGGGATGTCCTTCAACCTTTAGGATCAATGGCAACATAAATTACAGTGGTTCCCCTAGGGAGGCTACACATGAGATGTCTTCATTGGCTCCTGCTAACACAGTGGTCCCCTTCACACCATACCATGTCCTTTCAAATCCGCATAACAAAGCAATGCAAACAAGATTTAACTTGGTGGATGAAGCCAAAAAAGACTTATGGAGTTCCCCTTTCTCCCCATCTCAGCCCTAGGCCACACTGACCATGGATTCTTCCCTGATAGGGTGGGGCATTTTCAGAGAAAGACTGCCCAAGGCACTTGGTCAACCATGGATGCCAACCTGCATGTCAGTGTTCTAGAAATGAGGGCAGTGCTTCTAGCGTTGCAAGTATTCCAGTCTGCCCTCCCATCAGGAACAATTGCTACCCAGTCCGACAACATGTCAGTGGTCTGGTACATCAGCAAACAAGGGGGGAACCAAGTCCTACCCGTTGTGTCAAGAGGCCATGATACTTTGGAAATGGGGGAGAGCTTCCAGCCGCTTTCTGATAGCAATGCACATTCCCAGGAATTCCAACGTAATTGCAGACAAACTGAGCAGATGTATCCTCTTGCCTCACAAGTGGTCCCTCAATTCAACCACAGCGGCGAAGATCTTCAGCCACTGGGGCCAGCCTTGCTGTGACCTGTTTGCCTCTCCAGCATATCACAAATGCAGCAGCTACTTTGCCCTCATTCCCCCGCAGGGGAGTCCCTGAGGGATGCTCTAATGCACGATTGGCCCACGGGACTTCTGTATGCTTTCCCTCCCCTTGTCCTGATCCCACAATTTCTAAAGAAGGCCCTTTGGCTGAGAAGCCGAGTAATCCTCATTGTACCCTACTGACCCCGACAAATCTGATTTCCCTTCCTTTGGCCTCACCTAGTATGCCAACCATGGATTCTGGATCCAAGTCTGGAATTAATCTCACACCCACGGGGGTTGATTCACCCAAACGTGCAGTCTCAAGCCAACAGCTTGGTTTGTCCACTTCCAGTAATTGCCAAGCAGCATAACCTTACCTCCCCGATACGTAACATTCTTCTGGCTTCACATAAACCATCCACCAGGAAAGTCTATCTTAGCAAGTGGAAGAGATTCCTTATTTGATCCCGACAAAGAGAACTAGACCTTTACTCAGCTCTTGTTAGTGTGGTTTTGGATTTTTTTCAGGTCGTCTTCATTCAGGAGCAGCAGCCTTCACCATTAGAGTATATTTGGCTGCTACCTCAAACTTCCATAATGGATTCCAAGACGCATCCTTAATCTCCCATCATCTCTGTAACCCCTTCTTGAAAGGGGTCTTGCATATCAGACCACTCTTCAAAGAACCAACTGAACCTTGGAGTTTAACACTAATACTGCAATCCCTTACACAATCACCTTTCGAACCTGCTGCCAGTTGCGATATAAAGTTCTTATCCTGGAAATCCCTATTTTTAGTAGCCATCACCACCGCAAGGCACATATCCGAGCTTCAGGCCTTGTGCATAAAACACCCTTACATGGTCTTTCATAAGAACAGAGTATCACTCTGGACTAACCCTTCCTTCCTGTCCAAAATTATTTCAGAATTGACAGTTAACCAGACCATTGACCTACCAGTCTTTTTTCCAAACTACTGAAAGGAGAATAGTGCCTTCATTTGCTGGATGTACATAGACAATTACGATTTTATCTGGACAGTACTAAATCAGACCAGCTGTTTGTTTCCTATTCAGGTTCTAAACTGGGAAACACTGTTTCTAAAGTGACCTTATCTAAGTGGTTGCGAAATTGTATATGTTTTGTCTACCAACATAATCAAATTCCTCTAACGAGCAAAGTCAAAGCACACTGCACCAGATCAGTGGCGACTTCTGTAGCTTTTCACGCCAGGGCTTCAATGGATATGTGTGTAGCTGCAAATTCGGCTACCCCTCATACCTTTATCACGCATTACAAATTGATTTTGGTTTACAGGGCGAGAGCATCCTTTGGTTCAATGGCACTTGGGAACATCCTTCCATGCGGGCCTTCCAGGACATAAAGTAGTTAGGGACTCTGTCCTGTCAAGAAAGAATGAATGAAGATTAACAACATCAGGTAAAGAAGTTACGTTCTTACTATAACGTTCCATCTGTGTTGTTCTTCATTTATTCATTACGTCCCACCCTCCTTTCCTCTCCAAGGGGCTCCTGGAGGTCCGGATTTGGTCCAAATCCTGCATTAGGGGACATGCTCAGAAAAAGCCTCTGCTTTATCATGGGCAAACTCGATCTGAGGTAACAGGGAGAGGGGCACTATGGCTGAAGCTTAGCTTGAGAGTTTTTTTGGCTGGCATGAGCTTGTTATAAGGCAGACTTTCCGAGGACAGAACAGACACCCATCAGTAATTATGGTAAGAACATAACCTCTTTTTTACACACTCCACACAATAAATATGGAAGGCTAAATGTGACACAACCACCATGAAAATACATATGAGTAATGCACAAAGTTTAAAAAATGTTATTTATCTGCAGTATAAGTTGACAAATGGCAATTGTGAATTTGCTGTCATTACTGAAACTTGCAGTTTTAAATGTTCACCTGTTCTTATTCCAGGCTTTAGCGTCATCACAGCATTAGAAATATCACTAGTGTCAAAAAATAAAGTGCTATTCAGTGGATGTCCATATCCCTTCAGAAGTGCAGATGTTATAAGTTCATGTGATGTTAGCTAAGAAGAAACTGTGTAGATGTTCTTTGTGTTTCACTGTTGCAGTCATCACACTTGGGTTATCTGTCTGCAGGTAGCCCTCAGTTGGCCCGAATACCAGAGTCTTGGAATTTCTGCTTCGGATGCTGTCACCTCTTCCATGACGTCAGGGGTATAAAACAGGCAGCCGACACCATCAGCTTTTCTTGCCGCGCGGGAGCCCGAAGCAGAAGCAGTTCGCAAGTGCCTGTTGGCCACTACCTGAAACTTTCATTTTTCGAGTTTCAAACCTGAAGTCTTCTAAAGCTAAGTACCTCGTCGGGGATCTTTTTTTTTTTTTTTCTTTTCCTCTAACCGATGTCAGAAAAAGTTAACAATTGTCTTGCCTGTGGAAAGCAAATACCTCACAGAGATTTTCATTCTTACCGTGTCACCTGTTTAGGTCCAGCCCACGGTGTTCCTCACTGTCGGTTTTGTGCCTTATTCAATGCCCGAACTATTCGTAGTTGGGCTATCTTTGTCGCCAAATTCTTTCACTCTCATTCTCCATATTCCAAAATGGCTTTGATAAGCCATCCAACTACTGATCTTCTGAAAAAACATAAGGATAATGACAGAGACCGCATAGGTCCAAAACTACCGACGATGCTTCCGTTAAGCTAGTCAACAGTCCTCCGGTACTCAGAGGCGCTTTCGCAGCCCCTGATACCCGCTTCTACAGATTCGCAGGCCTGTACTGAGACCTATTCAGAGTCCGGTATGCCGCGAGATGCTTCTTCGATTATGGAACCTGCGGATGTCTCTACCTTGGATGGGTCCAGAGCTGCTGTGCAGGTACCGGCTTCTGAGGGTGTATTCAGACCTTCCGATGTTCGCATTAAACAGACTACTTCGTTTCTGACTAAAACTACCAAGTTTCTCAGGCCCAGAGTTCGCACTACGCCTAGGAAACAGACGACCAAAGTGCATTCTCAAGCTCCCATGCCACAGAAACAAATGCTTAGAATGTCTGAAGACCTTATTACTTTAATTAGAGGAAGCCAACCTTCCCCCTCTAAAAGACAAAGAATAGACTTCCCTTCTTATTCTACAGACCATGAATCCGATGACTGACCGCTCTGATTACCAGGACATACCCTTATCAACCTATGAGGATTCAGATGCAGAGGATTCCATACCCTATGCCTCCCCTCCAGAGGACTTTTCTTTCGGTGAAATCTTGCATACCCCAAGAGAGCATTTCCGCTGGGAATGCCAGGACTACCCACAGTCCAAAAAGAGACTCGGAGTATTTTTAGACTTGCCTCAGCACAGGCCTCTAGCAATACCCCCTGTCCTGGATATTGTAGATGATGTCTTTATGGAATCCAGTCTTACCCCTGATACTTTACCACCAGCTCTTAGAAAGCCTGACAGGTTCTACAGAGTACCTGACTCTCACAAATTTCTCTTTAAAAATCACTCTGTGAATCCAGAGACCATTTCCCAGGGACGTACAGGTATTAAGGCTACTACAGCCAAAAACCCTCCCCCTTTGGACAGGGATTCTAGGGCTTTAGACAGATAGGGTAAGAAGGTATATACCTCTGCAACTCTTGCCATTAGGGCTTTAAATTGCCAGTTTCACATTTTGAAGTACCAGCAGCATATTATGGAACTAATTAAACAAAAAAATGTTGATTCCTGATTGTGCAGAAAATAAAGATTTACAACAGTTAATGCATTCTGCAAACCAAGTTGGTAAACATACTTTGCAGTGTGGTTTTGATGCATTAGAAGAATCTTACAGGGCTGCTGTCACTGAGTCTGTCCTGAGAAGGCATGCTTGTCTGAAGGAACACATCTTGCCAGACCATGTCAAAGCAAAATTACTAGATGCTCCATTAAACCATGAATGTTTGTTTGGCATAAAAGCAAAAGAAGGTCTTAAAAAGCTGGAGGAAAAAGCTAAATCTATGCAAACGATTAAAGATTTCTTACAAGTGCAGCCACCTAGATTCAGTATGCATTGGCCTTCTAAAAACTGGTCCTTTCCAGTCCCTCCCAGACCTTCTCAGTCCAAACCCAGGGGCAACAGACCACAAAGACTACAGTCTCAGGGTTTGCACAGATCTAAACAATGGAGTGCTTCCACCTCAAAAACAGGGAGTGGTAAGCCACCCCCATATGGAAAAAGTTCACAACGACTTGTCTTTCATCCTTCCCAGCCATGCCCAAGCACTTGCACCCATAGGAGGGAAACTCACCCTGCATGCAGAAAACTGGGAGTACATTACCCAAGACCACTAGCTCTTAGAATCTGTATCCCTGGGATACAGTGTTTACTTCCACTCACTGCCAAACCCAAGCGGGTCGCCAGACCTTCCTCCAAACCAGTGGGCAGAGGCCCAAAAGCAAGTACTTTCTCTCCTCACTACCAGGGCTATTTAACCTGTTCCAGCAGAGCAACGGGGGCAGGGTTTCTACTCCAGACTGTTCCTAGTGCCCAGAAAAGAGACCTCTTGGATCTGTCAGTTCTCAACACCTTCCTGGTGGTACCAAAATTCAAAATGCTTACTCTCCAGCAGCTGCTTCCTATGCTAGCCAAGGACCCCTGGCTAGTCACTCTAGACTTAAAAGAAGCTTATCTGCACATCCCCATAAAGGAATCTTGCAGGAAATATCTACATTTCAGGGCAGGCTGTATCACCATCATTTCTCTGTACTTCCCTTTGGCTTATCTACTGCACCCAGGGTATTCACAAAAGTGCCTGGCTCCAGCCATTGCATACTGCAGGCAGAGAAATATTTAAATTTACCCATACTTGGAAGATTGCCTGATTCAGGCAGACAGTCAGGAATTGCTACTTCAGCACCTGACGTTTGTAAAGAGACTCCTAACCTCTCTGGGGGTATACTATCAACGAAAAGAAGTCACATCTGGTACCCAGCCAAAAGATTGTATTCCTGGGAGCAAGCTTGAACACAAATTCCCAGATGGCATTCCTCACTCCAGAAAAGCAGGTTTATTTGACAAATTACTTCAAACTACTGGCCACCAAAACCCGGCCATCTGCAAGAAAAATGCTGCAAGCCTTAGGGTTCATGGCCTCATGCATTCTCCTTATTCCATATGCAAGACTGCGTATGAGGAAACTTCAGTGGTACTTAAAAAGTCTCTGATGTCAACATTCTCAGGACCTGGAAACCGTGATTCCTATCATTCTTTGCCTAATGACAGAGTTCCTTTGGTGGGCAGAGGCTTGCAACCACAACAAGGGACTCCCCTTTCACTCAACCCCTCACCGCCCAAACCCTGACAATAGATGCATCAGACTATGCATGTGGGGCTCACATGGCAGGCAAGCATTCAAGGCAAATGGAGCTCAGGACAAATTCACCTGCATATCAACCAAAAAGAAGTGTTAGCTGTACAGAATGCACTAACAGCCTTCAAATACCTTATCCTTCCAGGACAACTCTTGGTAAAGACAGACAACACCACAGTTATGTGGTACATAAACAAGCAGGGGGGAACTCATTCCTACCCACACTGCAGGTTAGCCATGGCTCTGTGGAACACAGCCTTGAGCAATCAAGTGCACCTGCAAGCTCAATTTCTGACAGGCAAATAAAATTCACTGGCAGATGACTTAAACAGAAATCTACTGGACCCACACGAGTGGAAACTGTATCCCAACTCATTCAAACTTCTAATCCACAGGTGGTGGACCCTAGAGGTGGACCTCTTTGCTTCCCCCCAAAACCATCATTTGAGCAAATTTTGCACCAGAACTCCCCACAGCCAAGCATGGAGAGTGGATGCCCTATCATTTACATGGGAAAACCTCTCAATCTATGCCTTTCCCCCTCTGCCCCTCCTCTCAGAAGTACTACTCAAGATCAAACAGGACAGGCCAAGGACAATTCTTATTGCGCCAGACTGGCCACACCAGCATTGGTACCCACTCCTACACAGTCTGACAGCAGTGGCACCCTGGTACCTACATTAGACCCCCTCTCTGCTGTCCCAGCAGGAGGGACAAATTTTGCATCCTCGGCTGCAAACCCTGAACCTTGCAGCCTGGCTTATTCCCTGAATACATCAACAGGTGCTGGATGTCATCATTGAGGCCAGGAGGCCTAGTACTACGAAATCCTATTCAGAAAAGTGGAAAAGATACTGTTCTTGGAGCCAGTCTTGAGCTGAGGATACAGCCGTGCCCACCTTACCTCAAATTCTAGATCATCTATCAGAGCTGCTCCACAAAGGCCTATCCTTCTCATCAATTAAGATTCATGCCTCTGCCATCTCAGCTCATTACAATACTGAGCCACCCCTCTTCTCTCACCCTCTGATAAAACAGTTCCTGAGAGGAGCTAACAATTTAATGCCCCAGAGGAGAGCTCCCACTCCTGCCTGGGACCATAACTTTGTACTAGAGAAGCTCACGCTTCCCCCTTTTGAGCCTGCTGCTACAGCAGAGTTAAAATTTCTCTCTTGGAAAACTGTCTTACTACTAGCCATAACTTCAGCAAGAAGAGTGAGTTGCAGGCTCTTATGGCTTTGGGAACCCTTCATTATTTTCCATGCGGACAGGGTTTCCCTCAGGACTAACCCATCATTTATGCCCAAGGTGGTATCCAGTGTGGCTTTAAACCAAGCCATCCATTTACCAACCTTTTTTCCTAATCCTCAGAATAAAGGGGAAAGGATCCTGCATTCCTTGGATGTGCACAGACAGCTCAGGTTCTACCTTGACAGGACTAAGCCTTTCAGAAAAACTGACCAACTGCTAGTCAGCTTTGCTGCAGGGGCACAGGGCAAGGCCATTTCAAAGCAAACCATTTCCAAATGGATAGCACAATGCATCCATTTCTGTTACAAACACAATGGAAAACCTACCCCTCAGGGGATCAAAACTCATTCCTCTAGGGCTACCTCAACTTCTACAGCATTTCTCAGGGGCATCCTGGAAGCTGCAACCTGGAGTTCTGTACACACCTTCACCAAGCATTACCACTTACCTGTCTTTTCTAAATCCAGAGCTGGATTGCCACAGCAGTCTTACAAGGCCAGCTAGCCAGCCCTAATACTTCTTGACTGCCTCCACCCTTTCTTAGCTTTGGGAATCAACCCAAGTGCGATGACTGCAACAGTGAAACACGAAGAACATAGTACAGTTATGTACACTTACCATAAATGTAGATGTTCGAGTGTATTCACTGCAGTCCTGGATGTTCATCATGTTTCACTGTTGCAGTCATGACTGTAGGGTTCTCCCCTGCCGGCAGGCAGCCCTTGGTCGGCCAGAATCCCAAAGTCTGGGTCTGGCGTCGGCTGTTCAACCATGCTCCCTGACGTCAGAGCGCCAGGAGTACAAAGCTGACAGCCGACGCCATCTTCTCCAGTCTTTCTTGCCGTGCGGTGATAGCAGTTCGCAAGTGCCAGTCGGCTGACTCCTGACGAATTTTACTGATATACTTCAATCCGAAGAATTTCTTCTCCACTCAAAGCTAAGTACCCCATTGGGGAAACTTTTTTCTTGCTCCACTCCTATGTCAGAAAAAGTTAATTGTATTTCATGTGGGAAGCAAATACCTCATAAGGATTTTCATTCTTACTGTATTCCTTGCTTGGGCCCTGACCACGACGTAGCTAGTTGTCGGTTTTGTGCTAGATTCAATCAACGTACAATTAAGCGAAGGTACGATTTTGCCTTTCATTACTTCGGTAGGCGCTTTAATTACAAAATGTCGTCAGATACGGTTCCGGCTACCGGAGTTCACAAACATCGCAAGGATAAAGACAGGCCTCCGAGGTCCAAATCTGATGATAGCGCACAACCGGAGCCAGCTTCAGGTTCGGCCATCGTCAGTGAGGCGCTTTTGCAGCCCCTGTCATCGGCCATTTCAGAACCGACGGCCAAAACGGACTCTCATGAGGAGCCAACCAGGCCTTTAAATATTCCTGTTGCAGGACCTTCGGACAATGCTCCTTCGGATGGGTCCGGAGCCGCTGTGCAGGTACCGGCTTCCGAGGGGGTTTTCAGGCCTACTCAGCTACTAATAAAGGCAAAGCCAAAGACAAAGGCAAAGACTCCTTCAAAATCAAAGACTTCTACACAGGCCTCTTCTGAACCGGCTCCCAAGTCACAGAAACAGTTACTCAAGATGGCGGAGGATTTACTTACTATGATTAGGGGTTCTCATCCCCCTCCAGACAAAAGGCCTAGGCAGGATGTTTCTTATGATTCTTCTGATCAGGCTTCTGTTTCCTCTTCCGATCAGGAATATTCTTTCCCTCCTTATGAGGATTCTGATGCTGAAGAATCCATTCCTTCAGCTTCTCCCCCTGAGGATTTTTCTTTTGGGGAAACTTTGCATGAAATGAGGGAACATTTCCACTGGGAAGGACAGGAGTATTCGGAATCCAAGAAAAGACTGAGGGAATTTCTTCTTCTTCCCCAACATAGACCCCTGGCTATCGCTCCTGTTTTGGATATTGTGGATGATGCCTTTTCGGAGGCTAACTTAACCCCTGACTCTTTTCCTCCTGCTCCTGTTAAGCCTGATAGATATTACAGGGTTCCTGATTCCCATCAGTTTTTATACAAGAACCCTTCTGCTGACCCTGAAACCATTTCTCAGGGTCCTAAGGGAGCTAAGGCCGCTTCTGCCAAAAGTCCTATTCCTACTGAAAAGGATTCTCGATCCTTAGAAAGATGGGGGCAAAAGGTGTACACTTCTGCTACTTTGTCCATTAGGGCTTTAAACTGTCAGTTTCATATGTTTAAATACCAGCAATTTCTACTGTCTGTCTTAAAACAAAAGCTTACTTCCATTTCTGCCTGTGCAGATGATAAGGAATTACATGACTTATTGCATGCCACTGAACAAGTTGGGAAGCATGGTTTACACTGTGGATTTGATGCCTTGGAGGCTTCTTGTAGGGCTGCGGCCTCTGGCACAGTCATTAGAAGGCATGCATGGCTAAAGGAACAAAATTTACCTGAACAAGTAAATGCTAAATTATTGGTTGCTCCTGTTCAGCATAATGTTTTGTTTGGATCAAAAGCTGAAGAGGTTACAAATTCCATTTTCACACCTTGCCAAGGCCAAGCGGATGGCCAGACCTTCCAAAACATCAATGGACGGAGGCCTTAAACCAGGTGGAAGCTCTTTTGGCTATGAATGCCATAGAACTGGTTCCTCTTTCAGAGATGGGAAAAGGTTTTTATTCAAGGCTCTTTCTAGTCCCAAGGAAGCAAAACTCATGGAGACCCATTCTGGATCTGTCGGTCTTGAACACCTTTCTAGAGATTCCAAAATTCAAGATGCTTCCTCTACAGCAGCTACTTCCAATGCTGTCCAAAAATGCATGGATGGTAACTTTGGATTTAAAGGAGGCATATTTACACATTCCCATCAGGCAGGATCGCAGAAAATACCTCAGGTTCAAAGCCGGATCGAGGCACTTTCAATTCTCTACGCTGCCCTTTGGATTATCTACTGTGCCCAGGGTCTTCACCAAATGCCTGGCTCCAGTAGTAGCTTACTGCAGACTCAAGGGAATTCAAATTTACCCTTATCTGGACAATTGTCTAATTCAGGCAGACAGCAAGGATGTCTTACTCCAGCATCTAGAATTTGTACAGAACCTCCTCAAGTTCCTGGGATTCTCTGTAAACATAAAAAAGTCAAATTTGACACCATCACAACAGATAACTTTTCTGGGTGCACTTCTAAACACCACGACCCAGATGGCATTTCTGACATCCGAAAAACAGTTACAGCTGGCTTCAACTTTCAGAACCTTGGCAACTTTAACTCATCTATCTGCAAGGAAATTCCTGCAGGCTTTGGGTTACATGGCCTCCTGCATCCTTCTCGTACCATATGCAAGACTACACATGAGGAAAATACAGTAGTACCTAAAAAGTGTATGGTCTCAGCATTGCCACAGTTTAGACATACTGATCTCCGTCCTTCCTTGCCTTCAAAAGGAATTTCTTTGGTGGTCCAGGGCATGTGCTCTAAACAAAGGGAAGCCCTTCCGTCTGCCTCCTGCCTCTCAGATTCTAACCACGGACGCCTCGGATTATGCTTGGGAGCCCATTTTCAGGGCAATTGTTTGCAGGGCCTTTGGACAAAGGATCAGAAGCACCTGCATATCAATTTAAAGGAAATGTTAGCCATTCAGAAAGCTCTATTGGCCTTCAGGAATCTTTTACAACCAGGACAACTGTTGATACGGACAGACAACACCACAGTTATGTGGTACATAAACAAGCAAGGGGGATCTCTTTCCTACCCCCTTTGCAGACTAGCCATGGATCTATGGAACACAGCTCTAGCTTGCAATCTGGAACTTCAAGCTCAGTTTCTACCAGGGAAACAAAACTTCCTGGCAGACAGTCTGAGCAGAAATCTTTCGGATCCACACGAGTGGATGCTGGACACCAAAATATTCAGGATGATAACAGCAGTCTGGGGATGTCCTCACATAGACCTCTTTGCATCCCATCTCAATCATCAACTACAGACTTTTTGCACCAGGACTTTCCACAGAGAGGCTTGGAAAGTGGGCGCCCTGTCATTCAGTGGAGGAACCTCTCGGGATATGCCTTTCCGCCTCTTCCTCTTCTTCCACGGGTTTTATTGAAGATAAAACAGGACAAGCCCAAGATGATAATCTTGCTGGCTCCAAATTGGCCTCGGCAGTTTTGGTATCCAACTTTAAAAAACCTATGCCTGGACCCCCCTTGGGTTTTACCTCAGTCTCCGAACCTTCTGTCCCAACATCAGGGTCAGGTTCTACACTCTCATGTCAGAACTTTCAACCTGGCGGCCTGGTTAATCCAGGGCCTTTGATTTCTTCTTTACTGCCCAAGCAGGTTATGGATGTCATTTTAGAAGCCAGACGTCCTAGTACTAGAAAATCTTATGCAGGAAAATGGAAAAGATTTTGTTCCTGGATGCAGGCTCAGGATTCTGATCCTCTTCTTCCAAACATTACTTTAATTTTACTTTACTTGACAGATCTCTTACATAAGGGTCTCTCTCTTTTTCTTCCATTAAGATACATGCCTCTGCTATTTCTGCTCATTATAATACAGACCCTCCCATCTTTTCCCACCAGCTCATGCGACAGTTTCTCAGAGGAGCTAAGAACTTAAGACCTCCTAGATCTCCTCATATTCCTGCTTGGGATCTCAACTATGTTTTGGAAAAACTAACCTTGCCTCCTTTTGAGCCTGCTGCCTCTTCTGACATCAAGTTTTTATCTTCGAAGACAGACATCCTGTTAGCCCTAACCTCTGCCAGGAGAGTTTCAGAGTTACAAGCCCTTATGGCTGTGGAACCTTATATTATTTTTCATCAAGACAGGGTATCTTTGAGGACCAATCCTACATTCATGCCTAAGGTGGTTTCCAAAGTGGCTTTAAATCAAACTATACACTTGCCAACCTTTTTCCCCACTCCTCAAAATAAAGGGGAAAGGATCTTACATTCCTTGGATGTACACAGACAGCTACGTTTTTACCTGAACAGAACCAGGGACATCAGAAAATCAGAACAATTGTTTGTTTCTTATGCATCAAGTTCCCAAGGTAAAGCCATTTCAAAACAGACCATTTCTAAATGGATTGCTCATGGAATCAGATTTTGTTATTCTCACCATAGAAAGCAAATCCCAGGAAGTATACGGACTCATTCCACCAGAGCTGCTGCCACTTCTGCGGCCTTCCTCAGGGGAGTTCCTACCAAGGACATTTTGGAAGCTGCAACTTGGAGTTCAGTGCATACATTTTCTAAGCACTACAATCTGCCTCTCTACTCTAAGTCTAGGGCAGGCTTTGCCTCTGCAGTTTTGCAGGGCCTTTTAGCCACCCCTCCCTTTCTTTCAGCTTTGGGATTCTACCCTACAGTCATGACTGCAACAGTGAAACACGATGAACATAGTACAGTTGTGTACACCTACCATAAATGTAGATGTTCGAGTGTCTTCACTGTTGCAGTCTGGGTTTCCCTCCCTCCAGTCCCCTCTTATTTTTTCTTTTATGTATTTCCTTTTTTCACCATTCTTCTGAGTTGTATTTGCAATGGTTATGGGACCTTTTTCATTTTGGGACTCCTGACATCTGGGGCAAGAAAAACTGGAGAAGATGGCGTCAGCTGTCAGCTTTATACTCCCGGCGCTCTGACGTCAGGGAGCATGGTTGAACAGCCGACGCCGGACCCAGACTTTGGGATTCTGGCCGACCAAGGGCTGCCTGCCGGCAGGATGGACAAAATGATGCAGAAATTCATCCGCACTCATATTCAGATGGGGATCTTGATTGCACCCTCTTCCTCTGGAGGGGGTGCCTCGCAAACCTTTCTCTCTCCATTTTCTCCTTCTCTGTTCCTTCCTGTAGTGTCAGATGCCTTGCATCTGAGGACCCTCTAGGTCGGCGTCGATAGTACCTAGTACCTCGATGCCTGCTGTTGCTTTGAATTTGTCGGATCCGAGCTCTTGGCACTGTAGTCTTGGGGTCGGATCCAAGGGGGTGCTGTCGGCTCTGAGCGAGTCGACCGCAGTGCCTCCCTCTGCATCTTGGTTCCGACTGCCCTCTGGATCAGAGGTGAAGGGCTCTGTTGGGGTCCACTTTGGAGTCCATTATGTATCTACTTTCGACATGAGGGAGAGGGTTCTCTTAGCGCCGAGACCCTTGACCATCTCGTCCTGTGACTCCGCCCTGACCCCCTCTGGATTTGGTATGGTTCCGAACATTTCGTCCTCTCAGGGATAGCCCACGCCTGTAATGCCTTAAGTCACTCCAGTCAGGGAGCACCTAGATGTTTGCGAGTTACACTCGGACATCTACATTTATTGCAAATGTACACAACTGTACTTTTTTGTACCCCAAATATTGTCATCATTAGATTTTTTTTGAATAAGGAACATGTTGTAAACAGTGTTATCAAGCTACACATCTTGAAGTTATTTTATGTTGCGTAAAGTAGTAATTTGACTGTGCTTAAAATATTGGGTCAGTTTGTTGTTATGGTGAAGCAGAAAAAAATGGGAAGCGTAGTGGCAGTTCCCACAAAAAAAAATTAAAATAAGTTTATTACACTGAGGTTATATTGAATCTTTCTGCAAGCTGTTGCGAGGGTTGTTGATAATGGTGTACTGAAGTATCGAAGACAACCTTTTGAAGCTAGCTCCATTAGCATAGAGGGATAAAGCCATAACTGTGTCCCAGCTGACAGGAGTTCAGTTAGTGGATTGACTATTGACTGGAGCTGGTGGAGTGAAGATAGGAATGATGTAGCTTTGTCATCTAGCCTGTCCTCAGGAGAAGGCTGTGGAAGTGCATGCCCAGGGGGCATGTTCTCCTATTTGACTCCCCCCAGGCGATACCAGAGATTCTCCAGAAAAGGTGATTTCAAGGGGAACAGGGCTGTCCTAAGGAGTTGCATCATTTGTGGAAATCAGTGATGCATCCTGACTGATGTCCAGTGTATGCCAAACTCTGGGCATGTGCAGTGGAGTTTAGGCCACAGTCAGAAAATATGAATTGATTCCTAGAGACTGCCCCCTCAGTCAGCTCTCACTCTGATGTATGGGGAAAGAATGGCCCAGTTAACAGAGAGAGACAGTCATCCATTGTGGGATTTAGTGCATGGAACCATTTGAACATAGGAAAGAAAAGTTTTCTGGTTGAGACAGACAAGCTTAGCAAAACCTTAAAGCAGAATATCTTGTATTATTTTGTCTGCCCTCTTTTGAATTGGGATATTTATCACAAGGTGGATCCGATTCAGCAAACTGACTTTTCTCAAAGCCATCAAGCTCATTTCCTGGGCTCTACTGCACTGTATCCCCAGATCTTGCATCTGCTTTAGCAAATAAAATGTCTCGCTAGCACTCCAGTGATGTTACTGTTTTGAAGTTTTTCCACATAATCTGCAGTATTTTTTCTTTGATTCATTCTTTTATAGGATTTGGTTAAAAAAATGTATCTCCTTCCTGCTCTCACTATTACTTTCATTTGATTGTTGTTGCTATAACTTTTCTTGATTCTTAAATCACTGTGTGCAAGGGCTTCAGGAAATGCATCAGTTGTGGAAATATCCCCCTGTAGGATACCCACATGCTTTCTGTATTTCCTGGCCCCCTGCAATATTTGCAAGAGCTTCAGCTTTTGTTCTCTCTCCAAAGTAGAAAAAAAACAAGTTAATTCTTTAAGGCAGTGATACCGAACCTATGACACAAATGTCAAAGGTGACACGCCACAGTGTTTTGGGTGACACGGTAGCTTTCACCACAGTGGCATAGCTAGTGAGGGCAAAAGGGCCGGGCAGCACTTGATAAGCTGTTTTTTTTTTCTTGCCTGGCAGTTAGTCAAGTGGTGCCATGGTGGCTTTCCTTTTGGCTAAGTTGCACACCATGACGCACACAGCAGCAGCAGCAGGTTAGCAGGCAGGAAGCCCTTTAACAGTCGCGCAATCACACACCTAGATGCAGAACAACACAGGAAAATAGCAGTGGGGAACCCTGGGCTGAGAAGACAAATATAAAGAACAGGTACTCAGGTAACTAATTTATCTTAATAAACAGTGCATAGAAAGATGCACATTTTACTGAAGGGGTTGCTTGAGTGAATGTTTCAGTTTGGTGCTTGTACACATACTAGGAATGTTAATGAAGAGGTCGTTTGGGCAAATGGTTCATTTTGGATGTTACTGAAGGGATTGCGTGGGCAGATGTTTAATTTTGGTGCTTGTGCTTACTGTACCTGAACATGTTACTGAACTGAAGGGATCTCTTTGGGAAATGTTTCATTTTGGTGCTTGTGTGTACTTGGACATACTAATGAAGATGTTGCTTGGAGAAATAATTAATTTTTGCATCAGGGGAAGTGCTTGGGCATACATGGTCGGACTGCTGAAGTGACCACTGTTGTGTCATTTTAGTGCTTGTGCATACAGAATAGAAACTAATGATGTTACTGAGGAAAATAATTCATTAATGTGTCAGGGAAATGCTTTTGCATAAATGGACAAACAATTTTGTGGATTGCAACTCCAGTACCAAAGGTTAGGCATCTCTTTTAACAATGGTTGTGAATTCCGTCTTTTTCACTTTTTGTATGACTATGATGTGTTTAGTTTTATTTTCCGAGGGAGGGTGGCAAATTCCACTCCAGGGACACAAACTAGCTATGCGACTGGTTCACCAACACCAGAATTACCAAAGAAACTGAACACAAGTACAAAAAATATGTGGTCCTGCATCTATGTATTAAAACTTTTCAACAAAAAAGTTGTAAATTGATGTTAACGAAATAAAATGCAGTGTGTTCTATATTTTTTTCAGTTCAATTCAAAATTATTAAAAGTAGGGTAATTGTTTTGGTGCACTATTTTAAGCCCATTTTTCAGTGCGCATATCATTTTCTGTATTGTAAGTCATTGATTTTTCTTTTACTTTTATAATGCGTAGCATCAAACATGGTTGGACTGTATTTTTTTTAAATAAATGAATATATAAAGAATTTTCTCTTTTGGTTGAGGGTTGTTGGGAGACTGACATGCCAGCAGAGTCAAGATAGGCATTTTCTGAATTTTTGACACACTGAGCCCAAAAGGTTCGCCATCACTGCTTTAAGGTCACTTTCCTGCAACTTCCAAAGATACTGATATGGAGAAAGATAAGGGCAAGGATAAAGACTATGAGAAAGAAAGAAAAAAAAAGAAGAGGAAATCTGAGGAGTCTGAGCTCTTGGAGTCTCCTCTCACCAAAACTTTCCCTTGCTTGACCCTTCCCAGTTAGCCTCCACTCCGACAACATTATTGCCATTTCTGTTTCCAGTGCCGGAGCCTTCCCATAGCAATACAGTTGTGCATGATTGCTCCCCTAGCAGGACAGCCAGTAGCCATTTTTTTTTTAAGAGGGAGCTTTCCAGGATGTCCTACCATTCCTCTGTTGCAGTATTCATAACATAATGGAGTTCCCGGCCATAGGCCAGTATGCAAAAGACTTTACTACTGTTGTCGCACGTACGCTGCGATTGGATGTTGGCCATAAAAGTCACGTATGCGCGCACCAACCTTGGAACTTCTCTGCTGTCAGATCTAAATGCCAGATTCCCACATACTGTCTGATTCTGAGTCGTTTACAAATTTCGGATAAGTGCCCCATTGGGGAATTTTTTGACTTTTGCTGTCTTTGGTTAGGGTCATGTCATCCTAGAGGGTCAAGTGCCAATGTAGATGACATATTCCACACAAGGATAGCCAACTCTGCCTAGGCCCAAACCATGACCACAGTAACGACTCTGTTTGTCAGGTGTTTGTCCCAAAGACTGGAAGGAGTGTATTATTATATCTTTAGCTATCTACCTTGAGAATCAGCACTTAAAGGTGCTAGCAAAAGTGCTATGGAGGGATTCTTGGGGCCCAAAGCAGAGTTTGTTTTAAAGCGGAAGCCAAAAAGCAAAGGCCTGAACTTTCTGCTGCGCCTTTGGGTACCGACGTCTCTCGAGGTGGAGGACAGCCCAGAGACACAGCTGATTCACAGCTGAGATCTGCAAGACGAGCCCAATGTGTAGGCCAGTGATGGCAAACCTTTTGGGCTCAGCGTGTCAAAAATTCAGAAAATGCCTACTTTGACTCTGCTGGCATGTCACCCCCGAACAAGAGAGAAAATTATTCTTTACATATTCATTTATTTAAAAAAAATACAGTCCAATTATGTGTGCTGCTATGTATTATGAAAGTAAAAGAAAAATCAGTGACTTACAATAGGAAAAATTATATGCACACTTGATAAATGGACTTAAAATTGTGCACCAAAAAAAATACCCTACTTTTAATAATTTTGAATTGAACTGAAAAAATAAAAATATGGAACACATTGCATTTTATTTCATTAACAGTGTTGCCGAGTTTTAATAGATGCAGGGACACACATTTCTTGTATTTTTGTTAGTTTCTTTGATAATTCTGGTGTTGGTGAACCAGTGCCTTAGCTAGAGTTTGTGAAGCATATTTTTATTTCTCCAGTACCAAAGTTCCAAAGAAATTACACTGCAAAGCCTGTATTTGTGCAGAACATTCACATCACACACAACCCAGAACAAAAAAAGTGACAGGAGATCAAAACGGCCTAGGGCCTCACTGGCATATGCATCGCCTAAGCAGTCCTTTTCAGACAAGCTGTCCTCTGCTTTCCCCCTCCCACCCATATCCCACTTTTCCATTGCCTTCGCCTATTCCTACCAGCCTGGGAAAGCATAACCCAAAATGCCTGGGTCCTCTCAGTTGTTCGGAAAGGGTACTTCATGGTGTGGGGTCAACTGCCCTCCTTCAGGGGCATCCCTTAACCTCCCAGGGAACAACTTGCCTTCTTCCCAGAGGTTCTGTTAGAATTATTAGCCAAGGTTCCATCCAGAGTATCCCCAAAAAACAAATAGGCAAAATATTTTAGTCCAGGTTGTTCCTAGTGCCCAGGAAGGGAAGGTCCCTGGACACCCATCCTCGACCTGTCCCATCTCCAATACCTTCCTAAGAGTATCCACTTTTTGCTTGCTGACCCACTAGACTCTACTTATTCTGCCTCAAGCCTTCATGATTACCCTGAATATCAAAGATGCATGTCTGCACATTCCTATCCATCCCAACTTCAGGAAGTTTTTATGCTTCTCTGTATCATGGCATTTTCAGTTCTGTGCCTTGCTCTTTGATCTTTCTATCAAACCATGGATGTTCTTTGCGTTTCACTGTTGCAGTCATTACTTTTGGGTAATCTGCTGGCAGTGCCCTCAGTCGGTCTGAATTCCAAAGTCTTGGGTCCTGCGTCGGTTGCTGTCTTCTCTTCCATGTCAGGTCGTCAGGGGTGTAAAACATGCAGCCGATTCCATTTTCTCCAGTCTTTCTTGCCGCACAGTGCCCGAAGCAGAAGCATTTCGCAAGTGCTGGGTGGCCGACTACTGAAATATTCGAGTTTGAGTTTCAGAACCGAAGTCTTCACTAAAGCTAAGTACCCCATTGGGGAAACGTTTCTTGCTTTTTACCGATGTCAGAAAAAGTTAATAATTGCATTACTTGTGGGAAGCAAATACCTCATAAGGATTTCCATTTATACTGTATTCCTTGCCTAGGCCCTGATCACAACGTGCCTGGCTGTCGGTTTTGTGCTAGATTTAACCAACGCACTATTAAACATCGGTATATTTTTGCATCTGAGTAATTTGGAAACAGATTTAACTACCCAGAAATGTCGGATAGCAATCCGATTACCGGAGTATATAAAAACGCAAAGAAAAGGACAGAGAAAGGCAGTCGAGATCCAAAACTGACGACGAAGCTTCTCCTAATCCCGTCGCCGGTTTGCCAGTACTCATTGAGGCACTTTCGCAGCTCCTGGTACCCGCTACCTTTGAGTCGCAGGCCTCTACTGACACCCATGTGGAGTCCGGCATGCTGCAAGAGACGCAAGGTATTGGACCAACGGATGTATCTCCCTCGGATGGGTCTGGAGACACTGAGCAGGCACCGGCTTCTGAGAGTGTATTCAGACCTCAACATTTTTATATCAAACCGACAAAAGCTGCAAAGGCAAAGACATCTTCCAAAACTAAAAACACGACGCCTGAGCCACATGCACAGGCCTCTATGCCTAAGAAACAGATGATCAAAATGGCTGAAGACCTTATTACCTTGATCAGGGGTACCCATCCCTCTCCAGATAAGAGTCCTAGGCAAGACACTGACTATGAATCTTCAGATCAGGTTTCTATTTCCTCTGATTCCGCTTCTGATCAGGAATTATCTTTACCTCCCTATGAGGATTCTGATGCTGAGTAGTCTATTCCATCTGCATCTCCTCCTGAGGATTATTAATTTGGAGAAACCTTGCATGCTTTGAGGGAGCATTTTCACTGGGAGAGTCAAGACTTCTCAGAATCAAAAAAGAGGCTCAGGGATTTCCTTCTTCTCCCTCAGCACAAGCCTTTAGCCATTCCCCCTGTTTTAGACATTGTGAATGATGTGTTTTCGGAGTCAAGCCTGACCCCTGACTCCTTACCTCCGGCTCGCAGTAAGCCTGACAGGTATTACAATGTCCCTGACTCTCATAAATTTTTATTTAGAAACCCTGCTGCTGATCCTGAGACTATTTCACAGGGTCCAAAGGGAGTTAAGGCCTCAACAGTAAAAAACCCTACCCCCTCCGACAGAGATTCAAGGGCACTGGACAGATGGGGAAAAAAGGTTTATACATCTGCAACCTTGGCAATCAGGGCCTTAAACTGTCAATTTCATATGCTTAAGTACGAACAACATGTTATGGGACTGCTGAAACAGAAAATGATGTTGATTTCAGAATGTGCAGGAAATAAGTAATTGCAGGAATTATTGCATGCAGCTGAACAAGTTGGAAAGCATACTTTGCAATGTGGTTTTGATTCTTTAGAGGCCTCCTGCAGGGTCGCAGTTACTGGATCTGTGATTAGGAGGCATGCCTGGTTAAAGGAACAACAATTGCCTGATCATGTTAAAGCTAAATTGCTAGGTGCACCTTTACAGCATGATTCTCTGTTTGGTATTAAGGCAGAAGAGGTTTTAAAGAAAATGGAAGACAAAGCTAAGTCTATGCAAACTGTTAAAGATTTCTTACAAGTGCAGCCACCTAGATTCAGTAGACACTGGCCTACAAAAAATTGGTCCATTCCTGTGTCAGAGCTCAAAGGGGCAAATCCAGATGCCCTAAGGGTTCCAGGTACCAGGCTCAAGACTCGTACAGGTCAAAGCAATGGGGCGCATCCACCTCCAAATCTGGAGGAGATAAAGCGCAAACCTACAGAAAGCAATCCCAATGACTTCCCTCTGCCTGCACCAAGCACTTATCTTTTGGCAGCACCCATAGAGGGAAAATTAGCGCTTTTTGCTCAAAATTGGCAGTTAATAACACAGGACAAGTGAGTATTAAATATATCACAGGGATACAAATTCCATTTCCACACTCTGCCAATGACAAATGGTTGTCCAGATCTGCCAAAAAAAATGGGCAGAGGCACAGAAACAGATTACGTCCCTCATGGATATGGGGGCCATTCAGACAGTACCAGAACAGGAAAAAGGACAAGGTTTTTACTCAAGACTGTTCTTGGTACCCAGAAAGGACAAGGCCTGGTGGCCAATACTGGATTTATTGATTTTGAACACATAACTGGACATTCCAAAATTCAAAATGCTCACGCTGCAACAGCTTCTGCCCATGCTGGGCAAGAATGCTTGGCTGGTGACTTTAGACCTAAAAGATGCATACCTGCATTTTCCAATAAGACAGTCGTGCAGAAGATACCTCAGATTCAAGGCTGGTTTAATGCATTACCAATTCTCTGTACTGCCCTTTAGCTTATCTACTGTGCCCAGGGTCTTTACAAAGTGTCTGGCACCAGTAATTGCATTTTGCAGACAAAGAAGTATTCAAATATATCCTTACTTGGACGACTGTCTCATTCAATCAGAGAACAAGGACACTCTTCTACGACACCTGGCGTTTGTGAAAAGGCTTCTACCATGCCTAGGGTACACAATAAACAAAAAGAAATCACAACTAGTACCCTCTCAAAAGATAACATTCCTGGGTACAAGCTTGAATACAACTCCCCAGATGGCTTACCTCACACCAGACAAACAAAGGCAACTGACTACTTCAAACTGATGGCAACAAAAACCCAGTCTTCTGCAAGACAAATTCTGCAGGCTTTGGGCTTCATGGCATCCTGCATCCTACTAATTCCATATGCAAAACTGCATATGAGGAAACTTCAATGGTACCTAAAAAGTTTATGGAGTCAACATTCACATAGTCTGGAAACAATGATTCCTCTCATCTCCTGCCTGCAGCAGGAGTTTCTATGGTGGGCAAAGGCCTGTCACCAAAACATGGGATGGCCCTTCACTCTACCCTCTGCCAGCCAAATCTTAACAGCAGATGCATCAGATTATGCCTGGGGGGCCCACCTGGCAGGAAGATGCATTCAAGGCATATGGGCACCAAATCAAATGCATCTACATATCAACCAGAAAAAGATGCTAGCTGTTCAAAATGCCCTAACAGCCTTCAAGGACTTACTTCATCCAGGACAACTACTGATAAAGATGGACAACACCACAGTCATGTGGTATATAAACAAGCAAGGGGGCACACACTCATACCCCCCTTTGCAGATTAGCCATGGCACTGTGGGACACAGCTCTGACCTACCAAATAAATCTTCAAGTTCAATTCCTGCCAGGAAAACAAAACCCTCTGGCAGACAATTTAAGCAGAAACCTTATGGATTCTCATGAGTGGAAACTAAATCCACAAGTCTTCAGCATGATAGCAGAGAAATGGGGGAGCCCAGACATAGACCTGTTTGCCTCAAAATTATCAACTGAAAAAATTCTGCACAAGGACTTATCACAGACAAGCATGGAAAGTGGACGCCCTATCCTTCAGTTGGAAAAACCTATCCGTTTATGCCTTTCCTTCTCTGCCTCTTCTACCCAAGGTCCTCCTAAAAGTCAGACAAGAGAAGCCAAAGATGATATTAATTGCCCCGGACTGGCCCTGCCAATACTGGTACCCAATCCTAAGGAACTTTTCTCAATACCCAGCTTGGACCTTACCTCTAAAACCACAACTACTGTCCCAGCAAAATAATCAGATCCTGCACAATCAACTACAGACCCTGAATCTGGCAGCATGGCTAATCCTGTAATCATACAGATGACACCTCTCAGTAAAGCTGTGATAGATGTCATTTTGGAAGCCAGAAGGCCTAGTACTAGAAAATTTTATGCTTACAAATGGAAGAGATTCTTTGTGCTTGGAATCAAGCACAAGGAACTGATACAGCAGAACTGCATATTCCTCAGATATTACAATACTTAACTGAGATGCTTGACAAAGGCCTGTCTTTTTCATCTATCAAAATCCTTGCCTCTGCCATTTCGGCTCATTACAATACAGAGCCACCAATCTTTTCTCATACTTTACTAAAGCAGTATCTTAGAGGAGCCAAAAATTTAAGGCCTCCTAGATCATCACCATTACCTGCATGCGACCTCAATTATGTGTTGGAAAAGCTCACCCTGCCTCCATTTGAACCAGCTGCTACCGCTGATATAAAGTTCCTATCATGGAAGACAGCTCTGCTACTAGCAATTACTTCAGCAAGAAGAGTTTCAGAGCCACAGGACCTCATGGCTGTAGAGCCTTTTATCATATTTTACCCAGACAGGGTGTCTCTGAGGACAAATCCTACTTTTATGCCTAAGGTCATTTCCAGTGTGGCTCTTAACCAAACAATTCATCTGCCAACTTTTTATCCAAATCCGCAGAACAAAGGGGGGTGAATTCTTCATTCCTTGGATGTGCACAGACAGCTAAGATTCTACTTGAGCAGGACTAAAGCTCTAAGAAAAACTGAGCAATTACTAGTGTCATATGCTGCAGGATCAGAAGGAAAGGCTATTTCAAAGCAGACAATTTCAAAGTGGATAAGCCATTGCATCCGTTTCTGCTACTCACACTATGACAAACCTGTGCCCAAGGGCATTAGGTCTCACTCCACCAGGGCTGCAGCTACTTCAGCAGCCTTTCTCAGAGGAGTACCAACCAAGGTTATTCTAGAGGCTGCTACTTGGAGTTCTGTTCACACCTTTACAAAGCATTATCATTTGCCTCTCTATTCTAAGTCCAGGGCAGGCTTTGCTACTGCAGTGCTGCAGGGCCTTATAGCCTCACCTAATGCTGTTTAGCCCCAGCCTGCCAACCATAGCTTTGGGATTCTACCCAAATGTAATGACTGCAACAGTGAAACATGAAGAACTTAGTACAGTTGTGTACACTTACCATAAATGTAGATGTTAGAGTGTATTCACTGTTGCAGTCCATGTTACCCTCCAGCCATCCCCCTGTCATTCTACAGTTTATCTTTCCTTCTCTATCCTTTACAACCTATGTGGTGTATTTGCTTGTAGATGAAGGTAAAGTTTATATTGATGCATGTATATATGTGTATATATATATATATATATATATATATATATATATTTAGAATATTGCTACCTTTTTGGGGGCACCTGACATCTGGGGCAAGAAAAACTAAAGAAAATGGCGTCGGCTGCATGTTTTATACCCCTGATGACCTGATGTCATGGAAAAGAAGACAGCAACTGACGCAGGACCCAATACTTTGGAATTCAGGCCAACTGAGGGCAACCTGCCAGCAGATTACCCAAATGTAATGACTGCAACAATTAATACACTCGAACATCTACATTTATGGTAAGTGTACACAACTGTACTGTCTTCACCAAATGCCTTGATGATCTTCGTGTTTCACTGTTGCAGTCCTTACATTTGGGTAATCTGCTGGCAGTCCTTACATTTGGGTAATCTGCTGGCAGGTTGCCCTCAGTCGGCCTGATTAACAAAGTCTTGGGTCCTGCGTCGGTTGCTGTCCCTTCTTCCATGACATCAGGTCATCAGGTGTATAAAACATGCAGCCGACACCATTACATCAGTCTTTCTTGCTGCGCAGTGCCCGAAGCAGAAGCAGTTCGCAAGTGCCGTTCGGCCGACTCCTTAAATTTTCGTTTTTGAATTTCAGAACCGAAGTCTTCAACTAAAAGCTAAGTACACCCCGTTGGGGAAACTTTTTCTTTCTCCTTACCGATGTCAGTAAAAGTTAATAATTGCATTACTTGTGGGAAGCAAATACCTCATAAGGATTTTCATTTGTACTGTATTCCTTGCATAGGCCCTGGCCACAATGTGCCTTGCTGTCGGATTTGTGCTAAATTTAAACAATGCACGATTAAACGTCTGTATATTTTTGCTTCTAAATATTTTGGCTCAAGATTTAATTATCCAGAAATGTCGTTGGTTAGCAGTCTGACTAGCAGAATACCTAAAAAAAACAAAGAAAAAGGCAGAGTCAGACCATCGAGGTCCAAAACCGATGACTACGCATCTCCTAAGCCAGTTGCTGGTTCACCAGTACTCAGTGAGGTGCTTTTGCGTCCCTGATACCCGCTATTTCTGATTCGCAGGCCTCTACTGAGACCCATTTGGAGTCCGGTATGCCGCAAGATGCTTCAGTTATGGAACCAGCGAATGTCTCTACCTTAGATGGGTCTGGAGCCGCTGTGCAGGCACCGGCTTCTGAGGGTGTTTTCAGGCCTACAGATTTGTATATTAGACTGATGCCATCTTCAAAACTAAGGCCAAAATCTAAATCTATGTCTAAAAAAATGACGCCTGGGCCACATGTGCAGGGCCCTACGCCTAAAAAACAAATTGTCAAAATGGCTGAAGATTTAATTACTCTGATCAGGGGTAGTCAACCCCCTCTTTCTAAGAGGCCTAGGCAAGATATTGATTATGAATCTTCTGAACATTACTCTATTTCTTCTGACTCTTCTAATGAGCAGGATTTATCTATTCCTACTTATGAGGACTCTGATGCAGAGGATTCCATTCCTTCTGCCTCTCCCCCTGAGGATATTTCTTTTGGGGCAACTTTACATGCCTTAAGAGAACATTTCCACTGGGAAAGTCAGGATTTCTCTGAATCTAAAAAGAAACTTAGGGATTTTCTTCTACTTCCTCAGCATAGGCCATTGGCTATACCTCCTGTTCTAGACATTGTGGATGATGTGTTTTCAGAATCTAGTATGACTCCTGATTCTCTGCCTCTGGCTCCTTGTAAGCCAGACAGATACTACAGGGTTCCTGACTCCATAAATTCCTTTTCAAAAACCCTGTTGCTGATCCTGAAAGAATTTCTCAGGGTCCCAAGGGCATTAAGGCCTCTTTTGCCAAAAATCCTACTCCTTCGGATAGAGATTCCAGGGCGCTGGATAGATGGGGTAAGAAGGTTTACACGTCTGCAACCTTGGCAATCAGGGCTTTAAACTGTCAATTTCATATGCTTAAATATCAACAGCATAGCATGGGACTACTTAAACAGAAAATTATGTTAATCTCTGACTGTTTGGAAAATAAAGAATTGCAGGATTTATTGCATTTAGCTGAACAAGTTGGAAAACATACTTTGCAATGTGGTTTTGATTCCTTGGTGGCCTCTTGCATGGCTGCTGTAACTGGATCTGTGCTAAGAAGGCATGCTCGGCTCAAAGAGCAAACTCTGCCTGATCATGTTAAAGCAAACTTGTTGGATGCTCTTTTACAGCAGGACCGTCTCTTTGGTAATAAGGCTGAAGAAGTGTTAAAAAAGATGGAAGATAAAACTAAATCTATGCAAACTTTGAAAAATTTCTTACAAGTGCAACCTCCAAGATTTAGTAGGCACTGGCCTACTAAGAACTGGTCCTTTCCAGTCCCCTCGAGAGCCGCTCAAGTCAAATCAAGACATTCCAAAGGCTCTAGGTTTCAGTCACAAGGAACTTTTAGAACAAAACAATGGGGTGCCTCCACCTGGAAGCAACAAGGCACCTCCCTATGGTAAACAGTCTCAATGACTTCCCAATATGATCACCAAACACTTACCTCTTAGCCGCCCCCTTGGGGGGAAAACTAGCACTTAATGCACGAAACTGGCAACATATTACCCAGGACAAATGGGTTTTAAATATAGTATCACAGGGATACAGATTTCACTTCCACACGTTGTCAATCCCAAAAGGATGGCCAGATCTGTCCCCAAATCAGTGGGCAGAGGCCCAGAAACAAGTTCTGCCCCTGATGAACATGGGGGCTATTCAACCAGTACCAGAAGAGGAAAAGGGACAAGGTTTCTATTCCAGACTTTTCCTGGTACCCAGAAAAGACAAATCATGGCGTCCAATTCTGGACTTATCCACTCTAAACACATTTCTGGACATTCCAAAATTCAAGATGCTGACTCTTCAACAGTTACCACCTATGCTAGGCAATGATGCCTGGTTGGTTACGCTAGACTTAAGAGGCTTACCTACATATCCCAATCAGGGAATCTTGCAGAAGATACCTCCGCTTCAAAGCAGGCTACTTGCATTACCAGTTCTCTGCACTGCCCTTTGGCTTATCTACTGCGCCCAGGGTCTTCTCAAAGTGCCTGGCTCCAGTAATTGCATTTTGCAGGCAAAGAAATATTCAAATATATCCATACCTGGATGATTGTCTAATTCAGGCATAAAACAAGGACATTCTTCTAAAGCATCTGGCGTTTGTAAAAAGGGTTCTAACTTGTCTAGGGTACACCATAAATGAAAAGAAATCACAACTGGTACCCTCTCAAAAAATTATATTCCTGGGTGCAAGCTTGAATACGACTGCCCAGATGGCTTACCTTATGCCAGAAAAGCAAATTCAATTGATGACTTACTTCAAACAGGTGGCCACAAAAACCCTGCTATCTGCAAGACAAATTCTGCAGGCCTTGGGGTACATGGCCTCCTGCATTCTTCTAATTCCATATGCAAAACTGCATATGAGGAAACTTCAGTGGTACTTAAAAAGTTTATGGAGTCAACATTGTCACAGCCTGGAAACAATGATTCCTATTATACCTTGCCTGCAACTAGAGTTCCTATGGTGGGCAGAGGCCTGCCACCAAAACAAGGGACTGCCATTCACTCCACCCCCTGCCGCCCAAACCCTAACAATAGATGCATCAGGCTATGCTTGGGGGGGGGGGGTCATCTGACAGGGAAGTGCATTTAGGGCAAATGGAGCCTAAATCAAATGCACCTACATATCAATCAGAAAGAGATGCTAGCTGTACAGAATGCTCTGACAGCCTTCAAGGACTACCTTCACCCAGGACAACTACTGATAGAGAGAGACAACACCACAGTTATGTGGTACATAAACAAGCAGGGGGGTACACATTCCTACCCCCTTTGCAGACTAGCCATGGCGTTGTGGGACACGGTCTTGACGTATCAGATAAAACTACAAGCTCAATTCCTGCCAGGAAAGATAAATACTCTGGCAGACAAACTAAGCAGGAATCTTATGGACTCACACGAATGGAAACTGGAACCACACGTTTTCAGCATGTTGACACACAAATGGGGGAACCCAGACATAGATCTTTTTGCCTCACCCCAGAACTATCAGTTGGACAAATTCATCACAAAAAGCTTGGAAAGTGGATGCTCTATCATTCAACTGGAAAAATCTATCGGTCTATGCTTTTCCCCCTCTGCCTCTGCTCTCCAAAGTTCTACTAAAAGTCAAACAGGACAAACAAAAAATGATTCTGATTGCTACAGACTGGCCTCGCCAACACTGGTACCCACTCCTGCGCAGTGTGTCACACCTTCTTCCGTGGCCAATGCCTCAGACACCTTACCTACTGTCTCAGCAGAACTACCAAATTCTGCACACTCAGCTCCAAACTTTGAATCTTGCAGCGAGGCTAATTAACTAATTTTACCCTTGGCATCCCTCAGCAAACCAGTGATGGATGTCATTTTGGAGGCTAGAAGACCTAGTATTAGAAAATATTATGCTGACAAATGGAAAAGATTTTGTGCCTGGAACCAATCACAAGGAATAAGCACAGCAATGCCCAATATTCCTCAGATTCTGCAATACTTAACTGAGATGCTTCACAAGGGCCTATCCTTTTCTTCCATAAAAATCCATTCCTCTGCCATTTCAGCTCATTACAACACAGAACCTACCCTCTTCTCTCATCCTCTGCTAAAGCAGTATCTCAGAGGGACCAAACATTTAAGACCTCCCAAGAGAGCACCGACTCCTGCATGGAACCTCAATTTTGTTTTGGAAAAAACTCACTCTCCCTCCTTTTGAGCCAGCTGCTACTGCAGACCTAAAATTCTTCTCCTGGAAAACAGCTTTCCTTTTAGCAGTCACTTCAGCTAGAAGGATTTCAGAATTACAGGCTCTTATGGCAGTGGAGCCTTTCATTATTTTTCATCCGGACAGGGTGGCTCTCAGGACCACTCCATCATTCATGCCTAAGGTGGCATCCACTGTGGCTCTTAATCAGACCATTCATCTGCCAACTTTCTTCCCCAATCCACAGAACAAGGGTGAGCGGATTCTGCATTCATTGGATGTACACAAGACAACTTAGATTCTACTTAAACAGGATGAAATCTCTAAGAAAATCTGAACTATTGGTGGCATTTGCTGCAGGGCAGAGGGAAAGGCTATTTCAATGCAGACTTATTCCAAATGGATAAGCTATTGTATTTGTTTCTGCTATATGCACCATGGTAAACCTATCCCCAAGGGGATCAAGTCTCATTCCACCAGGGCTGCATCTACTTCTGCAGCCTTTCTCAGAGGGGTTCCTGCCAGAGACATTCTAGAAGCTGCTACCTGGAGCTCAGTTCATACGTTCACCAAACATTACCATTTACCTTTCTTCTCTAAATCCAGAGCTGGCTTTGCCTCTGCTGTCCTGCATGGCCTTATAGCTGCTCCTAATGCTGTATAAATCCATCCTCCCAACCATAGCTTTGGGATTCTACCCAAATGTAATGAATGCAACAGTGAAACACGAAGAACATAGTACATTTGTGTATACTTACCATAAATGTAGATGTTAGAGTGTATTCACTGTTTCAGTCCTGGTTACCCACCCTCCAGCCCCCTGTTTTTTCGCCTACTGTACCTCTACTTTCTTTTGCTATGCTTAAAAGCCTTGTTGGTGTATTTGCTTTTGTTTGGAGGTATATTTTTTGTGTTTTTAAATATATATATATAGCTCCCCATTTTGGGATCACCTGACATCTGGGGCAAGAAAAACTGATGCAATGGTGTCGGCTGCATGTTTTTATACCCCTGACAACCTGACGTCATGGAATAAGGGATAGCAACCAATGCAGGACCCAAGATTTTGTTAATCAGGCTGACTGAGGGCAACCTGCCAGCAGATTACCCAAATGTAAGGACTGTAACAGTGAATACACTCGAACATCTACATTTATGGTAAGTGTACACAACTGTACTTTCCCGTGATTACCCACTGCAGACGTCCGAGAATACACATCTTTGCGTATCTAAACAACCTTCTCCTTCTAGCTACCACCACAGAGGAGGTGGAATGAAATACTGCCTTTACCATCAATCTTCTACAAAGTTTGGGGTTCACCATAAACTTAAAAACAGTTCTCACCCCTCTACAGGATCAAATTTTCCTAGGGTGCAAGATGCAAACAGATCTTATGAGGGTCTCCTCCCCCCCCCCCGAAAGAAAAAGGTACAGAACCTCATCTCTTACTTACAACACATTGTACTAGTTTAACACATTACAGCCAGAGAGTTCCTCAGGGTCTTGGGCCTCATGGCATCCACCGTTCTCATGCTCTCCTTAGCCAAACTTCACATGAGAAAATGGCAATGGTATCTAAAATAAGTTTGGATGCACCACAAGCACCCATTAGACTTTTCTATTCCCCTGTCTGAAGAGGGAATGTCAGTGGAGGATACATCATGTCACTCAACCCAGGACTGCCCTTTCACCCTGCTATTTGTCAAGAGTTCTGCACAGATTCCTCAGACATAGGTTGGGGAGCAACCTTTAGCCACCTGAAAGTACAAGGGATCTGGTCTCCCTGTCAGTTGAATGAGCACATCAATGTAAGTGAGATGATGAAACTGTTGGCCATGTAGACTTTCCACCCCTTATCCCATCCAGGACTCTATATCTGTTCACAGACAATATGACAGTCCTCTGGTATGTGAACAAACACAGGGGGGGCAAATACCATCTATTATGTAGGCTGGCTTTTCGGGCTTGGGAGCTGGCAGTGAAATTCCAGGCAACCCTTCAAGCAGTATACATCCCTCTCAAAATTGTATGGCAGATTACTTGAGCAGGTCCCAAACACCATCCCCCAAATGGATGCTGTTGCTCTTCTGGTCTGGATAAAACAGACTAACATTTGTGGGTTCTGTTCAAGCAGCTTTATTATGTACAAACACATCAGGAGTGAGGCTTAATTTTAACTTAAACATATAAACAAACTAGCTATCACACACTCACATGCTCACTCTCTGGCTGCACTCTCAAAGTGGCACTGAAGCTAGCACGTGCTTTCTGTTTATATGTATGTGCAGCCCCTGAAACGCTTCTGAAAGGTACCCCCCCCACACACACACACACACACTATTCTACATCCTCCCTCTTTGAGAAATGGGTCATGCATTATTGACATCAGTTGACATGCAATTAATACAAAATAATTCTTTGTCGTGCAATTATACAGAACTAAATGCATATAGACAATTATGTCCGGGTTGCTGTGTATTTCACACTGGGTCTGGAAATACGACCAAATCGTGTGACATAGAAATTAGAACTAGGTCTAGCAACTGGGACCGTCTCTGCTGAATGTTCAACTTTGGGGACATCAGGAACATCATCATGAATGGAAGTAGAACTTAAGACACGTTCTGCAACAGGAACATCATCTGGATTGCCTTGAGATCTAGAGTCTGTATCACAGGAACAGTGCTGCGATATTGATTCTGATACAGGAAGAAGATGTCTGAAATTTTTCCTGTATTCAACACCCTCAGATTCTACGAAGTAGGATCTTGGCTCAGTACATATACCTGTTACTTGACCAATCCATTCGAAACTTTCACCGTTTGTATCCTCATTGTCTCACCTTCTTTCAGTGGACAAAAGAAATCTGCTCAATTTATCATAGCTGGACTTGTAGAAAGAATGCTTTCTGAATAGTTGGGCTTTGATTTTTCTGTTATCTTTAGACTGCAACAAGCTGCAACTGTTAGGCAATGTTCTGGTTTGCCTAGATAGAAGTCACTGAGCTAGCAAGTCAAGTATATCGTCATGGGGTATGTTTCTGAGGCTGAGTAAATTCAAAAGGACATCTGTATTGTCACGCTTTGACTTCTCTAGTAATTGCTTTACACTCTGTACTGCACATTCAGCTAGCCCATTTGACTGTGGGTATTCTGGCCTACTAGTAACATGTATGAAGTCCCATTCTTTTGCAAATTTCTGAAACAATTAACTGGTAAAAGAGTACCATTTTCAGAAATAACTTTGTGTGGACTACCATGGACTGAGAAATGATTCAACTTGGTGATAACAGTGGATATTAGATTAGGTAATAAATCGATCTCAAACCAGTTTGAATAAGAGTCTACCAATACTAAGTAATACTGATTGTTCCACTGTAATATAACAGTGGCTACTTTTGACTAAGGTAGTTCAGGAATTTGACGTAGCTGAAGTGGTTCTTTTTGCAAATGCGATTTAGTACTATTGCATACTGAGCAAGAAGGCTGCACTTTGTCAATTTCTTTTGCTAGACAAGGCCAGAATACAAGTCCTCTCGCCCTTCTTTTTGGTAGATTCGGAACCTGGGTGACCAGGATACAAAATCTGGATATATTCACATTGTAAGGAAGCAGGAACAACAATTTTAGGACCTTTGAAAATAATGCTGTCTTCCATCAACATCTCATCTCTGTAAGGAAAATATGTTTGCACTTCAGGTGGTACACTAAATTGCTTTGACTGCCATCCAACATTAATGTAGTGGTTGAGCTTTTGCAAAACTGGATCAGTCTTTGTATGATCTCTCAACTTATCAGGTTTCTTGGGAGAAATGTTATGCACTTACATGACATCAAAGTCAAAATTCTCTGCATTAAATTGTTCTCTTGTATTTCTGGGTAATCTGGATAAGATATTAGCCAGATAAAGAAGTTTGCCTTTTGTGTAGACCATTTTAAAGTTGTACTTTTGCAATTTGAGCGCCATTCCTTGTAATCTTGCTGGAACTGAATGCATAGGCTTCTTTAAAATAGTGACTAGAGGTTGGTGATCAGTTTCAATCTGAATACTCAACCATAAGTATAGTAATGAAACTTTGAACATGCAAATGCTATTGCCAAAGGTTCCTTATCAATTTGAGCATATTGCATTTCAGTTTGGTAAGAGTTCTAGATGTATAGGCTACTGATGTTCTTCGTGTTTCACTGTTGCAGTCATTACATTTGGGTTATCTGCTTGCAGTAGCTCTCAGTCGGCCTGATTAATAAAGTCTTGGGTCCTGCGTCGGTTGCTGCCCCTTCTTCCATGACGTCAGGTCATCAGGGGTATAAAACATGAAACCGACACCATTACTTCAGTCTTTCTTGCCATGCGGTGCGCAAAGCAGAAGCAGTTCGCAAGTGCCGGTCGGCCGACTCCTGAAATTTTCATTTTCGAGTTTCAGAACCGAAGTCTTCAGCTAAAGCCAAGTACCCCATTGGGGAAACTTTTTCTTGCTCCTTACCGATGTCAGAAAAAGTTAATAAATTGCATTACCTGTGGAAAGCAAATACCTCTCAAAGATTTTCATTCATACTGTATTCCTTGCATAGGCCCTGACCACAACGTGCCTTGCTGTCGGTTTTGCGCTTTATTTAAACAGCGCACTATCCATCATCCGTATATTTTTGCTTCTAAATATTTCGGTTCTCGGTTTAATTATCCAAAAAAGTCATCAGTTAGCCTTCCAACTACCGGGATTCCGAAAAAACTCAAAGATAAAGACAGAGACAGGCTGTCAAGGTCCAAAGCTGCTGACGACACTTCTCCTAAGCCAGTCGCCACTTCGCCGGTACTCAGTGAGGCGCTTTCGCAGCCCCTGATACCCGCTACTTCTGACTCGCAGGCTTCTACTGAGACCCATTCGGAGTCCGGTATGCCACAAGATGTTTCAACTGTGGAACCTGCGGATGTCTCTACCTTGAATGGGTCTGGAGCCACTGTGCAGGCACCGGCTTCTGAGGGTGTATTCAGGCCTGCGGACTTGCATATTAAACCGATGCCTCCTTTTACATTTAGGCCAAAATCTCGAACCATACCTAAGAAATCGACGCACAGGCCGCATGCTCAGGCCTCTCTGCCTAAACAAACAAATTATAAGAATGGCTGAAGATCTTATAACTCTAATCAGGGGAAGCCAACCTCCCCCTTCTAAGAGACCTAGGACTGAAGTTGTTTATGAATCTTCTGAACAGGATTCTGATTTTCTGATTCTTCTGATGATCTGGATTTGCCCTTATCTACTTATGAGGATTCTGATGCAGAGGGCTGTATTCCCTCTGCTTCCCCTCCAGAGGATTTGTCTTTTGGTGAAACCTTACATACTCTAAGGGACCATTTCCACTGGGAAAGCGAGGATTTTTCAGATTCAAAAAAGAGGCTTAGGGATTTCTTACTCCTGCCTCAACATAGGCCTTTAGCTATACCTCCTGTACTAGACATTGTTGATGGTGCTTTCTCAGAATCTAGTTTGGGCTCTGATTCTTTGCCTCCTGCTTCCAGAAAACCTGACTGATATTACAGGGTTCCTGATTCTCACAAGTTCCTTTTTAAAAATCCTATTGTGGATCCAGAGACCATTAAACAGGGACCCAAAGGCATTAAGACTTCTACTGCTAAAAATTCTACCCCCTCAGATAGAGACACCAGGGCGCTGGATAGATGGGGTAAGAAAGTTTACACTTCTGCAACTTTGGCCATTAGGGCTTTAAACTGCCAGTTTCATATGTTAAAAGTATCAACAACATGTTATTGGATTGCTTAAACAGAAAATGATGTTAATTCCTGACTGCACTGAAAATAAAGAATTACAGGATTTAATGCATTCTGCTGAACAGGTTGGAAAACATACTTTGCAATGTGGATTTGATTCATTAGAGGTCTCTTGCAGGGCTGTTGTTACTGGGTCTGTGCTAAGAAAGCATGCTTGGCTTAAGGAGCAATTTTTGCCTGATCATTTTAAAGCTAAATTGTTGGATGCTCCCTTAAATCAGGACCGCCTGTTTGGCAACAAGGCTGAGGAAGTTCTTAAAAAGATGGAAGATAAAGCTAAATCTATGCAGACTGTTAAATATTTCTTACAAGTTCAGCCTCCTAGATTTAGTAGGCACTGGCCCTCTAAAAATTGGTCCTTTCCAGCCCCCTCCAGGTCTTCTCAAGCCAAACCCATACACAGCAGAAACCCCAGGTTTCAGTCCCAAGGGACACACAAGACTAGGCAGTGGGGGGTTTCAGCACCCAAACCTGGGAGCAGTAAGACTCCTCCCTATGGAAAACCGTCTCAATGACTTGCTTTTAAGACTTCCAAGCACTTCCCAGCTGAATGCTCCTTTAGGTGGAAAGATTGGTCTGCAGGCCAAAAACTGGGAACTCATTACCCAGGACAAATGGGTTTTAAATATAGTGTCCCAAGGATACAGATTTCATTTCCACACACTACCAACACCAAGCGGGTTGCCAGATCTACCCCCAAATCAGTGGGCAGAGGCCCAAAATCAGGTACTTTCTCTCTCTCTTAAACATGGGGGCTATTCAGTTGGTACCAGAAGAGGAAAAGGGACAAGGTTTCTATTCAAGACTTTTCCTGGTACCCAGAAAAGGCAATACGTGGCATCCTATCCTGGACCTTTCTATTCTAAACACCTTTCTGATGATTCCAAAATTCAAAATGCTGACTTCACCAGCTGCTTCCTATGCTAAGCAAGGATGCATGGTTGGCAACACTAGACTTAAAAAGAAGCATACCTGCACATCCCTATCAGGGAGTCTGCACTGCCCTTTAGCTTATCTACTGTGCCCAGGGTATTCACAAAGTGCCTAGCTCCAGTCATTGCATTTTGCAGGCAAAGAAATATTCAAATATACCCATACCTGGACAATTGTCTAATTCAGGCAGAAAGCAAGGACATTCTTTGGAATCATCTGGTCTTTGTTTAAAGGGTACTGACTTGTCTGGAGTTCACCATAAACTAAAAGAAATCCCACCTGGTACCCTGTCAACAAATGATATTTCTGGGAGCAAGCTTGAATACAACTTCCCAGATGGTTTTCCTCACGCCAGAGAAACGGATACATTTGACAACTTACTTCAAACAAATGGCCACAAAAACCCAGCTATCTGCAAGGCAAATACTGCAAGCCTTGTGGTTCATGGTCTCATGCATTCTTCTAATTCCATATGCAAGGCTGCATATGAGGAAACTACAGTGGTATCTCAAAAGTCTATGGTGTCAACATTCACAGGATCTGGAAGCAAGGCTTCCTATCATACCTTGCCTATGCCTAGAGTTCATTTGGTGGGCAGAGGCCTGCCACCAAAACAGGGGACTACCATTCACATTACCCCCTGTCAAACAAATCTTAACAGACTCAGGCTATGCATGGGGGGCTCACCTGGCAAGGAAGTGCATTCAGGGCAAATGGAACCCATATCAAATGCACCTGCACATAAATCAAAAGGAAATACTAGCTGTACAGAATGCTCTGACAGCCTTCAAGGACCACATTCTTCCAGGACAACTAATGGTAAAGACGGACAACACCACTGTCATGTGGTACATAAACAAGCAGGGGGGTACACATTCTAACCCCCCTCTGCAGACGAGCCATGGCATTGTGGAACACAGCCTTGAGCTACCAAGTGAATCTACAAGCTCAATTCCTGCCAGGCAAACTAAATACACTGGCAGACGGACTAAGCAGAAACCTCATGGACCCAAACGAGTGGAAACTGGAACCAAGGATTTTCAACATGTTGACAAGAAAATGGAGGAGCCCAGATATAGACCTGTTTGCCTCCCCCCAGAAGCATCAACTGGACAAATTTTGCACAAGGATTCCCCACAAGCAAGCTTGGAAAGTGGACGCTCTGTCCTTCAGCTGGAAAAACCTATGAGTTTATGCCTTTCCTCCTCTGTCTCTGCTCTCCAGGGTACTACTAAAGATCAAACAGGACAAGTCAAGGACGATTGTAATTGCACCAGACTGGCCTTTCCAACACTGGTACCCACTCTTGCACAGTGTGTCATGCTTGGCTCCTTGCCACCTGCCTCAAGACTCCTTCCCTGTTGTCTCAGCAGGAGAACATGACTGCACCCTCAGCTGCAAACCCAGAACCTAGCAGCCTGGCTAATTACCTAATCTCTCCTTTACCATCCCTCAGTAAATCAGTGATGGATATCATTTTAGAGGCAAGGAGGCCTAGTACTAGAAAATCTTATGCTGCATAATGGAAACGATTCTGTGCTTGGAAACAATCTCAAGGAATAAATGCAGCAGTGCCCAATTTACCTCAGATTCTACAATACTTGACTGAGATGCTTCATAAGGGCTTGTCTTTTTCCTCCATCAAAATTCATGCCTGAGCCATTTCAGCTCATTATAGCACAGAGCCTCCCCTCTTCTCTCACCCACTGCTCAAGCAGTTCCTCACAGGGGCCAAAAATCTTAGGCCACCCAGGAGAGCTCCAACTCCAGCCTGGGATCTTAACTTTGTCTTGGAGAAACTCACTCTTCCTCCTTTCAAGCCAGCTGCTACTGCAGATTTAAAATTTCTTTCCTGGAAAACAGATTTATTTTTGGCAATCACTTCTGCAAGAAGGGTATCTGAATTACAGGTCCTTATGGCAGTGGAACCTTTCGTCATCTTTCATGCGGACAGGGTGTCCCTCAGAACCAGTCCCTCCTTCATGCCCAAGGTGGTATCCAGTGCGACTGTTAATCAGTCCATTCATTTGCCTACCTTCTTTCCTAACCCACAGAATAAAGGGGAACGGATACTGCACTCTTTAGATGTGCACAGACAGCTTAGATTCTACTTGGACAGGACTAAACCTCAAAGGAAATCTGAACTACTACTGGTGGCATTTGCTGCAGGGACAGAGGGGAAAGCTATTTCAAAACAAACCATTTCCAAATGGATAGGCCATTGCATTCCTTTCTGCTATAAGCACAATGTTAAACCTATCCCACAGGGCATCAGACCCCATTCAACCAGGGCTGCATCTACCTCTACAGCCTTTCTCAGGACCGTCCCTACTAGGGACATCTTAGAAGCTGCTACCTGGAGTTCTGTAAATACTTTCACCAAGCATTATCATTTGCCAATTTTCACTAAATCCAGGGCTGGTTTTGCCACTGCAGTCTTGCAGGGCCTTATAGCTGGTCCTAATTCTATTTAAATTCCTCCTCCCAACCTTAGCTTTGAGAATCTACCAAAATGTAATGACTGCAACAGTGAAACACGAAGAACATAGTACAGTTTTGTACACTTACCATAAATGTAGATGTTGCAGTCCTGGTTACCCTCCCTCCAGCCCCCTATTCTTCCTTTGGCTATACCTCTGCTCTCACTTACTTTGCTCTAAAAGCTTTTTGGTGTATTTCTGACATCTGGGGCAAGAAAAACTGATGTAATGGCTTCGGCTGCATGTTTTATACCCCTGACAACCTGATGTCATGGAAGAAGGGACAGCAACCGACGCAGGACCCAAGACTTTGTTAATCAGGCCGACTGAGGGCTACTGCAAGCAGATAACCCAAATGTAATGACTGCAACAGTGAATACACTCTAACATCTGCATTTATGGTAAGTGTACACAACTCTACTGTCTGCCTTCTTGAAGAATAATTGTGCCAAGACCAAATTTTGAAGCATCACAGGAAAGAGTGACTGGTTTATTGACATAATAGTATGTGGGGTGGCAGTTTTCTGCTTAAGATCTTCAAATGCTGTCTAGTGCTGTTCCAACCAAGACCATGTAACATTTTTTGCGGTCAGCTCTCTCAAAGGTGCTATCAACTCACTTAAGTCTGGTATAAACTTGTCTAAATAGTTGACCATACCAAGAAAATGTTGTATAGCTTGAACGTTATCCGGTGCTGGCATCTCAAGAATGGCTTCTTGCTTGGACAGGTCTGGTTGCAAGCCAGTGCTAGTAAATAAATGACCTACATATGTAACTTCTGGTAGTCTGACTTTGCACTTCAGAGGATTGAGCTTCAAGTTCACTTCACATACTCTGTCTAGAACGTTCGTAAAGTTTCTGTCATGCTCTGCTTCACCATTGCATCCAAACAACAAATCATCTACTGTTACAGCACAAGGATAACCAAAAAAAAAATTTGCTCCATTGCATATTGAAAGACTTCACTTGCAGAATTTATTCTAAATGGCATCCTGAGGAGTTTACGTCTTCCAAATGGGGTACTTTAAGTAGTAGTGAAGATTTGCGATCAAGCATCACTTGCCAAAATAAACTTTTTGTATCCAAGACAGAAAAAGTGGCATTCAGTATTAGGGCTGCTACTTCCTTGACTGTACGCATAGGATAATGTGGTCTCTTTAATGCTTTCTTCAAATCTCTTGGGTCAGTGTGTGTTCTGATTTTGTCTGAGACCTTTTTGTGGGCTACTACCATGGACAACACCCATTCATTTTGTTCTGTAGCTGGACAAATTACACCTTCCTGCACCATTTTATCCAGCTGAGCTTTGACTTTATTCTGCATAGCTACTGGAACTTTTCTTACTGGTCTGACTACTGGACTGATCTCTTGGTCTAACTTCATAGGGTACACAACTAGAAGTTTGCCTAACGTCGTCGAAAACATCAGCAAACTCTGAGAAAATAGCTTCAGTAAAATTGAAATTGGGACATGTGCTTATATGATGAACTACTTTGGTAAAGGAAAGCAAATTCATTCTCAAACTGTCTCTGAGACCCAGCAATGACTGCACAGCTGTAGCAGTTCCTAGACAAATAACATGAAAGCACTACTGAGCCTTCAGTTTGAATTTCTTCACCTCCATAAGCAACAAGTTTCGCACAACTGACTACATTAAGTTGCTCACCAGCTCTGACCTTAGCAAATATGTCTGCTGACATAACATTACACTTTGAACCAGTGTCTGTTTTGAGCTCGGTGGATTTACCATTGATCTGGACAGTACAAAACACTTTGTTCTTTGCCAGCAAATGTACTGCATCGGCCTTTTCAACAGTCACTGATACACCATCTATGTAGAAAGTAGTTGCAGCTCTTTAAATGATCAACCTGTTTTTTTTTAAATGACTCTTCCTTATAACTGTGTGAGTTTTGCAAAACTTTTGAAAGTGGTGCCATTTTTTATACTTATGGCATTGCTGACCAGATGCTAAGCACTTTGTCTCATTTAGACTCATGATTGGCACCATAATTGTGACAGTTAACAGTAAAGCTTGATTTTGGTTTTGCTGACTCACCCTTGTACTGCACTGAGCATATCCTTTTCACTAAACTAGTGTTAGAACTTGCTAGAAAACTACGGGTTTTACCTGCCACATCCGCAGAGATTACAGCTGCATGTGCCTAGGCCTGCTTCTGCTAGCCACGTGTTGCATGCTGTGTCTACATTTCCTCTGGATCCTGCTGAAACCATGCTGTTATCACTTGCAACCATACTTGTGTGCCTTTCTGTAACCTCATGGATTTGACAAATCTTAATAATATTGCTTAGTGTTAAATCACTGTCACGATGCAAAATCTTTCTCACTGCAACACTGTTAATACCACACACAAGCCTGTTCTTTATTAACTCATCAAACCTACACGTTTTAGCTTTGATGTTCTTCGTGTTTCACTGTTGCAGTCATTACATTTGGGTAATCTGCTGGCAGGTTGCCGTCAGTTGGCCTGATTAACAAAGTCTTGGGTCCTGCGTCTGTTGCTGTCCCTTCTTCCATGATGTCAGGTCATCAGAGGTATAAAGCATGCAGCTGACGCCATTACATCAGTCTTTCTTGCCACGCGGTGCCCGAAGCAGAAGCAGTTCGCAAGTGCCTGTCGGACGACTCCTGAAATTTTCGTTTTCGAGTTTCAGAACGAAGTTTTCAACTAAAAAGCTAAGTACCCCATTGGGAAAACTTTTTCTTGCTCCTTACCGATGTCAGTAAAAGTTAATTGAATTACTTGTGGGAAGCAAATGCCTCAAGGATTTTCATTTGTACTGTATTCCTTGCCTAGCCCTGACCACAACGTACCTTGCTGTCGGTTTTGTGCTAAATTTAATCAACGCACTATTAAACGTTGGTATATTTTTGCTTCTAAATATTTTGGCTCACGCTTTAATTATCCAGAAATGTCATCTGTTAGCAATCTGATTACCGGAATACCTAAAAAACGCAAAGTAAAAGACAGAGAGGCCGTCGAGGTCTAAAACTGAAGACGCTTCTCCTAAGCCAGTCACCAGTTCGCTGGTACTCAGTGAGGCGCTTTCACAGCCCCTGATACCTGCTACTTCTGATTCACAGGCCTCTACTGAGACCCATTCAGAGTCCGGTATGCCACGAGATGCTTCAGTTATGGAATCCGCGGTTGTCTCTACCTTCCAGAGCTGCTGTGCAGGCACCGGCTTCTGAGGGTGTTTTCAGACCTACAGATTTGTACATTAGACCGACGCCATCTTCAAAACTAAGGCCAAAATCTATGTCTAAAAAAACGATGCCTGGGCCACATGTGCAGACCCCCTATGCCTAAAAAACAAATGATCAAAATGACTGAAGATTTAATTACTCTGATTAGGGGTAGCCAACCTCCCCCCTTCTAAGAGGCCTAGGCAAGACATTGATTATGAATATTCTGAACAGGATTCTATTTCTTCTGACTCTTCTAATGAACAGGATTTGTGTATACCTACTTATGAGGACTCTGATGCAGAAGATGCCATTCCTTCTGCTTCTCTCCCTGATGATTTTTCTTTTGGGGAAACTTTACATACCTTAAGGGAACATTTCCACTGGGAAAGTCAGGATTTCTCTGAATCTAAAAAGAGACTTAGGGATTTTCTTCTTCTTCCTCAGCATAGGCCTTTGGCTATACCTCCTGTTCTAGACATTGTTGATGATGTTTTTTTAGAATCTAGCATGGCTCCTAATTCTCTGCCTCTGGCTCCTTGTAAGCCAGGCAGATACTACAGGGTTCCTGACTCCCACAAATTCCTTTTTAAAAATCCTATTACAGATCCTGAAACCATTTTTCAGGGTCCCAGGGGCATTAAGGCTTCTACTGCTAAACCTCCTACCCCTTCTCATAGAGATTCCAGGGTGCTGGATAGATGGGGTAAGAAGGTTTACACTTCTGCAACCTTGGCAATCAGGGCTTTAAACTGTCAATTTCATATGCTTAAATATCACAGCATATCATGGGACTGCTTAAACAGAAAATGTTAATTTCTGACTGTGTGGAAAATAAAGATTTACAGGATTTATTGCATTCAGCTGAACAAGTTGGAAAACATACTTTGCAATGTGGTTTTGATTCTTTGGAGGCCTCTTGCAGGGCTGCTGTAACTGGGTCTGTGCTAAGAAGGCATGCTCGGCTCAAAGAGCAAACTCTGCCTGATCATGTTAAAGCAAAATTGCTGGATGCTCCTTTACAACAGGACTGTCTCTTTGGTAATAAGGCTGAAGAAGTTTTAAAAAAGATGGAAGATAAAGCTAAATCTATGCAAACTGTTAAAGATTTCTTACAAGTGCAACCTCCAAGATTTAGTAGGCACGGACCTACTAAGAACTGGTCCTTTCCAGTTCCTTCAAGAGCCACTCAAGTCAAACCCAGACATTCCAAAGGCTCCAGGTTTCAGTCACAAGAGACTTTTAGAACAAAACAATGGGGTGCCTCCTCCTCCAAATCTGGAAACAAAAAGGCACCTCCCTATGGTAAGCAGTCTCAATGACTTCCCTTTACACTTACACCAAATGAATGAACCCAACAGTGCAAAAGTCCACAATAATCCAAAAAATATATATCACTGCTGAGACGGAAATCACTTGAATTTTTATTGACAAATTTACAAGTTAAAAAATAATAAAAAGCTAATAAAAGAACCACTGGATTGAGCGCTTTCTTCCCTCACATAGGGATTTCATCAGAATCAACAAGCATTCCCATACTCTTCCATTTATAGCCAACTACTATGACATCACAATTAATTAATATTAAAAAATCATTGATATTGAATAGGTTTCTGATCAGAATTAAAAACATGTATAGACAAGCTCTTAAAAAATTGTGAATGAATAATTATACATAAAATACATAAATTATGTGGAAACTTTATAAATGTTACAAAATCATATTTGAACTTTTAGATTTATTTACCATTTAAAGCCTTTTTGTTTAAAATGGGTTTAATAGAAATAATTTCATTCAAGCCAGGCATTTGCCCAGCTTGTAATTTAATTTGCCACCATGTTTCTTTCTCTTCTATGTGGCTTCTATAATCCCCACCCCTTGGTTCATATGCAAGTTTCTCTAAAATTCCAAAATTGAACTCTATAAAACTATTACAGGTTATGGAATGTTTATATAAGGCATTGTTTGAATTCTTTGTGGCAATCTGATATGTGTGTTCATAAATCCTGTCCCAAAGTCTTCGTTCTGTTTTTCCCACATAAAAGGCTGGACAGGATTTACAGATGGCCAAATACACTATTCCTCTAGTTTGACAATTACCCTTGACAAAACTAATTTTGGACAATAACATATTATTTAATATTATGTAATCATTAATATATATATATATATACATTGAGAGCAATGTCCACATTTTTTAGTACCACCATAAGTTTTCCTTCCTTTACCATTTTCAAAATTTCTCTTTAAATTCGGCCCCAGTTTATAAACAAAATTAGGTTTATCTCCCCCTATACCCCATAATTTAGGATTGTTTTTAAGAATAATCCAATTCTTATTTATAATATTTTCAACCTTTTTTGCTTTACTACCATACGGTATAACCATGGCCTTTTCAAATCTAGCATTTTCTGATTCTCTAGCACTTTTACCTTCTTCCATACCTTTGTCATCACCCAACAGGGGCTTATATTTGTTACCCCATTCTCCTAAAACATATTCCTTGTAGTCCTGAATCACTTTTTTTGGATACCCCCTTTCTTCAAACATTCTAGAAACCTGGGTTAATTCATCCTCTAAATCCTTCCTTTCAGAGGTCATTCTTGCAACCCTAATCATCTGTCCCTTTATAATACTATTTTTTTGTTTAATCGGATGGTTGCTGGAATATTCTAAGAAAGAATTACTAAAAGTAGGTTTCCTATATATTTTAGAACTTTTCTCTATATATGTGTCAAGGTAATTAAGTCCCTTCTTGTTGTAAGTATGTGTAAATTTGAGAAAACTTGTACACCCGTTTAAATATAAAATAAAGTCCTGAATTATTTTTTCCGGACCTTTCCATAAAATAAAAATATCGTCCAGAAATCTAACATATAATGTCATGTACTTATAAAATTGACTGTTAAAAACATAATTTTGCTCCCACTGTAAAAGCACTAGGTTAGCAAAAACAGAGGCACATGACACCCCCATAGCTACTCCTTTTGATTGTCTGTAATATTCTCCTTCGAATAAAATGTAATTATTATCCAGGACTATCTCCATAAAATCAATTAATAGTTCTTTTTTGTTGCCATCCAAGTGGGTGTTATTGTTTAAACTCTCTGAGAAGTATTCCATTCCTTCTTCTTTTGGAATACTAGAAAACATATCTACAACGTCAATAGTTAAGAAAATCAAATCTTTTTCCCAGAAATCTTTTTTGATCTTAGATAAAAAATCCCAAGAGTCCTTCAATAAATGTTCATTATTAAAAATCTGATGTTTTAACCAAGAGTCTACTACAACTCCAAAGGGGTAGGTTTTTGATCCCCTGCCATCAATAATAGGTCTAAAAGACAAAGGGTCCAACCCTTTATGCACTTTTGGTATACCAAAAATGGTTGCAATTTTAGGCTGTAATACTTTAAGAAATCTGTATAAGTCCCCCGAGATTCTTTCTTCAATCAAATAATCTTCCAAATAATAATCAATTCTTTTATAACTTATATTGACTTCATTAAGTGATGAAGGTTTGTAGGTATGTATGTCATTAAGAATTTCAAAGATCTTTTGAGAATATTCAAGAGAGTTGTAAAAAACCATCCCCCCTCCCTTATCCGGCCTCATAACTTGAATAGTCTCATCAGTTCTAAATTCTTGCAAAATTTCATTTTCCCTTTTGCTTAAATTGTGTTTTAAGAAACCATGTTTTTCATTGTTTTTTTAACTTGTAAATTTCTTCCTCAATTGCATTTTCAAGAATACTTAAAGTGGGGTCTATTGGTGGATTAAATGTACTCTTATTTTTTAACTCTGCGTTTCTATGTACTGTTCCAGATGCATTTCGATAGTCATACATATAGGCTAAATTTAATTTCCTTATAAACATTTTTAACTCTACAATTGTTTCTATGTAATCAAAAGGCTTAATAGGGACAAATTTTAAGCCTTTCATACATAAATTGAAGTGTTCGTTTTGTATTTCCACTCCTGTAAAGTTATAAATGTGATACCCTCCCATGGTATACACTATCCCATCTTGTGTTATTGAATCTACCATTCCTTGTTCTTGTGTCTGTAAGTTTTCCAACCTATGTTCCACTGGCCCCTGTTGTCCCTTGGGCCCACATCCCAGTCTTGCCGGTACTGAAAATGGTGTTTTTTTTTACTCTCTACACAATTGTTACTAGAATATTCAAAATTCTCTCTTCTATTTGCCACATTTCTTGTATTAGGTTTACGCTCATAGTGCTTGTTGCGCCAAACTTTATTGATTTTTTTGTCATTATTATCATTTTTCAAAATGTATGCCTTATTACTCTTGTATTCTTCCAAATCTTGTTTAAGTTTTTTACACTTTGAAATAATTTGTCACATTTAAAATCCACATTTTTCAATCTTTCTGTAATATAAATCTTCCATTTCCGAAAACAAGTCATTTTTTATCCTACCATTTTTATTTTTTAATTTTTATCATTTTAATAGTGTATTTGGCCATCTGTAAATCCTGTCCAGCCTTTTATGTGGGAAAAACAGAACGAAGGCTTAGGGACAGGATTTATGAACACACATATCAGATTGCCATAAAGAATTCGAACAATGCCTTATATAAACATTCCATAACCTGTAATAGTTTTATAGAGTTCAATTTTGGAATTTTAGAGAAAGTTGCATATGAACCAAGGGGTGGGGATTATAGAAGCCACATAGAAGAGAAAGAAACATGGTGGCAAATTAAATTACAAGCTGGGCAAATGCCTTCCTTGAATGAAATTATTTCTATTAAACCCATTTTAAACAAAAAGGCTTTAAATGGTAAATAAATCTAAAAGTTCAAATATGATTTTGTAACATTTATAAAGTTTCCACATAATTTATGTATTTTATGTATAATTATTCATTCACAATTTTTTAAGAGCTTGTCTATACATGTTGTTTTTAATTCTGGTCAGAAACCTATCCAATATTAATGATTTTTTAATATTAATTAATTGTGATGTCACAGTAGTTGGCTATAAATGGAAGAGTATGGGAATGCTTGTTGATTCTGATGAAATCCCTATGTGAGGGAAGAAAGCGCTCAATCCAGTCGTTCTTTTATTAGCTTTTTATTATTTTTTAACTTGTAAATTTGTCAATAAAAATTCAAGTGATTTCCGTCTCAGCAGTGATATATATTTTTTGGATTCCCTTTACACTTACCAAGCACTTACCTTTTAGCTGCCCCTTTGGGGGAAAACTGGCACTTCATGCAAGAAACTGGCAACTTATAACCCAGGACAAATGGGTTTTAAATATAGTATCCCAGGGATACAGATTTCATTTCCACACATTTCCAATCACAAAAGGATGGCCAGACCTGCCCCCAAGTCAGTGGGCAGAGGCCCAGAAACAAGTACTGTCCCTCATGAACATGGGGGCTATTCAACCAGTACCAGAAGAGGAAAAGGGACAAGGTTTCTATTCCACATGTTTCCTGGTACCCAGAAAAGACAAATCATGGCGTCCAATTCTGGACTTCTCTACTGTAAACACATTTCTGGACATTCCAAGATTCAAGATGCTAACTATTCAACAGTTACTTCCTATGCTAGGCAAAGGTGGCTGGTTGGTAACTCTAGACTTAAGAGGCTTACCTGCCTATCCCAATCAGGGAATCTTGCAGAAGATACCTCCGCTTCAAAGCAGGCAACTTGCATTACCAGTTCTCTGCACTGCCCTTTGGCTTATCTACTGTGCCCAGGGTCTTCACAAAATGCCTGGCTCCAGTAATTGCATTTTGCAGGCAAAGAAATATTCAAATTTATCCATACCTGGACGATTGTCTAATTCAGGCAGAAAACAGGGGCATTCTTCTAAAACATCTGGCATTTGTAAAAAGGGTTATAACTTGTCTAGGGTACACCATAAACGAAACGAAATCACAACTGGTACCCTCTCAAAAACTTACATTCCTGGGTGCAAGCTTGAATACAACTGCCCAGATGGCTTACCTTATACCAGAAAAGCAAATTCATTTCGTAACTTACTTCAAAGAGGTGGCCACAAAAACCCTATCTGTAAGACAAATTCTGCAAGCCTTGGGGTTCTTGGCCTCCTGCATTCTTCTAATTCCATATGCAAGACTGCATATGAGGAAACTTCAGTGGTACTTAAAAAGTTTATGGAGTCAACATTGTCACAGCCTGGAAACAATGATTCCTATCATAACTTGCCTGCAACTAGAGTTCCTACGGTGGGCAGAGGCCTGCCACCAAAACAAGGGACTGCCATTCACTCCACCCCCTGCCACCCAAACCCTAACTACAGATGCATCAGACTATGCTTGGGGGGGCTCATCTGGCAAGGAAGTGCATTCAGGGCAACTGGAGCTCAAATCAAATGCACCTTCATATCGGTCAAAAAGAGATGCTAGCTGTACAGAATGCACAGACAGCCTTCAAGGACTACCTTCATCCAGGACAATTAATGATAGACAGACAACACCACAGTTATGTGGTACATAAACAAGCAGGGGGGTGCACACTCCTATCCCCTTTGCAGACTAGCCATGGCATTGTGGAACACGGCCTTGACCTATCATATACAACTACAAGCTCAAGTCCTGCCAGGAAAGCTGAATACTCTGGCAGACGAACTAAGCAGAAATCTCATGGACCCACACGAATGGAAACTAGAACCACAAATTTTCAACATGTTGACATGCAAATGGGGGAGTCCAGACAGATCTTTTTGCCTCACCCCAAAACTATCAGTTGGACAAATTCTGCACAAGAACTCATGACAAAAAAGCCTGGAAAGTGGATGCTTTATCATTCAGCTGGAAAAACCTATCAGTCTATGCTTTTCCCCCACTGCCTCTGCTCTCCAAAGTTCTACTAAAAGTCAAACAGGTCAAACCAAAAATTATTTTGATTGCTCCAGACTGGCCTCGCCAACACTGGTACCCACTCCTGCACAATGCTCCTGTACAATGTGTTGCACCTTCCACCGTGGCACCTGCCTCAGAAACCTTACTTACTGTCTCAGCAGAACAACCAAATTCTGCACACTCAGCTCCAAACTTTGAATCTTGCAGCTTGGCTAATCACCTAAATTCACCCTTAGCATCCCTCAGCAAACCTGTGATGGATGTCATTTTGGGGGCAAGAAGGCCTAGTACTAGAAAGTCTTATGCTGACAAATGGAAAAGATTCTGTGCCTGGAATCAATCACAAGGGATAAGCACAGCAGTGCCCAATATTCCTCAGATTTTACAATACTTAACTGAGATGCTTCACAAGGGCCTGTCCTTTTCTTCCATAAAAATCTATGCCTCAGCCATTTCAGCTCATTACAACACAGAACCTCCCCTCTTCTCTCATCCTCTACTAAAGCAGTATTTCAGAGGGGCCAAAAACTTAAGACCACCCAGGAGAGCTCCAACCCCTGCCTGGGACCTCAATTTTGTATTGGAAAAACTCACTCTACCTCCTTTCGAGACAGCTGCTACTTCAGATTTAAAGTTTCTCTCCTGAAAAACAGCTTTCCTTTTAGCAGTCACTTCAGCTAGAAAGATTTCCAAATTACAGGCTCTTATGGCAGTGGAGCCTTTCATTATTTTTCATGCAGACAGGGTGTCTCTCAGGACCAATCCATCCTTCATGCCTAAGGTGGTATCCAGTGTGGTTCTTAATCAGACCATTCATTTGCCAACTTTCTTTCCCAATCCACAGAACAAGGGGGAGCGGATTCTGCATTCATTGGATGTACACAGACAACTTAGATTTTACTTAAACAGGACAAAATCTCTAAGAAAGTCTGAACAACTACTGGTGGCATTTGTTGCAGGGGCAGAGGGAAAGGCTATTTCAAAGTAGACTATTTCCAAATGGATAAGCCATTGTATTAGTTTCTGCAGTCTTTTTAAAAAACACCTAAAAGAATATCTTAAAATACATTGGCTCTGTCCTTGCTCTAAACCAGACTGATACCTCTACTGCCCCCCATTGTACTCCCTATACTTCTCTACTCTAGTGTTCTATACTGCTCTACTCTACTCTTCTATGTTCCCTACCTTATTAACATCTAAGGTAACCTAATCAAGATTTTTCCTTGCAGTATATTAAAAAAAAATTACTTTTTTTCTTTGATTTTCTCTCATATGTTGCTTTTTCTCAATTTTTAATCTCAGCTTAGACCTACTATTAGACTCTGATTACCTGTTTTGCTCCATTGCCTATTGCATTTTATGGATTTTATTTTTATTCAATATTCCAACAACGGAGCATTTATCTGACTGGTTGGCAGACAAACTTTTTATCTTGGTTTTTCTACTTTTTTTCTTTGAATTTCTCTCGTATGTTGCTTTTTCTCAATTTTTAATCTCAGCTTAGACCTACTATTAGACTCTGTGCAAATTTATCCTTATGTACAATCGAAACAATGTACAGCATTCTCATGTTACTATTGTATATATTCTATGTTTTGTTACTACCTATACAATTGAAACAATGTATAGCATTCTCATGTTACTATTGTATATATTCTATGTTTTGTTACTACCTATGCTTGGAACTTTTCTCCCCGGGCCTCTACTGAAAATGGACATATATTCAGTTAGACTAGCCCGGTCAACAAATGTAAAATAAAATAAAAATAAATATATGCAACATGGTAAAACTATCCACCAGGGGATCAGATCTCATTACACCAGGGCTGCATCTACTTCTACAGCCTTTCTCAGAGGTGTTCCTACCAAAGACATTCTAGAAGCTGCTACCTGGAGCTCAGTTCATACATTCACCAAACATTACCATTTACCTTTCTTCTCTAAATCCAGAGCCGGCTTTGTCACTGCTGTCCTGCAGGGCCTTATAGCTTGTCCTAATGCTGTATATATCCATCCTCCCAACCATAGCTTTGGGAATCTACCCAAATGTAATGACTGCAACAGTGAAACACGAAGAACATAGTACAGTTGTGTACACTTACCATAAATGTAGATGTTAGAGTGTATTCACTGTTGCAGTCCTAGTTACCCTCCCTCCAACCCCCTGTTTTTCTCTTACTATGCCTCTAATTTGCTTTACTATGCTTAAAAGCCTTTTTGGTGTATTTGCTTTTGTTTGGAGGTATATTTTTGTGTTTTTAATTACTTAAATATTTAGCTCCCCATTTGGGGGGCACCTGACATCTGGGGAAAGAAAAACTGATGTAATGCCATTGGCTGCATGTTTTATACCCCTGACGACCTGACATCATGGAGGAAGGGACCGCAACCAACGCAGGACCCAAGACTTTGTTAATCAATCCAACTGAGGGCAATCTGCCAGCAGATTACCCAAATGTAAGGACTGCAACAGTGAATACACTCGAACATCTACATTTATGGTAAGTGTACACAACTCAAGTCAGTAATATAAGCTGCAGAAGTTTCCCCTTGCTTTTGATCTCTTGTATAAAACAAATGCCTCTCTAATGTAACATTTGTGTGGGGGTTGCACGTTTCACTGAATTTGCATTTCAAACACTCTGGGTCCTCCCTTGATTCAGCCTGTACAACAATATGATGGTTTTCCCCTTCTTCATATACTGCTGGTGCATACACAAATGAACAAATGCTGTCTTTCAGTGGCCTTAGACTAGCAAAATGAATGCACTGGTGTGTGCATCTTTGCCAGAATAAGCTGCTTATATAAAAATATTGTACTCTTCCTCAAATGTTCTCCAATTCTCTGCAATATTCTGATCGAATACAAGTGGTGATGGTTTTCGAAATCCATCTGCCGTGCCAATAAATTACAGTAAAATGCAATGCAACCCAAGTCCATTGGTAACTGTACAAGCATGCACACTTATACAGAAATTTGTGCCAGTACTTGCAACTATGCCCAATAGCACAATCCTCTGAATAACTGAACTTTGCGAAATAAATCTCCTGGGCACAGGAATACTCTTGAAATCACTGTACTATAAGAAATCACCCCTTATTAGTGTAAGAAACATTTCAAAATAACTGCACAGTGCAAATAAACTGGGCAGAAGAAGCTCAGAGTAAAATTTCAAATTAATTGCACTTTGTGAATAAACAGTAAGCAGCACACTGAAACTTTCCCAAAATGGCTGTGCTTTGCTAAATAACTGCAGTACAAGAAACAACCTGTAATGATGGCACTCTGCAAATAGACACATCCAGCACAATAAACTTTTCGAAATGGCTTTATTTTGACTGCACTTTACGAAATAGTTGCACTTTGCACACAAACTCTTTGGAATAAATGTACAGTAATAAGCACACACTGTAAGTACTTTTACAGAGTTTGAGATGCTTCGAATAACTAGTTATGCCCTGAGTAGCTTCAATCAGTGTGAAACGCTAGTTTATTCCAAAACACAGTAGTTTGCCAAAAAAATGCAGTCAGTTGCCTTGCTTTATTAATGCATAATGTGCCCCTTTATTATATTAGTTATGCTTGTTTAAGCTCTTTTCATGCCTATTATAATTTTCTTGCACTCATCTTACTCTAAACATGCTTGTTTTGTAATTACGAGGTAATTCCAAACCCCTTATGTGCTTTTCTGATAATCATTTTATCATATCTTAATTTTAAACATTTCATTAACAAACTTTTTGTGCCTCTCGCTTGCATAATAATGAGTTCTGTGCATTTCCTTGTAATGCTCTGTTTTATCATTTTTATAAAATAAATCATTTGTTCAAGTTTTCATTACCTTTGGTTCATTTCTGGCCTTTTTTGTACTTGGTTCTCTTAGTTCACCTTAACTTTTAACTCTGCACCTCGTAGCTTTGAAAAGCAGTCTCTGGAATCCCGGTTCTGGCACCATGTCACTCATCTGGTCAGGATAAAACAGACCAACATACCTTGGTTCTGTTCAAGCAGCTTTATTATGTACAAACACATCAGGATTGAGGCTTAACTTTAACTTGGCTAAACTTATAAACAAACTAGCTATCACACTCGTACATGCTCACTCTCTGGCTGCACTCTCAAAATGGCACTGAAGCTAGGACATGCTTGCAATTCATATGCATGTGCTGTCTTTGAAACGCTTCTTAAGGGTACAGCACACACATACTAACTGTTCTACAGATTCTTCAAATGGATGTGTTTCTAGACATTGTCCACCAGTGGGGTATTCCTCAAACGGACCTTTTAGCCTCCCTCATGAACAGACAACTTCCACAGTTTTGTGCCAGAAAGCCCCATCCTCTGGTCTGGAATGTGGACTCCCTCCCTTTCTCTTGGAAGGGGATGTTTCTATATGCATGCTCTCCCCTTCTCCTCATTCCAAAAGTCCTGTCCAAAATTCAGCAGGACAAACCAAAAATCTTGCTGGTGACTCCCTTCTGGCTGGAACAGCACTGGTTCCCTCTCCTCCTGCATATAGCCAAGGGCAGTCATCACAACTTACCTCACAGAGTGGACCTCCTCACACAAGACAAAGCAACCTTCCTCTATCCCCACTTAGCGACTCTTCAGTTAACTCTTTGAGTGATAGGATACTAATCACTTTCAACACCTATTCTCTGAGGATGTGCTTACAGTCCTGAAGGAGGCCAGGAAACTAAATACCAGAAAAGCTTGCTTAGCAAAATGGAAGAGGTTTTTAATATGGTGTCTAAAATGAAATCAGGACCCATTAACAGTAGAAATACCCCTGGTTTTGACTTTTGTGTGAATTTCTTAACACTGGTTTGGCTTATTCTTCAGTAAAAGCTCATGTGTCAGCCATATCTGCTTGTCTGCCTTTATCTCCCCCATTGGCTAGCAGATTTGAAACAACATTTCTTAAAGGCATCCTAAACATTAGGCCTCCCAGGGACCTTGACTTTGTCTTGGAAAAGCTGACTATCCAACCCTTAAAGCCAGCTTCCTCCTCATCTCTTCAGTACTATTCCTGGAAAACTGTGTTACTCCTAGCCTTAGCTTCAGCCAGCCAAGTGTCTCAGCTACAGGCCTGTATGATATCTCCACCCTTATTTGGGGTTCCACAAAGAAACGTTCTCCCTGCACATAAATCCCTCATTTATGCCTAAGGTATTCAATGACCTTTCTCTAAATTAGTCTATCCACTTGCCTACCTTTTTCTCTTTCCCCAGAACCCTAGTGAGAGGGTCCTCCATACTTTAGATGTCCACAGGCAACTTATTTTATTTGGATAAGACCAAGGCTGTTAGAATGTCAGATCAGCTTTTTATTTCTTACGACCCCAGGGCTCTGGGATAGGCTGTGTCCAAGCAGACTGTTTCCTCCTGCTACACTCGGCATGGTAAGATCTGTAGTCCCTTGTTAGGGCTCATTCCACCAGGGCTGTTGCCTCCTCTGGGGCCTTTTTCAAGGGATTGGACACTAATTTAATTCTTGAAGCAGCTACATGGACCTCAGTCCGTACCTTTTCCAAACACTAATATTAGATGTAATTCTAAATTTAGAGCAGTGTGTGACAGAGACATACTGCAGACTTCCTGGAAAGCTCCTCAGCTACTCCCTCCTCCCTTACTTCATGAGCTTTGGTATTCTTCCTCATGTTATGAACACTGCAACAGAAGAATAGAAGGACATAGAATAGTGTAAAATCTTACCATAATGATATATGTTCTCTTCTCTGTTGCAGTATTCCTATCCTTCCCTCCTTTCCCTTGGCCTTGCTTCTTCTTGGATGGTTTGTGTCCTACTTCCTTAGGCTGGCATTCCTCCTGGGGCAGTCAGTTATGAGGATGGGGCATGCGTCACTTTTATGGCTGATGGCTGATTACAGCCGCAGTGTGATGTACCACACACCCTACAGTAGTACCTACAGATGTAAAGTCTTTTGTATACTGGCCGAAGTTGGGTCACCTATGACAGGGAACTCCCTCATGTTATGAATACTGCAACAGAGAATAGAAGAACATCTGTCATTATGGTAAGATTTTCCACAACTATTCTTTCCTTCTCTCTCAAACCCCCCCCCCCCCCCATGACTTCCTCCTTAAATTGTATTAGGTCAGCATTGGAGTACTACAGATTTTGTCTGGGAAAGGATGATGAGAGCTGTTGGGAAGGATGAAATTGATGTGAGTGGTGTCCATCCCACTTGATAAATAGGATGGATCAAATTGACCTTGGGTCTGCCCAAAGAGAAGCTCCTTCTCTGGTACACCAGTGGATTCCCTACTGTTAGCCAGAGACTATTTGCTTCACTTCTGTCTTTTCCTGGGTACCAGTGTTTTGGGAGACATTGTCTTTTCTGGACCTTCCCATGTCTGCACTAGCAGGATTAGATCCTTGGGTGCTGACTCCAAATTGTCCAACTCACTTGACTACAATTGCTTCTGATTCACTGGGCCTCAATGCCTGCCTCTCGATGCCTTCTCTTTGATACCATCTTCAGAACGGCCTCATGTGGTCCATTTGTTCATGTCTGTGTCATCTGTGTTCAAGTTATTGGCTCAAACATCAGAGCAATCCAGTCAGTGAACACCAATGCCTCTGACCTGAATGCCATCAATATTTGCCTCTTTTAGGTCAAACATAGTATCATCTCTGAGATCTCTGGTGCTGATAGATTATGGAATCAGCATTTAATTTTTCAAGAAAATGATAGGCTGTTGCTCCGTACAGGCAGGGGATGCTCCAACTTTGGCTCCATTTCTTGCCACACATCAGTCTGCAGTCTTCTCTCCTTATCTATCATGGGGATAGGACAGACTTAAAGATCTTAAACAATCCCTCTGTTTTTTAATTTTTCCAAGTCTTTTGGGTTTTTAATACCATGATTGGAATGGACCCCATTCCTAAGTCAAAGTACAATTAGTTAATGAAATTAGTATTGTTTCAATCTTTGATGTCAGCCAGAAGTGCTCTTCATAGCACCACAGTGTGCCAGTAATGATGACTCCTGCGATTCGTATGGGGGTTACATGTATTGGTAACATATCTAAATATGATTGTAGATTCTTTTTTATACATAACTAAATGATTGTATATTCTTTTTTATAAGACCCGTAGATCCTACTGTTATTGGAACCATCTAGGTATCTTCCACATTGCTGTCATTTCTGGCTGCAAATCCTGATATTGTATGACTTTGTGTATCTCTGTATCCAGGACACTGTAGTCACTGGGTGTGGCAATTTCTATAATCAGTGCTACTTTTGTCTTCTTTTCATGGACCACTATATCTGGTTTTCTAGCATCAATCCTTTGAACTGTTGGTAATAGATAATCCCATGTAATGTAGACCTCATCATTTTCTATGATCCTTTGTGGCTCATGTTTCCAGTGATTTTCAGTCACTTCAATACCATAATGTTTGCACAATCCCCCAGTGCAATAGTCTTGCCACATAATTGTGCCTTTCAATATACAGACCTTCACGCAGCAACGAGGTGTGCAACTCAAACTCAAAATAGAAAACAAACAGCAGCAGTGGGTTCAGGTACAAAAGCCAGATCACAATTCATCCAAGTCTTTATTCACTTAAAAACACGAAAGGTGTAGCCACATATAAACACAGTAATCCAAAAAATGTGAACAGTATTCCAAGCGCTTTCGTCTCTGATGATTCAGAGACTTTTTCAAGGAAATTAGAAAACTGTTACAGAACTCTATTTAAAAAGGACAGATCCACCCCTAATTACCATTGAACCAATGAAGGTACAACTGAATAATAAATATAACAGTAATAATAAATATAGAGGTGTGCAACTGTTTCCAATTCTGTTTTTACAAAACCTACATTTGTCTGTTTCTTGGGCCACCAATATTAACCTTTCATCTCTTGGTTTGAATTTGCCTCTCCTTAACCGTTCCTTGCATTTGTTTGTGAGCAACATGAGGTTCTTCCAGAAGTTTTCTATACTTGCAGCTATATGAATTTTCCACATTTCTTGCCTTCTCATCTGGTCCTCCACCTTATATTCTGTTGTTTTTGGCACATTCATCTACTGCCTGCTTTTTATCTACTTCTGGTTTAACTTCCATTCCTGCTTGATGCAAATATGCTTCTGCTAGATTAAGCAGAGAAGTCATCTTAGATTTATTCTCCTCATGTTTCAAAACTTTCATTACATTTGGGTTTTGTGAGGTCAGCAGATGTGTGGAGTCCCACAGTTGCAGATCTGTACATGTAATCAATTTCAAGGAGGTTCATCCCTCCTTTGGAGCGAGGAATATATAATCTTGGTATTCACTGATTTTTAGAAATCATTTGATGAGCATGAAGCATCCTTCTTGCTTTCCTATCTAATCTATCCAACACATTTTGGGGCCAGTTAATCACTCCCAAACTGTAAGTTAGGACCGGAAGAGCAAATTGGTTTAGAGTTTGGATTTTGTTCCTAGATGTTAATGCTGTTTTCCAAATGAATTTAAGTCTTCTAAGTATTCTTAAGTTTTATTTGCATTTGTTCATGTTTTATTGTTGTTCCTACATCAATTCCCAAATATTTATACACTTCCACTTGCTTATGATCCTTTATATCACATTCTTGTCCTAACTGATGTTTTCTTGGTGTTGCAGTTTTCCTGCTTTAAAGGTTGCTTTTGTGCATTTATCAGGACCAAATGACATTCTTATATCTGAAAAAGTTTTGACAAAACTTGCAGCTGTGGTTTCAGTTCCTCATCTGATGAGCTATACAGTTTTAAATCATTGACAGAGAAGATGAGAAGTCTTTACATTTTGTTGTTTCCTAGGGGCCAAGTTATAGCCATGGCCTAAGCTGTTAAGTAGACAGCTTAATGGGTTAAGGACAAGGCAGAATAGCATCAGTGACAGCCAGCCTGGAATATCCCCCTTTTAATTTTTATCCCTGGAATAATATTTTTTTCCTTTATCATGGCTTTTGCAAAGTGGTCTGTCACTGTTTCATGGTCACTGTAATGTAGTCGAGTAGTGTAGGGTGTATCATGTACATTTTTAAGAACTCTCTTATCCATGAATGTGGGATACTATCAAATGTTTTTTTTTTTGTAGTCAATCCATGGCATACTTAAATTCTTCCCCTTTTTACATTTCTCTACTTTGACTTTAACTACAAATGATCCTTTGTTCCATGTGACCTTTTCTTTATTGTCATAGTAGAATTTTCTTCTAAATGACTATAAACTCTGTCAGCATTAATTCCAGTGTATAGTTTATAGGTCGTCGGAAGGTAAGGTATTGGCCTATAATTTTTAGGGTAGCTTGCAGGTTCACTTCTTAAGTAGGAGCATTGTTTTTCCTGTTAGCCAGGTTGGTGCCTCTTCAGGTTGCACATATAAATAGTTCTTACTCATGGCTGAATCTTTGTGCAAACATTTTAATACTTTTAACCAGAAGTTAGGTGTTGCATCTGGGCCTGGGGTTTTCCATTTAGAGGCTTTTCTTAACTTTGTTTCAGTCTCTCTGGCTGTTGCTTCATCCCATTTCATATCTTGTATCTTTAAACTTTTTCTTTCTTTTACTACTGTCCATTTAGCATCTTTATGTTCCATAGGATCTTCTATTTCTTCTTTCCTTTTACCTTATTTCCCCAAGTCTCTAAAATATTTGTATTTTTCCTTTATATTTATGTACTTATCTTCTAAGTTTTTCTGGCTGTACTGAGAATTTTAGTTTATTTGAGATAGTACATCATGGATCCTGATCTGTTCTAATATTGCGCATTGCTTTTATCACATCTGTCTTTCTAATACTGCTCATTGCTTTTATCATGTCTATCTTTCTAAGTATTTTTCTTGATCTGTTCCCTCTTCTGTACTCGTCTAACAGTGCCACTTCTTGTCTTAATTGCTTTATAGTTTTCTCTATTCAATATGTCCATGATGGTATTCGATTTCTCCCTTTCCCTCACTACCCTGTGTTCTTGTGTTAGAACTGTATCAGTTATTAATTTAGCTGCACAGTAATACATCTTTACTTATGTTATATCACATGGATCTCTATTGACAGTGCTAATTACTGTGTTCATTTGTTTTATCAAACTTCTGACTTTTTTAGGTTTTGTTGACCTTCTGCATTCTATTTCTTTCATTAATCTTAATGTGCATGTTTCTATTAAATCAAAGAACTCTTCTCTTAGCTAGTTTTCTTCTAAACTGAGGGCACATTTTTTGTTGTCCATTTCCTGCAGGCATTCCATGGAAAGTTCTGTTGCATCTTCCTGTGGCACATTCTCTTCAAATTCATCCTGTGCCATCCGTTGCTGTGTCATATGGGAACTTACTAGCCTATCACTCCTCAGCATCAACTGCGTCAGACTTTCCACAGTTTTCTGTTCGTTCCCTTGCTGTCCAGCTTCAAGTGAATGTTTATATTGGTTTCCTTTGAAAGGCTCCAAAATATCTTTATATGGCACCTAACCAATTGCATCCCATTCCACTGGTTTCCCCTTAGTTTGAAAGTCCACTGCTCTATCTTGTTGTGATGCTTTCTGAATTTGATTTTCTACACTGAATCCTTCACTTCAGAGGTACTCCATAACCTCTGTTTCTATTTCGTTAACTTCTCCATTACTAATCTCCTTTTCCTCTTTGTCTTCTTTTTTGTATTGTAAAGTTATACTTGTCATAGGTTCATAGATTAGTACTAAGCTAACTGCCCTTGTGAGCCATTTTAAGACTAGCCAATTATCCCTTGTGAGATTCAAACCCTGCACCTTCTATTTGTAAGGCAAACACCTTAACCATTAGGCCACCCTCCCAACCTGTCTGGATTCCTTTGCCTGTATTTCTCTTCATATATCTTTGGTGCTGCTGTTTTTGTATTGATTAGTTTTGCTTTCTCCTTTGCATAAATATTACACCATATTAAATCTCTTTCATGTGCATATTTCTTTCAAATGTCTCCTGAACGTCCTCTTTCTCCTTACTTTGGAGAATCGTTCCATCATGCTGTCATGTAACATTTGTTAGACATTCTACACCAAATTCTTCACTTTGCAGTCACTCCATAACTTCATTTTCTATTATTTAACTTCTGCTCTTCTTTTCTACATTCCCTCTTTGTGATATTTTTTGTTATTGTGAAATTTTCCATGTCTGGATGCCTTTGCTTGTATTGCTCTTTGAATATCTTTGGGGCTGCCTTTTTATGTTGATTAATTTGGCTTTTGCCTTTGCATAAATATTGTACCGTATCAGTTCTCTCTTTCCCATGTCCAGATTTCTTTTTTATACTTTTTGAAAATGTCTAGGTTTTGTTTATATTTTTGCACTTCCTCGGATGCTTTTTTTTTTTTTTTTTGTTTGTTTTTTTACACAAACAGACCAAAGTTTCTTGGTCTATATACTGTTTTTCACAAATCTGTTGTATTAATGACCACACATTTTTATCTGAAGCTTCTGACAATTTTTCTTGTGAAAGTGTTTTTTTTCCTCTTTCTCTTACAATCTTTGTGTTTATCTTGTGTCTGGAAATTCTGGTCTTTTTGCATAATAGTAACAATACATAATTTCTTTCTTATCTTCAGTAGTCCACTTTATTGTCTTTTTGCTCTTCTTTGGCCTATCAGTTTTTGTGGACTGCTACTTCCTTCAATGGGAGGCATCCTTCCCCTGGGCCTGGCCTGGCCCGATTGTAGGAATGTTTCCATATTTTGAGGATTTTACACCATCATTTCTTCCAATCCTGGCACCAGTGCGCTTACCAGGATTGGGCACGTTTTTATCATGGGTTTTGTGCACCCAGCTATCTTTTTTCATTTTTGACCTACTTCCTGTCCATCATATGTGCTATATAAATACAGCCTATATATCAGTGTTGACTACTCTGCTTGCTGACTTATCGCTCCATTCCCTCTATGGAGGTCATCATGAATCTTCAGGTGCTACTGGAGAGTCCATTCTGGAACTACTTCAAAAACCTGCTTGCAAGAGGAGGCACATGGACTAACTTGTGTAGTTCCTTACCCTGGACTCTGACCTCAGTGAGGGGGTCCCCTCCAGAAAATGCCAAATTTAGCAAAGTGTTGCCATTAATGCACCAGAGAGGTACTTGGCAGACCCAAACCCTCCTTGTCTGGATAAGGAGATGTAAGATCTGCACCCTCAGTATCTTGGGTGATACCTCCTGGTGACCACATGATAGATCTGGAGGTAGAGAAGGCATGGCAGGAGCCTGACATGTTGGAAAGCATTCCATGAAAACTGGGCAAGATTTCAAGCAAGTGGCCTCTGGTAGACTCCATTTTTGTGGTAGTGGTCACCATGAAGGACGTGTCCAATGACAGTCCAGCAGTCCATCCTAACAAGGAGTCTAGGATGATAATTACTTGGAGAATCACAAGTACGCCTGAGGCATGTTTGCCCTAAAAGCTTACTTAAGTCATATGACAAGACTCCAGAGAGGTCTTGTAGACCAAGCATTAGACTTTTGGGGGGATCCTGCCACATTTGACACTTGGAAGCAACTCTGGTCTCAGGTGTATTCATGCTAACCATTTCTAGCCTTTCCATGAGACTTTGCTCAGTTCTGCCAGTTAAAATGGCAAGTACTGACATTACCATGTGGTGCCACCTTTCTCTGCATGTGCAATTTTGCACACAACTTCAAGGCATTCTTTGCTGATGCTGCTATCAATGGATCCTCACGCTTGGAACCTAAGGTCAAGGAAGAACTAAAGAGCAATCAGAAAGGTAAGATGCTTGTCTGCCTTAGGAGTGTTCATTTTGAGACACTGCATAATTCCATATGTGATCTCATTAAAAAAAATCCAGCAGTTTCCTTACAACTTCTTTTCTGATAGGAGTAGACATGACAAAGGAAGTCCCTTTAATGTACACTGCCCCTGGGGCAGTGGAGGCTGCAGAACTAGGGATTTAGAGGTCTTTTCTTTGGGGATGAACTTCATCATCCATGGAGGGGTTGCCCAGATTGCTTCTGTCTTGAGGAAGTTAGAGGTAGGCTGTCTCCTCAAGATGAGTGGATGTTTTTTACACAGGACAACGGCGTGAAGAGCATGATATCCAGAAGCTGTCATTCCATTCTTCTCTGCTGCAAAATGTCATTTCTGCCACCCCATCGGAAAAGAGCAGTGATTTAAGGAGATTGCAAACCATATTCAAAAAACTTCAGTTGAGGAGATACCACCAGACCAGAAAGGTCCAGAGTCTATTACAGGTTCTTTTTAGTTCTAAAGAAGGTAAATGATTTTTGACCCAATCTAGACTTAAAAAGACACAACTCTGATGGTCATTTTTGCAAGCTATCCTTCCCTGCTTACAAGAGACTGACTGGTACAGATGCTTACCTCCATTTCAAGATCGCAAAGAAGTCTAGAATGTAATTACAAATGTTCTTCGTAGTCAGTGTTGCTGTACTGATTCTTGGGTCTTCCTGCCATGAGAAGCCCACAGCCAGTTCATTTACCAGGGTCTTTACATCATCTCTGACATTTGGACATCTCGGGTATAAGAGGTGCATCCTATGGCACCATCTTCAGTTCTTTCTAGCCATGTAGTCCAATGCAGTACTCAATTTTATCTTACACTTGCAGTTTGTCACACAGCTTGTTTTTTTTTTTTTTCCCAGAGTTTCCTACAACCTTCTTTCAGATAAGTACTCTGTTGGGAAAATTTCTTCTAATTAATGTTTAAAAAGGTTACAAATTTCTTGAATTGTGGGAAGAAAATCCTACATAAAGATTTCCATTCCTGTGTTTGTTTTGGGGGCCTAAGCACGACATTTCTAGTTGTCAGGATTGTGCTAGGTTTCTCTTTAAAACCTTAAGCATTAGGCCAAAGTTCTTGCAGTGCATCCCACATAGTCCTCAGACTCAGTTCCATATGCTTCTTTGTACACCTTGACTTCCTGTGGTTCCTTTCCCAAGAGATGTAATGATATGAAAATGAAGAATGGCTCTGCACATGATGGAGAACCTTCAGTGTCTGCCATCAGCTCAGCAATGTAGTCAGGTGAGATGCCTTTGCAGCCCCCAATTCTGAAAATTACTAAGCCTGAGACCCCCTGGTGGACGCATTTCAGGAGGCCCTATGGTTATGACATCAATGTCTGTTGGGTCTGAAGCTGCTCCAGGGGCTTTGGCTACCAGAATTTGAGATTTGGTTTCTGAGAGAGATTGCTTTACTTACATAGTGGTGCACAAACTTACTTCAGGAAACCAGACCACAGTCACAGTCACCTGACCACTTACTGAGGCCTTGCTTTCAAAACATTGGACACCTAAGCCAAAGTTTTTGGAAAGCTTCCCCCTGCCTACAATCCAGTCTGCAGTTGTTTCAGCCCAGGGTGAGACAAAGGACCTACTTAAGATACCTAATGGCTTTTATGAATTCCAGGGAGCACAGTGAGCCACTGGTGTCAGCCTCTGCAGCTTCTCCTGGTAAAAGAAGGATGGTGTTTCTGTTCAGGAGAACTCCAATTCCTCATAATCCGAAGATGAGGAAGAGTTGTCTTATGCTGAATACCCTCCAATCCTTCCCTGACTCTGAGATGCTTCTTCTCCTGAGGATTTATCTTATGGGGATACATTGCACGAGATGAAGGAGACTTTTAATTGAGAGAGCAAAGAATTTTCTCAAGCTCAAATGCATTGCAGGCAACTTCTAAGCCTGCCATCTCCCAGACCATTTGCTAGTTCCTCAGTTCATATAGTTCTTGATGTCTTTGAGGATATCTCTCTGCACCCTGACTTCCTGCCTCCTGCCAGATCATTTTTATAGAGTGCTTGACCTCCACAAGCACCTCTGCAAGAATTCACAAGCAGATCCCTCTGTAGTGTCTACTGAATCCATGGAGGGGTGCCCCTAAGAGTAAAGCTAGACACCCTTTGCCTAATGACAGAGAAAGTATATTTTTAGATCTGGGAAAAAAGACCTGCACATCTGATACCCTGGCTATGAGGCCTGCTAGTTTCACATGTTAAGATACTTAAAATTCATTAAAAGAACAAATCATTGTTAAAGCAGAGGGAATTACAGACAAGGTACTATATATATATATATATATAGAGAGAGAGAGAGAGACGTAGGAGACAGCTGGATCAGCATGCCAGGTTTCCAGACATACACTGAAATGTGGTTATGATGCTTTGGGTGCATCATGTAGAGCATCTGCTATGGTTTGTGTCATGCATAGATGTGCTTGGCTGAGGATCCAACCACTGTCTGACCAAGGAAAGGATGAAATACTGAATGCCTCACTGGATAAATGAGTGGGGAAACAAATCCAAATGATAAAAGAATTTTGTCTCCCACACTTAGATATAACATGAAATCTGAAGTAGGAACATCATTTGTCAGCAACCAGTGGGATACGGATCCGATCTCGGATCCGAGTCGGCAACTTCTAACATAGCATAGATCCGAGCTCCTAGCTCCTCCCCTTACCCATAATCCCCTGCCTGCCCTAACTGACCCCAGATCTAGTTTGCCGCTCTTCAAGCAACAGCTAGGTTCAGAGCTCTTGGCGTTTTGTGAGGAAAAAAGTTTTTATATTTTTTCTTATGAGTGACTGGTTGTGTGCGTGATAGGTTTACCCTTTCTCCTTTTATATATACAACTTACTTGTTTTATTTTAAGTATAATTCTCCCTCCCCCGCTGGTCGTAGCGTGTGTGTGTGACTGAATTAGGGGCCTAGTGAGTGTGCTTCCTTCAGTATGTCGGAGGCCCCTAAGGCAATTTTTTCGAAATGCACTTATTGCCATAGTAGAATTTTCTTCTAAATGACTATAAACTCTGTCAGCATTAATTCCAGTGTATAGTTTATAGGTCGTCGGAAGGTAAGGTATTGGCCTATAATTTTTAGGGTAGCTTGCAGGGTCACTTCTTAAGTAGGAGCATTGTTTTTCCTGTTAGCCAGGTTGGTGCCTCTTCAGGTTGCACATATAAATAGTTCTTACTCATGGCTGAATCTTTGTGCAAACATTTTAATACTTTTAACCAGAAGTTAGGTACTGCATCTGGGCCTGGGGTTTTCTATTTAGAGGCTTTTCTTAACTTTGTTTCAGTCTCTCTGGCTGTTGCTTCATCCCATTTCATATCTTGTATCTTTAAACTTTTTCTTTCTTTTACTACTGTCCATTTAGCATCTTTATGTTCCATAGGATCTTCTATTTCTTCTTTCCTTTTACCTTATTTCCCAAGTCTCTAAAATATTTGTATTTTTCCTTTATATTTATGTACTTATCTTCTAAGTTTTTCTGGCTGTACTGAGAATTTTAGTTTATTTGAGATAGTACATCATGGATCCTGATCTGTTCTAATATTGCGCATTGCTTTTATCACATCTGTCTTTCTAATACTGCTCATTGCTTTTATCATGTCTATCTTTCTAAGTATTTTTGTTGATCTGTTCCCTCTTCTGTACTCGTCTAACAGTGCCACTTCTTGTCTTAATTGCTTTATAGTTTTCTCTATTCAATATGTCCATGATGGTATTCGATTTCTCCCTTTCCCTCACTACCCTGTGTTCTTGTGTTAGAACTGTATCAGTTATTAATTTAGCTGCACAGTAATACATCTTTACTTATGTTATATCACATGGATCTCTATTGACAGTACTAATTACTGTGTTCATTTGTTTTATCAAACTTCTGACTTTTTTAGGTTTTGTTGACCTTCTGCATTCTATTTCTTTCATTAATCTTAATGTGCATGTTTCTATTAAATCAAAGAACTCTTCTCTTAGCTAGTTTTCTTCTAAACTGAGGGCACATTTTTTGTTGTCCATTTCCTGCAGGCATTCCATGGAAAGTTCTGTTGCATCTTCCTGTGGCACATCCTCTTCAAATTCATCCTGTGCCATCCGTTGCTGTGTCATATGGGAACTTACTAGCCTATCACTCCTCAGCATCAACTGCGTCAGACTTTCCACAGTTTTCTGTTCGTTCCCTTGCTGTCCAGCTTCAAGTGAATGTTTATATTGGTTTCCTTTGAAAGGCTCCAAAATATCTTTATATGGCACCTAACCAATTGCATCCCATTCCACTGGTTTCCCCTTAGTTTGAAAGTCCACTGCTCTATCTTGTTGTGATGCTTTCTGAATTTGATTTTCTACACTGAATCCTTCACTTCAGAGGTACTCCATAACCTCTGTTTCTATTTCGTTAACTTCTCCATTACTAATCTCCTTTTCCTCTTTGTCTTCTTTTTTGTATTGTAAAGTTATACTTGTCATTGGTTCATAGATTAGTACTAAGCTAACTGCCCTTGTGAGCCATTTTAAGACTAGCCAGTTATCCCTTGTGAGATTCAAACCCTGCACCTTCTGTTTGTAAGGCAAACACCTTAAACATTAGGCCACCCTCCCAGCCTGTCTGGATTCCTTTGCCTGTATTTCTCTTCATATATCTTTGGTGCTGCTGTTTTTGTATTGATTAGTTTTGCTTTCTCCTTTGCATAAATATTACACCATATTAAATCTCTTTCATGTGCATATTTCTTTCAAATGTCTCCTGAACTTCCTCTTTCTCCTTACTTTGGGGAATCGTTCCATCATGCTATCATGTAACATTTGTTAGACATTCTACACCAAATTCTTCACTTTGCAGTCACTCCATAACTTCATTTTCTATTATTTAACTTCTGCTCTTCTTTTCTACATTCCCTCTTTGTGATATTTTTTGTTATTGTGAAATTTTCCATGTCTGGATGCCTTTGCTTGTATTGCTCTTTGAATATCTTTGGGGCTGCCTTTTTATGTTGATTAATTTGGCTTTTGCCTTTGCATAAATATTGTACCGTATCAGTTCTCTCTTTCCCATGTCCAGATTTCTTTTTTATACTTTTTGAAAATGTCTAGGTTTTGTTTATATTTTTGCACTTCCTCGGATGCTGTTTTTTGTTTGTTTGTTTCTTTTTTACACAAACAGACCAAAGTTTCTTGGTCTATATACTGTTTTTCACAAATCTGTTGTATTAATGACCACACATTTTTATCTGAAGCTTCTGACAATTTTTCTTGTGAAAGTGTTTTTTTTCCTCTTTCTCTTACAATCTTTGTGTTTATCTTGTGTCTGGAAATTCTGGTCTTTTTGCATAATAGTAACAATACATAATTTCTTTCTTATCTTCAGTAGTCCACTTTATTGTCTTTTTGCTCTTCTTTGGCCTATCAGTTTTTGTGATTTTTGTGGACTGCTACTTCCTTCAATGGGGAGGCATCCTTCCCCTGGGCCTGGCCTGGCCCGATTGTAGGAATGTTTCCATATTTTGAGGATTTTACACCATCATTTCTTCCAATCCTGGCACCAGTGCGCTTACCAGGATTGGGCACGTTTTTATCATGGGTTTTGTGCACCCAGCTATCTTTTTTCATTTTTGACCTACTTCCTGTCCATCATATGTGCTATATAAATACAGCCTATATATCAGTGTTGACTACTCTGCTTGCTGACTTATCGCTCCATTCCCTCTATGGAGGTCATCATGAATCTTCAGGTGCTACTGGAGAGTCCATTCTGGAACTACTTCAAAAACCTGCTTGCAAGAGGAGGCACATGGACTAACTTGTGTAGTTCCTTACCCTGGACTCTGACCTCAGTGAGGGGGTCCCCTCCAGAAAATGCCAAATTTAGCAAAGTGTTGCCATTAATGCACCAGAGAGGTACTTGGCAGACCCAAACCCTCCTTGTCTGGATAAGGAGATGTAAGATCTGCACCCTCAGTATCTTGGGTGATACCTCCTGGTGACCACATGATAGATCTGGAGGTAGAGAAGGCATGGCAGGAGCCTGACATGTTGGAAAGCATTCCATGAAAACTGGACAAGATTTCAAGCAAGTGGCCTCTGGTAGACTCCATTTTTGTGGTAGTGGTCACCATGAAGGACGTGTCCAATGACAGTCCAGCAGTCCATCCTAACAAGGAGTCTAGGATGATAATTACTTGGAGAATCACAAGTACGCCTGAGGCATGTTTGCCCTAAAAGCTTACTTAAGTCATATGACAAGACTCCAGAGAGGTTTTGTAGACCAAGCATTAGACTTTTGGGGGGATCCTGCCACATTTGACACTTGGAAGCAACTCTGGTCTCAGGTGTATTCATGCTAACCATTTCTAGCCTTTCCATGAGACTTTGCTCAGTTCTGCTAGTTAAAATGGCAAGTACTGACATTACCATGTGGTGCCACCTTTCTCTGCATGTGCAATTTTGCACACAACTTCAAGGCATTCTTTGCTGATGCTGCTATCAATGGATCCTCACGCTTGGAACCTAAGGTCAAGGAAGAACTAAAGAGCAATCAGAAAGGTAAGATGCTTGTTTGCCTTAGGAGTGTTCATTTTGAGACACTGCATAATTCCATATGTGATCTCATTAAAAAAAAATCCAGCAGTTTCCTTACAACTTCTTTTCTGATAGGAGTAGACATGACAAAGGAAGTCCCTTTAATGTACACTGCCCCTGGGGCAGTGGAGGCTGCAGAACTAGGGATTTAGAGGTCTTTTCTTTGGGGATGAACTTCATCATCCATGGAGGGGTTGCCCAGATTGCTTCTGTCTTGAGGAAGTTAGAGGTAGGCTGTCTCCTCAAGATGAGTGGATGTTTTTTACACAGGACAACGGTGTGAAGAGCATGATATCCAGAAGCTGTCATTCCATTCTTCTCTGCTGCAAAATGTCATTCCTGCCACCCCATCGGAAAAGAGCAGTGATTTAAGGAGATTGCAAACCATATTCAAAAAACTTGAGGAGATACCACCAGACCAGAAAGGTCCAGAGTCTATTACAGGTTCTTTTTAGTTCTAAAGAAGGTAAATGATTTTTGACCCAATCTAGACTTAAAAAGACACAACTCTGATGGTCATTTTTGCAAGCTATCCTTCCCTGCTTACAAGAGAGTGACTGGTACAGATGCTTACCTCCATTTCAAGATCGCAAAGAAGTCTAGAATGTAATTACAAATGTTCTTCGTAGTCAGTGTTGCTGTACTGATTCTTGGGTCTTCCTGCCATGAGAAGCCCACAGCCAGTTCATTTACCAGGGTCTTTACATCATCTCTGACATTTGGACATCTCGGGTATAAGAGGTGCATCCTATGGCACCATCTTCAGTTCTTTCTAGCCATGTAGTCCAATGCAGTACTCAATTTTATCTTACACTTGCAGTTTGTCACACAGCTTGGTTTTTTTTTTCCCAGAGTTTCCTACAACCTTCTTTCAGATAAGTACTCTGTTGGGAAAATTTCTTCTAATTAATGTTTAAAAAGGTTAAAAAGTTCTTGAATTGTGGGAAGAAAATCCTACATAAAGATTTCCATTCCTGTGTTTGTTTTGGGGGCCTAAGCATGACATTTCTAGTTGTCAGGATTATGCTAGGTTTCTCTTTAAAACCTTAAGCATTAGGCCAAAGTTCTTGCAGTGCATCCCACATAGTCCTCAGACTCAGTTCCATATGCTTCTTTGTACACCTTGACTTCCTGTGGTTCCTTTCCCAAGAGATGTAATGATATGAAAATGAAGAATGGCTCTGCACATGATGGAGAACCTTCAGTGTCTGCCATCAGCTCAGCAATGTAGTCAGGTGAGATGCCTTTGCAGCCCCCAATTCTGAAAATTACTAAGCCTGAGACCCCCTGGTGGACGCATTTCAGGAGGCCCTATGGTTATGATATCAATGTCTGTTGGGTCTGAAGCTGCTCCAGGGGCTTTGGCTACCAGAATTTGAGCTTTGGTTTCTGAGAGAGATTGCTTTACTTACATAGTGGTGCACAAACTTACTTCAGGAAACCAGACCACAGTCACAGTCACAGTCACCTGACCACTTACTGAGGCCTTGCTTTCAAAACATTGGACACCTAAGCCAAAGTTTTTGGAAAGCTTCCCCCTGCCTACAATCCAGTCTTCAGTTGTTTCAGCCCAGGGTGAGACAAAGGACCTACTTAAGATACCTAATGGCTTTTATGAATTCCAGGGAGCACAGTGAGCCACTGGTGTCAGCCTCTGCAGCTTCTCCTGGTAAAAGAAGGATGGTGTTTCTGTTCAGGAGAACTCCAATTCCTCATAATCCGAAGATGAGGAAGAGTTGTCTTATGCTGAATACCCTCCAATCCTTCCCTGACTCTGAGATGCTTCTTCTCCTGAGGATTTATCTTATGGGGATACATTGCACGAGATGAAGGAGACTTTTAATTGAGAGAGCAAAGAATTTTCTCAAGCTCAAATGCATTGCAGGCAACTTCTAAGCCTGCCATCTCCCAGACCATTTGCTAGTTCCTCAGTTCATATAGTTCTTGATGTCTTTGAGGATATCTCTCTGCACCCTGACTTCCTGCCTCCTGCCAGATCATTTTTATAGAGTGCTTGACCTCCACAAGCACCTCTGCAAGAATTCACAAGCAGATCCCTCTGTAGTGTCTACTGAATCCATGGAGGGGTGCCCCTAAGAGTAAAGCTAGACACCCTTTGCCTAATGACAGAGAAAGTATATTTTTAGATCTGGGAAAAAAGACCTGCACATCTGCTACCCTGGCTATGAGGCCTGCTAGTTTCACATGTTAAGATACTTAAAATTCATTAAAAGAACAAATCATTGTTAAAGCAGAGGGAATTACAGGCAAGGTACTATATATATATATATATAGAGAGAGAGAGAGACGTAGGAGACAGCTGGATCAGCATGCCAGGTTTCCAGACATACACTGAAATGTGGTTATGATGCTTTGGGTGCATCATGTAGAGCATCTGCTATGGTTTGTGACATGCATAGATGTGCTTGGCTGAGGACCTAACCACTGTCTGACCAAGGAAAGGATGAAATACTGAATGCCTCACTGGATAAATGAGTGGGGAAACGAATCCAAATGCTAAAAGAATTTTGTCTCCCACACTTAGATATAACATGAAATCTGAAGTAGGAACTTCATTTGTCAGCAACCTGTGGGATACGGATCCGATCTCGGATCCGAGCTGGCAACTTCTAACACATAGCATAGATCCGAGCTCCTAGCTCCTCCCCTTACCCATAATCCCCTGCCTGCCCTAACTGACCCCAGATCTAGTTTGCCGCTCTTCAAGCAACAGCTAGGTTCAGAGCTCTTGGCGTTTTGTGAGGAAAAAAGTTTTTATATTTTTTCTTATGAGTGACTGGTTGTGTGTGTGATAGGGGTACCCTTTCTCCTTTTATATATACAACTTACTTGTTTTATTTTAAGTATAATTCTCCCTCCCCCGCTGGTCGTAGCGTGTGTGTGTGACTGAATTAGGGGCCTAGTGAGTGTGCTTCCTTCAGTATGTCGGAGGCCCCTAAGGCAATTTTTTCGAAATGCACCGAGTGTGGTCACAAGCTTTCACCGGCTGATGGCCACACTCGGTGCGTTAGGTGCCTTGGGGTTGAACACCTCTCTTCGGGTTGCGCGATTTGCGTGGCGTTCAACCCCAGGGCACTCAAGGATCGAAGGTCGAAGCTAGTTCTGGCGGGCCTTCTACCCCCAGACTCTGCTTTGGCCTCCGGTGCTTCGGTGCCCGCTACCCCCTCGGTAGCGGTCACCCCTGCCTCCCTTCCTCCGACCGGGACTCAACCTCCCGCTTCGGCTCCGGAGGATAGGGAGGCTAGGAAAGAGAAGCGGCGGGAGAAGCACCTTAAGCGGCGGGCCGAGGACTCTTCATCGGCCCCGCCCGCCAAGAGGGCTTCCCCGTCCAAGTCTTCTCGATCTCTTCCTCCTCGGATCCGATCCCCTTGTTTCTCCCCAGGTCCCGAGGAGGAGGTGATCCGGTCCCCGTCGAGGTCATCGAGGCGACACTCCAGGTCTGCCTCGGTGGCCTCGTCGAGGTCCACTTTTAGCATGTCTGATGCGGATATGGACCGGATGATGAGGAGATTCATCCAGGCCCAGATGCAGATGGGAGTGCTCTTGCCTCCCCCCCCTCTGGGGGGGAGCTCGACCCCTTTTTTCGCTCCTATAGCTCCTTCTCCAACCTGCATTCCGGGCTTGGAGCGCTCGGAGCCGAGCCACGTTGGATCCGGGGGTAGGTCGGAGCCGACTGTGCTGGGCACGTCGGCTCTGACTATTCCCTCGAGTCTGTCGGATCCGACCTCTCGGAGCCGTGGGCCGAGCTTCAGATCCGAAGGATTCGGTGTGCTTTCGGCTCCGTCCCGGTCGGAGCACACTGGTCCTTCGGATCCGACGTTCTCGGCGCTGGGTCCGATCCCCGCTTCGGATCCGAGTGGGAGTCGGTTCTCGGATCCGTCTGAGAGCGGCTCCCCCTTGGCTTTCGCTGCAATGGAGAGGGCACTGTCGAGTGCTTCCAGGCCTCTGGTCCTGGCTTTGTCTCCCTCCTGCACTCCTTCTCATCTGATCCTGGCTCCCCTCATCCGGACCTCTGGGCAGCCTGCCTCAGCGCCTTTAGGAGTTCCAGTGGAACAGGTTACAGCCCATGAGGACTCCTCGGACAGCCCCCCCGAGGAGATTCCCCACAAGGCAAAGTGCAAAAGGAGGCACATAGACTCCCCTGAGAGTCTCACAGAAGATACGGACTTGGATGAAGGGGAAGGCTCCCCGAGATCACCCCCTGAGGATGTCTCCTTTGGAGACATCATGGAAATGCTCAAAATCAAAGGTGGGTGGTCTGCCCCCAAGGCTTCCTCTGACGAGTCCGTATTCCTTGAGATGTTCGAGGCAGGACCATCTACCTCTTGGGAGTCCCCTCCACCCGACCCCCTGGTGGATCTCATATCCTCTAGGGATTGGAAGGAACCGGACACCATAGAGCCGATCCCCAAGCGCCCAGACAAAATTTTGAGCCCCCCTGCAGAGAGATCACATTGGAGCAGAGGTCCCCCTGTGGATGCAGCCACTAAGAAAGAGTTGGCTCAAGAGAGCCCCACGGTTCATCCTCCGAGCAAGGAGTCTCGCGCGATGGACCGTCTTGGGAAGCTGGCCTTCAGTTCAGCGACCTTCTCTATGAGGGCCTTGAACTATATGGCACACGTTATTAGGATGCAGCGGGACCTAATTAAGGAATACGCTGCTTCCCCCTCCCGGGGTCCATGTCAGAGGGAGACAAGGATTTGTACTCTTCCCGAATGGCCACCCTCCGCTCTATCTCTAATACCTCTATGCGGCTATTGTCTCATGCTACAGAGGGAGCCGCTAGAGCAGGCGGAGTCGGGCTTGTCATGAGGAGACAGGCCTGGCTCCGTCACTGTGACTTCTCGGAACTGTTCGGCAAAACCGTTCGTGACACTCTTGTCCAGAGCGAGAAAGACGGGAAGACCTTGTCTGCCGTCGGAGTCCGCTTCTCTGCGCCCCAGAGGTCCTTTTCCAAGAACCAAAAGGGTCAGAAGAAGATGTGGTTCCGAAAATCGCATCAATCTCAGTCTGCTCAGGACAACCAGTCCTCTCGTGGCAGAGGAGGACAGGGAGGACGCAGCCTCAGAGGCAGAGGGGGGTCTGAGGAATTTTGGGTCCAGAGAACCTTTCTCTGAGAGGCCCACGCAGAACCCCTGAGGGGTTTCCCGACTGCTCCACTCTGGAGGCAGTCGGGGGGCGTTTTTTGAAGCACCTGGCAAAATGGGAGTCCATAACAACAGATCGCTGGGTGCTTCGCATTATATCCAGAGGTTACCTAATTCCCTTCATAGCCAACCCCAGAATCAGAAGCCTTCCTGACGTCCCACCCAGTCAAAAGAAGGCGGCCGCTGCAGAAATCCAGCAACTTCTACAAAAAAGAGCCATCCAGCCCGTCCCCCCAGATCAAGTCGGATCAGGGTTTTACTCCAGGTTCTTTCTGGTGCCAAAAAAGACGGGGGACTTGAGGTCCATCCTCGACCTCTCGTTCCTAAACCTGGTGGTACCCAAACAAAAGTTCCGAATGGTCACGTTGCAATCCGTCCTCCCCTTATTGTGGGAGGGTGACTGGATGTCCTCTATAGACCTCAAGGATGCGTACTATCACGTTCTAGTGGACAGGCGTTCCAGGAGGTTCCTCCGCTTCCGGCTGGGAGCCAGTCACTTTCAATTCAGGGTCCTCCCCTTCGGTCTCACCTCAGCCCCCAGGGTGTTCACCAAGGTCCTAGCGGTAGTAGCGGCCCACCTGAGACTCCAGGGAATTCAGGTCTTTCCATACCTGGACGACTGGCTCCTCACAGCCCCAACAAGGCGTCTACTTTGCTCAGGCAGGGACTATTGTCTCAATCTGGCTCCACTATTAGGATTAACCATCAACATGACCAAATCCTCTCTCATCCCTACACAGATGCTAGATTTTATAGGGACAAGACTGGATTCCAGACAGATGCTTGCGTTCTTGACTCCAGATCGACTTCGGAACCTGATGTTACACGTGCAGGCCATTCTTCATCTGCAAACTCCTTCGGCAGAATTGATTCTGAGGGCCCTAGGATCTATGGCGGCTGCAATCCCTCTGCTACCATTGGCCCGGTTGAACATGAGGGTTCTACAGTGGACCCTCCAGGTACAATGGTCCCTGTCTTGCAACCCTCTGTCTCACCCCGTTTCCTTAAGCAAGGTTTGCAGAAAATCGCTCCAGTCTCCCAACCTCCACACACGGGCCGTCCCTTCTCACTACCTCCACCAGTCGACACAGTGACCACGGACGCTTCTCGCCTGGGGTGGGGGGGGGCATTTTTCAGGCAGAACAGTCCAAGGCACATGGAACGACGTAGAGACCTCTTTGCATATCAACGTCCTAGAGATGAGAGCAGTGCTTTTGATGTTGCAAGCACTACACAGCTCTCTTCCGGTAGGGACAATTGCAGTACAGACAGACAACATGTTGGTAGTCTGGTACATCAACAAACAGGGGGGAACCAGGTCTTACCCCCTTTGCCACGAGGCCATGAGAGTGTGGGAATGGGCGATTTCCACCAACCGCTTTCTCATAACAACGCACATTCCGGGACGGTCCAACATTTTAGCGGACAGGCTCAGTCGTACTATCCTGACTCCTTACGAGTGGTCTCTCAACCACCGAGTGGCAGAGCAAGTATTTGCCCGATGGGGCGACCTTGTTGCGATCTTTTTGCCTCTCCTTCAAACATGAAATGCAACGATTACTTCGCTCTGATCCCCCCTCTGGGGAAGTCCCCGAGAGACTCTCTAGTTCATGCTTGGCCTCCCGGTCTGCTTTATGCTTACCCTCCTCTACCCCTGATGTTGAAATTGTTACAGAAAGCCAGGCAGCTGGGGAGCAGAATGATCCTCACTGCCCCATTCTGGCCTCGTCAAACGTGGTTCCCTTACCTATGGTCTCACCTAGTGTATCCACCATGGATTCTGGATCCCATTCCGGATCTCATCTCTCATCCTCTCGGTCTTCCAACTCCGAACCTGGTCAACCTCAAGCTGATGGCTTGGTTGCTCCAGTTCCACTCCTCATAAGGACTCCCAGGATCTCATCACTGGTTAAAGCCATTCTTGTAGCAGCTCACAAGCCTTCCACCAGGAAGGTTTATTGGAGTAAGTGGAAACGCTTCACCATTTGGGCAAAACACCATTGTTTAGACCCGTTTACAGCCCCGATATCGTCGGTTCTAGATTTTCTAACCTCTCTCTTTCACCAGGGGGCTAGTTCTTCCACAGTCAAGGTACAACTGGAAGCAATCTCATACTATCACGTGGGGCAAGAGTCTGGCCCTCTTATCACTTCCAAACTGTGTAAGACCTTCCTCTAGGGTACCTTCCTCCTTAGGCCTCCAGTTAAAGAGGTGGTACCTCCATGGGATTTATCCTTAGTCTTGCAGGCCTTGACTGGTCCCCCATTCGAACCGGCTGCCACGGTTGATCTCAAATTTCTCTCTTGGAAGACAGCCTTTTTGGTGGCCATAACTTCAGCCAAAAGGGTATCGGAATTGCAAGCCCTTTGCGTCAAACCACCATATTTGGTTTTTCACCCGGATAGGGTTTACCTCAGAATCAACCCGTCCTTTCTACCTAAGGTATCTTCAGAAGCGAACATCAATCAATCCATCAATCTCCCAGTGTTTTTCCTCAACTTTCATAACAAAGGAGAGTACAAGCTTCATTCCTTGGACGTACACAGACAATTACATTTTTATATCCACAGAACTGCTGGTCATAGGCAATCCGATCAGTTGTTTATCTCCTTTGCCAAAAGTAATTTCGGAAAATCAGTTTCTAAGGTTTCTCTCTCTAGATGGATCTCGAGTTGTATTCTGTTAGCATATCAGAGTTCGAGAAGGCCTGCACCTCAAGGAGTCCGTGCTCATTCTACTAGGGCCATTGCCACTTCTGCAGCCTTTCAGGCTAGGGTTCCACTGGATGACATTTGTTCCGCAGCCACTTGGGCTTCATCTCACACCTTTATCAACCATTATAAAATAGATGTTGTTTCCCGAGGTAGAGCGTCCTTTGGCTCTGCGGTGCTCCGGAATATCCTTCCATGAAGACCACCCAAGACTTAGGTAGCTGGGGACTCTGTCCCAGAGGTTGCTGACAAATGAAGTTCCTACTTCAGATTAAGAAGTTATGTACTCACCATAACGTTCCATCTGAGTAGGTATCTTCATTTGTCTGCAACCATCCCCCCCTCCTTCCCCCTGACCGATTGGATCGCTCTTGTGTTATTAGCATATGTTCCCATTGTGACACCTGTTATCTGTTGTGCTATGGGGCAAACTTGATCTGAGGTCAGTTAGGGCAGGCAGGGGATTATGGGTAAGGGGGAGGAGCTAGGAGCTCGGATCTATGCTATGTTAGAAGTTGCCGGCTCGGATACGAGATCGGATCCGTACCCCACAGGTTGCAGACAAATGAAGATACCTACTCAGATGGAACGTTATGGTGAGTACATAACTTCTTATTATCCATGTCCTTTCTTATCCCTGTTACAGTATTCTTTACTCTTGTGATAGCCTGCAAAGAATAGCTTAATATCCAGACAGTATACCAAACTTTTACACCTTTCAGGCATCATACATCATAGGTGTGTACTAGGCTAATGGCCCTGGGGCCTTTACAAGACTAGCCCATAGAAGGGCCCTGGCATTGTAGAGCCACTGGAGTGATCCCCGGGGTGAACTTTCTATTTCCCATCCACTTATCAAGATTTCTCTTGAAGAGGGCTAGTGAGGTGCTCTGCTTGACATGTATGAGAAGAATGTTCCAGAGCATGGGCAGTCTCTGGGTTATGAACCTGTCCCTCCAGCATGTTCTGTTGATTGTGATAATGAGGTTGAGGTCTCTGGAGCGTGTGGTGCAGGGGGATTTGGGATTTCTTTAGATGTAGCATGTCTAACAGAGCTGGGTCAGACATGGCTTTGTAAGTCAAGCAGAGATCACCTCTTAGTAGACAATATGAGACAGAGAATAACTGGAGTTTTTTGAGTCTGTCCATGTAGGACATGTGTTTATGGCCTAGGATCCTCTATGTGAGGTACTTTTGTGGCATCTCCAGCTGTTGCAGGTGTCTAGTGAGGTACATGTCAAATGGAGCATTATACTCTGATTATTCTACTGAGGGAAGAGTAGAGAGAAGTGCTGACCTCTTTCTTCCTGGATGCAAAACCCTTGGTAATAGTTGTGCCACATATAAGGACTTTGACCACAGTGGCAATGTGGTGGTTGATGAAGAGGTTGCTGTCAAACCTGTGCCCCCAGATCTCTTATAACACCTTCAGTGTTCAGTGGGCTCCCATTGATGTGGTAATTGGTGGGAACTGAGTTTTTCCCAAAGGGGATGACGCATGTTTTGGCACTAAGCTTAAGGCCATGGTTTCAACACCAGTCATTGGTCTCAGTGAGGCCTTTCTGTGGTATGTCTGCATCACTTAGGGAGTTAATAATGGCTCCCAGCTTGCAGTCATCTGTGAATTTGGTCAGCCAGAGTCCCTCCATGTTGGCCTGGACTTCTGAGAAGTAGATGCCAAACAGGAGAGGACCCAGTACCAATCCCTGTAGGACTCCACTCGTGACTGGTCGGCAGTCTGACTTGGAGTCCTCTACTTTCACACTGTGTGTTCTATCTGTGAGCCAATTTGTAACCCACCTAACTATATAGGGTTTGATGTCTAGTAATTCCTGAGTGAGGAATGGTATCAGAGGCCTTGGCCAGATCAAGCTAGGCTGTATGAACTGCCTTACCTTCATCCACTGCTCTGGCGACTGGCTCAAAGAAGTCAAAAAGGTTGAGCAGGCATGTTCTGCTTTCACAAAACCAAATTGTGTTAGATCTACCCACGGGCTACGTGCTCTAGGGGGCCTAAACCTTGTCACCACAATAAACAGGACATGCTGGAGGGATAGATTCTGGTCCCAGAGACTTCCCATACTCTGGAACAGGCTACCCCTCTATGTCAAGCAAAGTTCTTCATTAGCACTCTTCAAGAAAAATCTTGATGAGTGGATGGGAAATAGAAAATACACCCCAGGGATCACTTCTGTGTCTCTGCTCAACAGTGGCACAGGAAAATAACTTTCTTGGGTGGCGTAAGCCAGGGAAGCTTGTTTGCTAGGCTTACATAGGCCTTTGGGCCGATAGCCTAGTACCTACCTATGAATCTAGAGTTTGTAGATTTCCTATATCCTTGTTAATTAGGTCCATAATGATGCACTCCATAGCCTTACATATCAGACTAGTCAGGCTAATGAGGCAATAATTTCCAAGGTCTGTAGTTGCTCCTCCTTTATAGAGAGGGATGACTGTAGCAGTGCACCATTCAGTGGGGACAAAGCCTGAGGTTAGGCTGTGAGTGAACCGAGCACACAGATGTGGTGCCAGTTCATTTTGTAATTCATGTAGAACACAGCCAAGGAGATTGTCTGGTCCCATGGAAGCTGTATTCTTGACCTTAGACAATGCAGCTTTAACCTGTGCTGCAGTAATGCAGGGTGCCTGGCATTCTTCATTATTGAGATTGTTTCCTTGGGGCGGGGGTTTGCACTGAATCTGTCTGCCAGTATGTTGGCAATATCTGTTGGCTCAGTATAGGAGGCACCATTGTGCTGTAACTCAGAGCAAATCTGGATATTGCCATGGAGATTTGTGATATAACTAAAGAATGCTTTGTGGTTGTTTTTAGTGTCTGCCGCAATTCTGCCTTCATAGCTGGCTTTGAAGGTTTTGATGAGTGATCTCACCTTTTTGTTGAGGCAGGGGGACCACCAGACTGGCTTCCTTTTTTTTGGAAGAGAGCATCTTTGTTCTGTTGGGTATGGCTAGTTCCATTCATTTATGTACATGTTCGTACAGTGCATTGGTCTATGATTCGGCAGTCATGCATCTATTTTCCGTTGGCATGGGTGCAGTGAAGTTAGCCATCTCTGTTTTTAGGAGTCCAAAGTCAGTTTTGGAGAAGTTTTTCATGGTGGATACCTTTGCGGGGTGTTGTGGTGAGATGTGGATTTCCATGGTGATTAATTTGTGGTCGGATCTAAGCAGGGAGGAATTGACTTTTGGTGTAGAGCAACAGTTGCCCATGTTAGTAGTAACCAAGTCAAGGATGTTGCTTCCTCTAGTAGGGGTGAGAATGAGCTGGTCCAGGACATTGGAAGTAATGATTTCCAGGAAGTATTCGGCCAGTGCATTGGTGCTTGAGTAGTTTTCCCAGTTGATAGAGGGCAGTTGAAGTCTCCTAGTATGAGTGTGTTGGGTTGGACCTTGATAGATTCCAGGGTGCTTAGGAATGTGGAGTGAGAGTCTAGGGACATGGTTGGAGACCTGTAGCAGGCTATGACCTGGATTGCAGTATTGCCCAATGTTAGTTGTACCTGAAGTATCTCAGATGCAGTATGGTGGGCTACTAGTCGAAGGTGTGCATATCCTTTATGAATATGGAAACACCACTGCCTTTGGAGTTTCAGTCCATGTTTCAGGGCCTAAAGGTGTGGAATGAGTTATAATGCAACAAAGCACTGACCAACAATGTAAATATTAAAAGGCACAAAAGCAGTGAAATAGTCCAGACTTGAGACCTGCAAGTTGGTATAACCACACACACAATGATTGTGACCTAGGTTTCGTCTTTATTACAGACTTCTTCAGAACAAAGAATTGTAAAAGCACTAAGCATTAAATACACTTGTATACATTGGATAAATGATCTTAATTGATCTCAATTAATTCAATTTACCCCAAGCATACCTAAAATACAAAATATTTAAAAACATTAAAATACCATACATAAAAAAACATTCATAAAAAACCACAACAATATAACTTATAATGAAACATACTCAAATGTTTTTCATTTTACAATGCTATCTTAAACACAAATTAATTATCCCTTAATATGTTTCAATTTTAATATAGGAGCAATACTTATGTTATCATTTATGCCTGGAAACACTGTAGCATTTAATGTTTATTTAGCAAAGTGCTGTCACTGTTTAGCATTTTATGTTGAAAAAACTTGTAGAACATTTAAAGAAAGAATTAGTGAACATATGGATATTAAACACATGAGAAAAACTAATGCTTTAGTGAGACATATTGAACAATATAATGGTCACCAGTTTAAATTTTGTGTGATACAACATAAAGATAGTCAAGGTGGAATTTTAGATGCTCACCTTGATATATGCGAAATGAAATGGCAGTTGACATTAAATGCTACAGTGTTTCCAGGCATAAATGATAACATAAGTATTGCTCCTATATTAAAAGGCTATTCAAACTGTACCAGAAGAGGAAAAGGGACAAGGTTTCTACTCAGGACTTTACCTGGTACCCAGAAAAGACAATTCATGGTGTCCTATCCTGAACCTCTCTATCTTAAACACTTTTTTGGTGATTCCAAAATTCAAGATGCTGACTTTTCATCAGTTGCTTCCCATGCTAGGCAAAGATGCCTGGTTGGCAACACTGGATTTAAAGGAAGCCTGCCTGCACATCCCAATCAGGGAATCTTGCAGAAGATAACTACGCTTCAAAGCAGGCTGCATGCACTATCAGTTCTCTGCACTGCCCTTTGGCTTATCTACTGTGCCCAGGGTATTCACAAAGTGCCTAGCTCCAGTCATTGCATTTTGCAGGCAAAGAAAAATTCAAATATACCCATATCTGGATGATTGTCTAATTCAGGCAGAAAGCCAGCACATACTTTTGAATCATTTGGCATTTGTACAAAAGGTGCTAACTTGTCTGGGGTACACCATAAACGAAAATAAATCACATCTGGTACCCTGTCAACAAATTATATTCCTGGGAGCAAGCTTGAACACAACTTCCCATATGGCTTTCCTCACGCCAGAGAAACAAATTCATTTGACAACTTACTTCAAACTAATGGCCACAAAGACCCTGCTATCTGCAAGGAAAGTACTACAAGTCTGCATTCTACTAATTCCATATGCAAGACTGCATATGAGGAAACTACAATGGTATCTAAAAAGCCTATGGTGTCAACATTCTCAGGATCTAGAAGCAACGATTCTTATCATACCATGCCTATGGTTAGAATTCCTTTGGTGGGCAGAGGCCTGCCACCTAAACAAGGGACTACAATTCACTCTACCCCCTGCCACCCAAACCTTAACAGACGCATCAGACTATGCATGGGGGGCTCACCTGGCAGGGAAGTGCATTCAGGGCAAATGGAGCTCAAGTCAAATGTACCTGCATATCAGTCAAAAAGAAATGTTAGCTGTACAGAATGCGCTGGCAGCCTTCAAGGATCACTTTCTTTCAGGACATTTAACGGTAAAGACTGACAACACCACTGTTATGTGGTACATAAACAAGCAGGGGGGTACCCATTCTTACCCCCTCTGCAGACTAGCCATGGCTCTGTGGAACATAGCCTTGAGCTACCAAGTGCATCTACAGGCTCAATTCTTGCCAGGAAAACTAAATACACTGGCAGATGAACTAAGCAAAAATCTCATGGACCCACATGAGTGGGAACTGGAAGTGAAGACTTTCAACATGTTGATAAACAAATGGGGAAGCCCAGATATAGACCTGTTTGCTTCTCCCCAGAACTACCAATTGGACAAATTCTGCACAAGGACTCCCCACAAACTAGCTTGGAAAGTGGATGATCTGTCCTTCAGCTGGAAAAAACTATCAGTTTATGCCTTTCCTCCTCTGCCTGTCCAAAGTACTACTAAAGATCAAACAAGACAAACCAAGGATGATACTGATTGCACCAAATTGGCCACGCCAGCACTGGTACCCCCTCTTGCGCAGTGTGACACTGCTGGTTCCATGGCACCTGCCTCAGACCCCTACCCTGCTGTCTCAGCAGTACAGCCCGATTCTCCACCCTCAGCTTCAAACCCTGAACCTGGCAGCCTGGCTAATTATCTAATTTCTTTGTTACCATCCCTCAGTAAACAAGTGCTGAATGTCATTTTGGAGGCAAGGAGGCCTAGTACTAGAAAATCTTATGCTGAAAAATGGAAAAGATTCTGTGCCTGGAACCAAACTCAAGGGATGGCCACAGCAGCGCCCAACTTACCTCAGATTCTCCAAAACTTAACTGAGATGCTTTACAAGGGACTTTCTTTTTCCTCCATCAAAATTCATGCCTCAGCCATTTCAGCTCATTACAACACAGAACCACCCCTCTTCTCTCATCCACTGCTCAAGCAGTTCCTCAGAGGGGCCAAAAACTTAAGACCACCCAGGAGAGCCCCAACTCCAGCCTGGGACCTTAACTTTGCATTGGGAAAACTCACTCTTCCTTCTTTTGAGTCGGCTGCAAGTGCAGAGTTGAAATTCCTTTCTTGGAAAACAGCCTTCCTTTTAGCAATCACTTCAGCAAGAAGGGTATCTGAATTACAGGCCCTTATGGCAGTGGAGCCTTTCATCATCTTTCATGTGGATAGAGTGTCCCTTAGGACAAATCCCTCCTTCATGCCCAAGGTGTTTCCAGTGTGGCTCTTAATCAGTCCATTCATTTGCCAACCTTCTTTCCTAATCCACAGAACAAAGGGGAACGCATACTGCACTCCTTAGATGTGTACAGACAACTGAGATTTTACATGGACAGGACTAAACCTCAAAGGAAATCTGAACAACTGCTGGTGGCATTTGTTGCAGGGGCAGAGGGGAAGGCTATTTCAAAGCAAACCATCTCTAAATGGATAGGCCATTGCATTCATTTCTGCTATAAGCACCATGGAAAACCTATCCCACAGGTGATTAGACCCCATTTAACCAGGGCTGCATCTATCTCCACAGCCTTTCCTAGAGGTGTCCCTAACAAGGATCATCCTAGAAGCTACTACATGGAGTTCTGTACATACTTTCACCAAGCATTACCATTTGCCTATTTTCTCTAAATCCAGAGCTGATTTTGCCACTGCAGTCTTGAAGGGCCTTATAGCTTTCCTAAGGCTATCTAATTTCCTCCTCCCATCCTTAGCTTTGGTAATCTACCCAAATGTGATGACTGCAACAGTGAAACACGAAGGACATGGTACAGTTGTGTACACTTACCATAAATGTAGATGTTCGAGTGTATTCCCTGTTGCAGTCCTGATTACCCTTCCTCCAGCCCCCTGACTTCTTTTGGCTATACCTCTACTCTCCTATGCTATGCTTAAAAGCTTTTTGGTGTATTTACGTTTTTGTTGGAGGTATGCCATTGTGTATGTATGTATGTGTGTGTATATATATATATATATATATATATATATATATATATTTTTTTTTTTTTTTTTTTTAATTGTTTCCCTTTAGGGGGCACCTGACATCTGGGGCAAGAAAAACTGGCATCAGCTGCATGCTTTATACCCCTGACTACCTGATGTCACGGAAGATGAGACAGCAACCGACACAGGACCCAAGACTTTGATAATCAGGCCGACTGAGGGCTACTGCAAGCAGATAACCCTAATGTGATGACTGCAACAGTGAATACACTCGAACATCTACATTTATGGTAAGTGTACACAACTGTACTTTTTCTCTTCCGAGTCTCCGGGCACCAACTGTACCGGTACCTGATATTTACTCCTCTTTGGAACCAGTAAGCCCCCCTGACCTCTTAGGTGACTTTCAAGCAGGACACCTCTCGGAGCCATAACTACCCTGCCAGTTCCAGGGGGCAGGCTCAACTCCAGGTTTTTCAGAGCCATCCTCTGCTCCTCTGAGTGGGGAGTGACTCTGGTCCTGAGGCAGTCTATCTCTGTTCTGGGCTCCCTTCCCCCTTTAGGGGAGATCAGCCTTCAAGATGATGGAGAGGGCCCTGTCCCATATAGTGACTCAGCCAGTACCTTCCCCCTCAGAACAGGTACCCCCCTCTGGCTCTGTTATTCCACCTGTCTCTCCACTGGGACAGAAGGTGCTGAAGTTTCAGGTTTTTCAGACTCCGGTTCTGTCATCTTCTGACACCTCCCCAGATTATCCCCCTGAGAAGATCTTTCAGAAAAACTGCAAGAGGAAGCACTTGGATTCTTCTCAGGCATCTGTCACTGAGGACTCAGATTTTGATGAGGGAGAAGGATCCCTATGGTCACCGCCTGAAGATGTCTCCTTTGGAGATGTTCTAGAAATTTTAAAGCAAAGGGGTGGCTGGAAGTCCCAGACCCTTTCCTTGGGAGTAATCTATTTACCTGCAGGCTTTCGGCACTTGCCCTTCTACCTCTTTGGTGACCCCACCCACTGATGAACTCATTTTGGTTCCCCCCTTGTGGATGTGGAAGGCTCCATTTACCATCAAACCAAATTCCCAAGAGACCTGACAAAATCTTATCTGCCCTTGAAGGATAAACATTTCTGTCCAAAGAGCTCATGGTGGATGCCATGGTCGTAGCAGCCACCACAAAAAAGGAACTCTCTGAGGAGAGTTCATCTATCCATCCGCCCAACAAGAGTTTCTGGCTATGGATAGATTTGGGAAGCAGGTTTACACTTCATTGACCTTTGCTCTAAGGTCTTTGAACTTCTTGGCACACTTTACAAGGCTTGAAAGGGTTGCTAACCAAGGAATTGTCAGAGGCTGTGGCTGAAAGAGTCCAAGAGAAAGTGGATTCCCAGCTAGCCACCCTAGAGTCTGTGTCTAACTCATCTATAAGGCTAATTGCACATACAGCCAGAGGGACATCCAGAACATTAGGTGCAGGCGTAGCCATAAGAAGACGTACCTTGATGCACCTATGTGACTTTACGGAACCATTCAAGTCTTTATTCATCAGTGCTGCTTTTGATGGAACTTCTTTGTTTGGCCCAAGTGTAAAAGAGACATTATCCAAGTGTGAGAAGGATGGTAAGACCCTTTATGCTTTCGGCATATGTTTTTTCCACTCCCCAAAGGTCCATTTCTAGGAACCAGAGGAGTGGTGGTAAGTTGTGGTTCAAAAAATCCCAAGGACCTTTCCAAGACACACATGGAGGCAGTTCCCCCAGGAGCAGGGGGGAACCAAAATGGAAGACGCTGCTGTTGCGGCAGAGGTGGTCTGCAGAAATAGGACTTCAGGCATTCTTTTCCAGGTAAGTCCTTTCACCGCTCCTGAATGGAGGCCCGATTGTCTTTCTCTGGAAGCAGTCAGGAGACTCTTATCCTTATACCTAAATATCTGGCTAATCATAATAGGTTTGTGGGTGCAATGGATTGTATCCAGATGCTTTATCATTCCCTTTTCCCATTCTTCCTCTGTACACAAAAAAATCCCTGATGCTCTACACAGTCAGTGGGATTCAGAAGTGCAAGAAATTCAAAATCTGCTAGACAAGAGAGTAATCCAAGAAGTCCCGCTAGACCAGAAATGATCAGGAACCTTTTTTAGTGCCAAAAAAGACAGGGGACTGGAGACCAGTTTTGGATCTCATTGTGCTGAACAAATCAGTTTGTCAAGTTCTGGATGGTAATTGTGCAGTCAATTCTTCCATTTCTGAAGGATGACTGGATGTGCTTGGTAGATCTTCAGGATGTATATTACCACATAAAGATGGGCAAACTCTCCAGGAAGTTCCTCAACTTCTGGCTGGGAGCCATTCATTACCAACACAGAGTGCTGCCCTTTGTTCTCACCACAGACCCCAGGGTGTTCACCAAATGCATGGCAGTAGTAGCAGCTTACTTGAGACTGCAAGGATTCTGGGTGTTTCTATACTTAGATGACTGGCTTAAAACCTCTTCGACCAGGCATCAGTTAATAGTAGCCAGGGAGTACACTCTCAATATCTGTGCCCACCTGGGAGTTACAGTAAATCACAAGAAATCCAAATTGACTGCAACATTAAATTTAGAATTTATAAGGGCTATGCTAAGTATGGCGACAACTATAGCATCCCTTCATTGAGAGAGACTCCAAAGAATTGTAGCACAAGTTCAAAAGATAATCTGCAGAAAAAGGGTTCCTGTTTGATTCATTTTGCAAACTCTAGGGTTGATGGCAGCCTCAGTAACTCTAGTCCCTCTAGCCAGGCTTCATATGACAATTCTGCAATGGCTACTAGCTTCTTAGTGGTGTATCCTTCGCCATCCCTTGTCAGACCAAATTCTGATCACCAATTATTGCAAGAGGGATCTACTTTGGGGGACGTATTCTGAACAATTTCTCCTCAGTCGCCCATGTTTTCTTCCAGAGTTCATGGCCATAATGATCATAGACACCTCCCAGGTGGGGTGGGGCATTTTCTGGGAAGACTGTCCAGGACACTTGATCCCCCTTAGAGGCCAACTTTTATATAGCAGTGTCCTGGAGCTAAGAGCAGTACTTCTAGCATTGCAGGCCTTTCAAACATCTTATCCTTAGGGAACAATTGCAATTCAGGCAGACAGTATGTCAGTAGCTTGGTACATCAACAAGTAGGGAGGAACCAAGTCTTGTCACATTTGTTGAGAACCCTCAGTGTGTGGCAGTGGGAGATCTTTTCCAACCGCTTTCTAATGGCAGTGCATATTCTGGGGAGTTCCAATGTGATTGCAGACAGACTGAGCTGATGTATTGTCCAGCCTCGAGTGGTCTCTCACTTGAGAAGTGGTGGAAGGGATCTTCCATCAGTGGGGTTGACCTTGCTGTGCTCTGTTTGCCTTCCCCCTAAACAAGTGGAGTAGTTACTTCACCCTGATTCCCCCTCTGGGGAAGTCGCCAAGAGATGCTGTCCTCCACAACTGCTCCCTGGGCTCCTGTACCCCTTTCCTGGATACCTCTAATTCCGAAATTCCTACAGAAAGCACTCGGGTTGAAAAGCACTGTAATCTTCATTGCCTCTTTTGGCCTTGACAAATTTGGTTCCCGTTTATTTGGCCTTATCTGATTCAACAACGCTGGATTCTGGACCTGATTCCAGATGTTCTGTACCATCCAGATGGATTGCTCACCCAGACATTTTGAACCTCAAGCTGACAGTGTGGTTCCTCCAATTCCATTAGTTGCCAGGCATCTAAATATTTCCTCCCCAGTATGCCACATCCTCTTATCTCATAAACCTTCCACTTTTAAACTGTACTGTAACAAATGGAAGAGATTTACCATTTGGGCCCGTGAAAAACATGTTAATTCCTTTACTGCTTCTACAGAGCATTTTTTTTAGCCTCTCTCTTTCATGCTGGAGCTTCGTCTTCTACCATCAGATTACAATTAGCTGTAATTTCCACTATGGTTTGGAGGAACATTCTTTAGCTGCTCTTAGACTTTGTAAGTCATTTTTAAGAGGCACACACTTCTTTGAACCTCCTTTCAGAGAACCGAGGCTGCTTTGGGATCTAAAGTTAGTATTACAGGCCATTGTATATTCTCCCTTTAAACCATGTGCAGAATGGAAGACACTGTTTTTAGTAGCTATAACCTCTGCCAGAAGGATCTCAGAAATTCAGGCCTTGTCATGTAAAACCTCCTTATCTGGTTTTCTACAAAGATAGTTTCTTTACGAACAAACCCCTCATTTCTACCCAAGGTAGTCTCAGAGTCAACCAATTAATTTTACCAGTTTTGTTCCAAACTTTTCCAGCAGAAGTGAATATTCCTTATATTTGCTAGACATTCACAGATAATTAAATTCCTATCTTCACAGCACAAAAGATATTCGAAAATCTGACCAGCTATTTTTTTTTTTTTTTTTTTTTAACCTTTTCCAGTGCAAAGTTTGGTAACCCAGTCGGCAGGGTGACTGACAAAGATGGCTGAAAGACTGCATTTCATTTATCTATGATAAGAGCAAAATAGCCTTACCTAGGCCTGTGAAAGCCCATTCTACAAGATCTGTAGCCACCTCAGCAGTTTTCCAATCTAGAGCTTCAATGGATGAAATATGTGCAGTAGCTACTTGGGCTTCTCCCCATACCTTTATTATTAATTACAAATTGGACTTAGTCTCTAGGGGAAGAGCATCCTTTGGCTCGATGGTGCTTAGGAAAATCTTTCCATGAGTCCATCCAAGCTGGAGACTCTGTCCCATCTGTCAAGGATAAAATGAAGATGGACAAAATCATATAAAGAAGTTATACACTTACCATAACATTCCATCTATGTTGCCCATCTTCGTTTATCCTAGACTCCCCTCCCTCCATCCCTGGCCTTTAAATATTTTTTGGTGGAGTGGATTATATATCCTTAAATTATTGTGACTTTTCAGGCATACTAGATATGGCATCTAGTTGGGCTTCCTTTTCTACTAGCTATAATTAAGAGAGAGGGATTGTGGGTAGAGGTGAAGTTCAAGTTTTTTGGCTGGCACAAGCTGTAGTAACTGCCAAGTCAGTTCTGATTTCGGAACTGGACCCCATCTGTCAAGGATAAATGAAAACAGACAACACAGATGGAACAAACTTCTTTTTGTATACTTCTGCTGCTTTGGCCTTTATGGCCATTAATTGTCAGACCCAAATGACTAGATATGTCCTGGGTCTCCTTTCCCAACTGGGGGGAGGGGGTTGACTGACATGCCTGATTTGGAGAATAAGACTTCTGCTCTTTCTCTTTTGAGTAGCTCACCATTTCATTAAATGCATTTGTGATGCAGCTGATGTCTCCTCTAAGGTGGCTGCATCTGGTTCTGTCATGAGAAGATTTTCCTGGTTACACCTGCAGGCTGTACCTGAGGACATTAAGACCAAACTTTTAGATTCACCCTTAGGTAACCAGAATCTTTTTGCTGCTGCTGCTGAACTTTTTAAAACCTTGCAGAATCAAGGCAAGGTTATGCAGGATCTTAAACATATTTTGTTTCTCCTGATAAAGCTGCAAAAATCAGAGGCTAAAATGAGGAGAGAGCTGGCTGAATGTGAGACTGCTCAGAAAGAGATGTTTCAAAAAATAGAATTGGGGACAGAACATGTAGGGAAAACCTAAGATTTTCAGCTATACCAGAGAAGCTGGAAGGAACAGACTGCATTGATTTTATGAAAGCACAAATAAGTAACTGGGCTGTATTCCACAGCAGAAGTTGTTAGACAAAAGGGCACATCACGTGTATGCCCCAAACATGGCAATCAGAAAGAAACCTAGCCCTTTAATAGGAAAGATGCAATCCTGCCAACAGAAGCTGATTCTGACAAAACTGTGGTAGAAGGGCAAAATACAAAAAGTGGAAGAGAGCAGTTTGTGGAGAATGATTACTCGTACACCAGACAAAAGAAGAGTGAATTCATTCCACTATCCAGGGAATGTTGAGACACAGGTGTGAGATTCAAACTCCTGTAACCAGCTGTCTTCAAAGTATTCTTCCTGGAGGGACAAAATCATTTTTTGATGAAGTACATACTAAGGAGGAAATTCAAAAGTTTATTCAACAAAAAGCTGTGAAACATTAAAATATTCTGCTTTTTGTTCTTCTGGTAATGAAGACCACTGAGAAACTATACCTGTGAAACCTTTTCTGCTATTTCAATGGCAAATGCTGGTTGGAAGGGAGGGAGCACACAAGTTGACTAGAAGAATTGAGAGTACATTGAAAATGAATCAGAGACAGAATTTGGGAGATGAAGATGAACAGTAATAAAACCAGTAACATAATGTGGGATTACACTGCAATAATTATATTTGTGAAATATGACAGAACAAGAAAATCTGGAAATATTGCACTTTTTCAGAATTTGTTGGACTTGTGGGGACTCTAAAATATAAGCTCTACTTCATGTCATTAATGTTCAGAAAAATGCTTTGAGGAAGGAAAGAGAGGGGAGAAACTTAAAAGTAAAGAAAACATTTTTTTTCTTAACTATACACAACAAAAAATAGTACTATTTTCTTTGCATGCTATAAAGTTCTCAGTTGTCTTAAGTATAATTGGGATTGTAAGTAGTGCTGCTTTTCTTTTTTCCTTTCTTTCTTCTCTCTGTCTTGTTCAGTTTTAAGAAATGTAGGCACTGCAATGTAAAAAACATGGTTAAAGACCATGTTAAAAGAAAAATGAATGTGCTTTTTCTCATTCTTGCATGGGGGAATGACTGGATTAAGGACCTTAGATTGATTTAGTAACACGTTTTTAGAGAAAGCAAGTAAATCAAAACAGAATATTTAATATTATGAGGCTTTTTTATAGGAAATGAATGTATGCTTAGTAACATTTCTGTATCTTGCCCTCCTGTGTCTATGGAGACAATTTGATAATGAGAAGTTGGCTGTCTGATTCTCATGTCTCCATTCAGCCAATCTGATAGAAAAATTGATTACAGTCTGATGGACAGTGATTGGCTGGGGGAAAATAGAAAGGAGAAGAGAAACTGGTTAGGAGATAATATTCTCTGAAAGCATTCAGGGGTTTTCCTAGCTGGGAGTGCTATAAAGATAGGACAAAATCAGTTAGCACTTGGTAGAAACACAGGCTGCACCATGCTTCTTAGCATAGATAACCTTTATTTTAGGTTAACTCAAGTCTGTTGAGCATGGCTGTCAGTTTGGGACATTTTTTACTATTAGGAGGGTAAAACTTCAATATTTGAAGATGTACATAGTTTTGTGTGTTAAAGTAATAGGTTTTAGGGGGTTATTGGGGTTTGTTTTTTGTTTGGGGGCTTTCCAATAAAACAAAAAGTTTTGCAATATGTGACATAGGCTTAAATGGATATGACAAGAAACAACCATATAACAGTTCAACCTACCAAGCAGTGTATGCATGTAACACAAAAGCTGGAACTAGACATTTAACAAAAAGGTGTTATACGTAAAAGGTGGCAATAATAACATTTTAATACAATGATGCTTTATGTAATGTCTGTAAATCTCAATGATCTCACAAATAAGTGCAAAAAAAGAAAGAATAGTGAACAATATTTAAAAATGAAGCGTACAAATAGCTGTCATACAGAAGAAGCACTTTGAAAGAGTTGGGCATGTGAATTTGATGATGAAGGGTTTTTAGGATGGTTATTCAGCAGAATATGTGGGACAAAGGAAAACAATACCTACATTAATTGCAAGAGGAGTTCCAGAAGTGATAGAAGAGAATAAAAAAGATAATAGCAGATTTGTAGTGCTAAGGGGCTATTAGCAAGGAAGGAGGATTACACTGGCATATATTTATATTCCACCTAAAACTGCTGTAATGGAGCTTAGTAAAATTCTGCAAGAAAACAGTTTTCAGCAAGGAATATTACTTGTAGATGGAGACTGGAATTTGATTTGTAGTGGTAAAGATGTGACTGGGGGCCCCAGAAGGGAACGTACAACAAAGTAGGGTAGATTTGTGAAGAAATATATGAAAGCATTTGGCATGGAAGATCTGAATTCAATAATAGGAGTTTGGAGTGAATTTACATATTATTCCCCAAGATATAAAATGAATAGGTTGGATATAAAAACTGGGCTAAGCTAGACAGAATTTACATTTCACTGGAACGTGCGCATTTAATTGAAGGTCTTCATACACACCCGATAACTATTTCAGATCACGCGCCAATAATTAAAATAAAAACACAGGGTACTGAAATAAAAATGAGGCACTGGTGCTTTCACACCTGTCTGTTGAAAAGAGAGGAGTTTGTGGAATGGGTAGTGGAGATTATTCAGGAGCTATTCCAGAGAATAGAAATTACTTCTGAAAATATAGCTAGGGAATGGAAAAAAATAAGGTGGAGTTTACAAATAGCGTGGCAATAGAAAAGGGAGCTATGGTTAAGAAGTAACCAGAATTATTTAGAGAGTCTGACAAATGTTAAAGTATTGCATAATAGAGGGAATCTCACAGTACAAGAGGAGGATCACCTGCAGAATGACAAACGAAAAATAAGGGATTACCTTGATAATATACACAGGTTTAGAAAGATTGCTGTTAAGCAACTGTTTTTTTGATAACACTAGAGCATAAAAACTTTTAGCACGACGACTCTGGCAACAGAAAGTTGAAAGGGTTGTTGCCATGCTTAGTGATCCTTTAACAAGGAAGGTAACAAGACACCCTGTAGAAGTATTAGAGATGTTTTGGAAATTCTGTGAAATTCTGCGTAAAGCAGAAAAATATGGAAATCGAGAAAAGATACAAATGGAAATGTTTATGGATGTGTTAAATATGCCCCAGTTAGAGGTATATGAGGATCAATTACAAATGGTTAGGATAAGAGGAGATGAGATAAAAATTGTGATATATAACTAATCTACAGGAAAGTCCTCGGGAGTAGATGATATTCTTTTGGAAGTTTGGAAGCTAGGAGGGAAAGAACTGATAAAGATCTGGAAGGTTTTGTATAACAGTATTTTAAGAGGAGGAGACGTACCAACATCCTGGAAGAAAGCAGTGGTAGCTGTAATACCTAAAAGAGGGTAAAAATCCATCCAATCCAGCTTCATAGAGGCCCATTTCAGTACTAAACCATGATTAGAAAGTGTTCACATCTAAGATGGCTAAAAGAATGACAAAAGTAATGCCAAAATTGATAGGTATGGATCACTGTGGTTTTGTAGAGGGGAGGCAAACATTTGACAACATTAACAGAACATTGATGATCCAGAGGAAGTGGAATGTAAGAAAATACCATTTCTGGTGGGTCTTGATGCAGAGCAAGCATTTGACAGCCTAAGCTGGGACTTTATTAACAAGGCAATGTAAGTATTTCCATTTCCTGAAAAAAATATAAGGTTGATTAGGAGGATATACAAGGCATCTGAGGTGAAAATTAAAGTGGATGGTGTCTCTGATAATTTTGGCTTGAGCAGAGGACCCAGGCGCAGGTGTCCTCTTTCCCTTTGTTTGCATTATATTTGGAAACATTGGCAAAGAAAATAAGGGACTCAGACATTCAAGGATATAATTCGTATGGTAGTCAAGAAAGGCTGTCTGTATTTGCAGATATTATTTTATACCTGACAAAGCTAGAAAGATACATTACAATGTTGTGGAACATTTCAAGACAGTTTCAAATCTTTTGGAGATACACAATTATGCTAAAACAAAGGCAGTAGCGGTAAATTATATACCCACATATGAATTGGTTCAGAAATGTCCATATTTATGGGGACATTATAAAATGAAGTATTTAGGAGCATGGATTAAAAATGATTCTGGTGTGGCAGCTAAGGATATATGGAAAGAGACTAAACAAAAGATAATACAAAAACTGAGAAAACTGAAGTGTTAAATGGATATGGATAGTAAGATACAAGCAGTTAAAATGTTTTTAGTCCCATAAGTCTTGTACACAGGTGAGGTATATTTGGGTCAACCAGAGAAGTTGTGAATATCAATTAATAAAGAGCTGAAGGATTTTATCTTGGAGGGGAAGACGGCAAGAGTCAAGTGGGATAAGCCACTTTTTCCAGTAGAACAGGGCAGATTAGAATTTACCGATTTGAAGGGGTATTTCAGAGCTACACAGTTAAGGCTCCTATACATAGCACAAGCAGAAAGCTATAATTCAAAGTAGAAAGGGCTGATGATGAAACTGGGGAAACTCAAGAAACAAGGAGAGACTGGAATTTTGAATGCAGGCCTTTAAGGAGAATAAGAATAATCATATAGAATATATATCTATAAAGTTGCAGAAAGTATCATAGCAAGCTAACACGGGAATGGAGAAAGAAGATTCTGCTAATAGGGATGACTGCAATTAGATGTATAGACAATAGAGGGCTGGAATTTATTGGAGAAAATGGGCAAAGCAGCCAAGGTATTGGAAACAAATAAGTAGAGAGGGAAAGATTTTAGAATGGGAAGACGCCAAGAATTTGTTAGGACTGCAAGCTAGAGATCCCCTTCCCTATCAAGGACTGATATCCAGTTGTAGGCTAAAATAAATAAATGGGGGGGTTCCTAAACAAAAGACCAGCACTGGTAGAGTTTAGTAGAATCTAGAAGAGAAGCTGTCATTAAAAAGGAATACTTAGTAGAGCATAATAAAATATTGCATGATAACTATAAGAATTAATCAGAGGAGGTTAGAAAGGATTGGGAACAGAGATTGCATAAGCAATTCACAAAGAAACAATGGAAAGATGTATCCATGTCTCCCAAATATGCAACAAAATCTAGTTGATTTAGGATTTTTGTTTGGAAATGTTTACATAAATATTTTTATACCCCAAGCAGACAGCAAATGTTGGAGGTATGTTGGGGAAGAAAGAGGTAATTGAGAACATATTTACTGGGAGTGTGGTGAGTTGGTGGTCTTTAAGGATTCCCTGCGGGATGCCTTGTTGGATATGCTGGGTGGGCAAATTGGTGTGTCAAGGGAGATGATTTTTCCGAGCTATGATACAGAATCCTAATTGCCTAGACATGGTAAGGCCTTGCTGTGTCTATTTATGGTGTCTGCCAAAAAAGGAATTACTAGAACATGGAAATCAAAATCTAGACCAACTATACTGGAAGTAGTGTGTATAGTAACAGAGATAAAACCACTGGAATTGAGATCTTTAGAAAAGGGTAGGAGCAAACTACATAGGAAAAATGAGAATTGTGGGAACAGTACATACAAAGGAGGAATGAGGTTTAAAAAAAGGCAGGCCTTAAATAAGCTGTGTAATGTATGACTGAAAATGATTGGGTAGATTATAAGGGATGTATAATGTTTGCAACTGGGAGTGTCAGTATGGTTTTTGATGTAAAATGCCTGCAACTAGGATTGTACTGATGTGGTTTGCTTACATTTATATAAATGTGATTGCGTATGTCGTAAGTGATGGTTTAATAAAGATGTTTCTTGTCTAAAAAAAAAGAAAGAGACAGGAAACGAATAATTTATATAATGCTGCTTAGGTTATATGATATATAGCAATATATGTTAAGCATAATGTTTGTAAACGTGAACTTGATACAGTATGATTACTGTAAATTTTGCCCATCTCGGAAGTGATAATTCAGTAAAAGTGTTTAAATAAAAGAGCTGTACATTAATTCTTCCAGTCAAGGTTGTAGAGTTTCCTCCAACAGCCCGAAAGTCCAGGGTCTTTTGTCCCTTCAACATATGTTAGACTACATCAGTATCAGAGATGAGGGCTGTTATTCTATCTTTTCAGACCTTTCACTCGCTTTGTGCTCCCGGTCCTCTATACAGATTTTTACAGGCCCCTATTTTCTGTTGCCCTACTGCTGGTCCAGATGTTTCCTATTTCATCCTTGTCTCCTGATTCCCTTCCTGTATGGGCATGTTGTTTTCTTGTGGGTTGCTCTTGTTCCAATGGGGCAGTTCAGTTCTGAGGATTAGGCATCCGTTTGTAACATATGTACCTTATGCCTTGTATGTAGGATACACATCTGACTTAAAATACCTGGTATACTGGCCAGACATTAGACTATCCTTGGCAAGATATTCCAAGAGTAAAGAATACTGCAACAGAAAGAAATAGAACATCTGCTGTTATGATAACAGCCTAAACAATTTTACTTTCTAAATCTTGGCCTCTGCCTCCAAAATAAGAAAAAGGGAGGATTAACCAAGCCAAGAGATCAAGACAGACTAGAATGGAACTACCTGAATAGTGCCCTAGACCTAGGGTAGCCAAGGGCCCTATCAACCCAGAGCAGTTGGCTATGCACAGCACCCATCCCCTCCTCACAACCCCAATCCCACTCCCATTTGTCCTTGCCCATTACTTTTCTGGAAACCTACCTTCTTAAAACTTGTTCCACTTCAAGATGCTTGATTCCACTTTCCCAGACATGCCATTGCTGCTTAAGAAGAAACGTAAGACATAGGCCAAAAACTCAGTCAACTCCTCCTGACTCAGATGTATCGGCAGAGGTCTTAGAACTTGCTCCACATCTGGTTCCATTGTAGATGCCATTTACTGAGACTCCGTTGGAGGCTGGTAAGGTATCAGTGTGTGTTATGACTGAGGAATCTACAGATAAAATTGAACTATGCATCATCATCTCAGAGTATCCAGAAGGCATTCCCCAGATACTAGTTAGGGAGGAGATCACAGGTAAACTTATTGAGGTATGTCAGGGAACTGAACAACTACACTTGGTTCAGAAGGATATCACACACAGAAAAAAAAAAACGCCAAAATACTTAACATATAACTTCTCCTCCTCCTAATCAGAAGGAATGGATGGACTTTTCTCAAGGCCTGTACAAAGCCATTATGGTCCTGAAGCCTCCATCCTTTTCTTTCTAGCCCCCACCCCTAAAATGGTTGCTTTGGATTTATCTCCTTCTGAAGATGATGAGGCTTCTAATTCTGATCATTTCCTGGTATATTCATCTCACATCCACACCCACCCCTGACCAAGACCATTCAGAGGATGAAGATTTCCTTTCTCCTAACTCTCCTGTGGAAGAAGCTTCTTTTGGAGAGACAATATTAAACATGAAACATTTTGTGTGGTAGTCTAGGCAGATTGCAGAGGTTCATAAATGGACATTCTTGCTCCTTCCCTAGTTTCCCCTATTCGTGAGGCCTTCATGGATGCCTTTCAGTCCACCTATGCTGCCCCTAATTTTTGTATCCTGCCTCAAGAAGCAAGACAGATTTTGTAAAGTCTCTGATGATCTTAAATTGTTGTTTAAAACTTCTGCACCAGACCCTTTTGCAGTGTCTCTCTTCTGATAATACTTCTAAGCTTCTACTTCATGCCAATGCTCTCCCTTCAGGCATGGTTAGTAGGGCTATGGATAGATGGGATAATAATATTTATACCTCCTCTACTTTGGCATTCAGTGCTGTAAATTACCAAACCCAAATGACCAAGTAGTTGATATCTATCCTTAATTCCTTAAACAAGGTAGTAGTGGATTCTCAGTGGACTGATTCTAAACATCAGATGTTGTCTTTTCTTAATGCATGCATGATGGTAAACACAATTGTATTCATATTTGACATCTGTCTAATGCCGTTAAAGAAATTGAATAGTATCTGTGTACTGTTTATTCGTATTGTAATAATTATATTTCTCTAAATATCTCAACATTCAGGTAACAGACAGAACTGCGTAGTCTCATATTAAGTTCACAGCTTTATGAAAAAAATCCTGCTGGCAGTATGCATCTTGCTTAAATGGTTACTAAGATATCCTAAGCTGTTTATACAACATTGCAAAATTAATATTCACTGCCTTTATTTTGGCTTATAAAATCCTGTTTAAAGCATCAAAATGAATGTCACTAGTGTAAAGATTAATTTATCCTCAATAGTTTGACATTTACAACTTTCTAGTAACTCTTACAGCTCCAGAGATAGGAATATTTGTTTGCACTGTAATCTGATAACTTCAATTTTTGAAGGTCCAAGCTGCACCCACTGGGAGTTAAAAGTACATGCTCAAAAGTGCTGTACTGGAAGGAATGAGTTAATCAGGCTTTACAAGCAGCCAGACACATTAAATATAGCTATGTTGTAGAGGCCTTGTCTAGAGCAGCTGCCCACTGGTTTCGCCCTCCACAGTTATGCATGGTTGCAAAATCAACCCACACCTGAAGACTTGAAACCTAAAATTATAGATTACCTTTAAAGCATCTGCTGTTTGGCCCTCAGGAAGTCAATCCTTTCAAAACTGTCGAACTGAGAAAAAGCATAACACGAAAGACTGCTAACAGCTTCTATTAATCTCCATATGTAGGTACCAGAAGAATTACCCAACAAAAACTACCTCTTTTTTTTTTTTAGAAGAGATCCTAGGCACAACTAGAAACACAGGAAGGTCCCCAGATGTTTCCAGAGAAACCACTCCTCTTCTGGGAGCCCTCCCTTTGCGGACAAATCTCTTTGTCTGTCTATATAGTCTCCCCCTGTCATCTGCTCTTGCCCTTCCCTAATCATAAAGGCTCACCCTACCAATCTCCACCTGGTAAAAGATTACCACAAAGCAGTGGGTGCTTTCTGTTATAAAAAAAGGGCTACACTGTGTCTTGAATGTAAATCTCTCCTCTAAATGGCATGCCACTCCCTGTTTGCAACCAGATGCACCTGCTTCCACCCATTGTATGAGAATTGCAGATACAAGGTGTAGTAGAACTAGTACCCCAGGAATTTGTGGGAAAAGGGCTTTTACTCCAGAATTTTCCTAGTACCAGGGAAAGAAGGGCAATGTTGGTCCATACTATATCTTTCTCTACCAAACACATTTGTGAAAGTGCCAACTTGCAAAATGCTTTCTCTGCACACTCTTCTTTTGTTCATTCTTCTGCAGACTTTTCTAGTATCTGTGGATCTGAAAGATGCCTGCTCCCATATTCCAATCCAAACCCCTTGCAAGAGATTCTTCAGGTTTTGTGCTGTGTCATCTGACTTTGTTTACTGCTTTACGTTTTGGCTTTGTAAAGTCCCAAGAGTTTTCACGAAGTGTCTGGCACCAGTAATTGCCTTCTGTCAAACACAGGGAATCCAGATTTTTCCCTACTTAGACAACTTATTAATCCAAACCTCCTCCCTTAAAATACTTCTGCAACGCCAAAACTAACCCTCAACCTCATCTCACTGTTAGGGTTCACTATTAACTACAAGAATTCCTCCCTTCAGCCAACTAAGAATTTAGTTTTCCTGGACTGCATACTGGACACCATAAAAATGCAGGCCTACCTACCACAGGAAAAAAATGTAGAGCCTTGCCAGATTACGTTTACAATGTGACCTCCCTCAGCCAATGCTCACCAAGAGAAATACTAAGGGCCTTGGGATTCATGGCAGACACTACTGCAATGCTTCCTCTATCCAGACTGTATATAAGGAAAATGCGGTGGTTCCTACTAACAGTTGGGTCCCAGCACTCTTATCCTCTAGACACAGTAATCCTGCTATTACCTTGTCATGGAGGAGAGATGAGGTGGTACTCAACTTAGGATTTCCCTTCATTCCAGCACTTCTAGTTCAGGCAATGCACTCACATGCCTTGGGCAAGACATGAGGAATCTGGACAGGGACACATCAGGTTCAAGGCGGGTGGCAACCCCAAATTACTAAAGAAACACAAACACAAACATGTTAGAGATGAGGGCCGTTATCCAAGCGCTTAAAGTCTTTTCCCATGTTTGGAGGCTAGGTCCCCTAAGAGTGTCCACAAACAACACCCCGGCAGGTGGTACATAAATAAGGAGGAAAAAGGTCTTGACAACTGTGCAGTTTGGCACAGACCACCTGGAAGATTGCCAGCCAGAATAACATGTCTTTAGTAGCCATATAGATTCCATCCCAGGACTATGTGTTGACCCCGATACATTAAGCAGGACCTTGGAGGATCCTGACAAATGGACCTGCAACATTCAGGTCTTCCTGGACATCATCCACCGTTGGGAATACCTCAAACAGAGATTTGCATCAGAGACTGTCAAACAGCTCCCCGTCTTTTGCAACAGGGGCCCTTGCCCCTCAACCTGGAGGACGGATGCTTTCTGTAGACAGGGAAATTCCTGTACTCCTTTCTTTGTACCTCTCATCCCCAAGGGTCATTCTAAAGGCCCAAAAAGAAAAGCCAGAAATGTTGCTAGTGATCCCCTTTTGGCCAAATCATCGTTTTCCTGTTCTTTTTCACCTAATCAGGGGCAGCTTCTTCAAACTGCCAAGACAAGCAGATCTCATCACACAGCAGAAGGGGTCACCACTGCACCCCAGTCTGTCATCCCTGAACTTAATTCTGTGGATGATAGGGTTCTAATTCCTTTAAGGCACTTTTCAGAGGACATTACAATTCTCCAAGAAGCCAGGTGACCCACCACTCAAAAATCCTACGTTGTCAAATGCAAGAGATTTTCCTTATAGTGTCACAGGAATGGACAGTACCCCAACAACTCACATGTGCCTTCCCTACTAAAATAACTGTGTGAACTCAAGCATATAGGTCTGCCCTACCCTTCCATCAAAGCCCAATAGTCAAGCCATCTGTGTGTGTCCATCCTTCAGTCATCCTCTTATGTCCAGACCTAAGGTCAAATTTCCCTTTAAGGGATGCTACATCTTAGGCCACCAAGGAAGCCCATTACACCTTCTTGGGATCTCAACTTTGTGCTAGAAAAGCTTACTTTGCCTCCTTTTGAGCCATCAGTCTCCCCTAACCTCAAATTCTACATCTGGAAAACTATTCTACTTCTGAGTTTTACTTCATCTTGGAGATGGGATGACCTTGAGAGCTAACCATTTATTCATGCCTAAAGTAGTCAACTAACTTGTCACTTAACCAGTCTGTAAATCTCCCTGCCTTCTTTTCCAACCCACAGAACAGGGGGGGGGGAGATTGCTGTAAGCTCTAGACACTCTCAGACCATTCAGATTCTGTTGGACAAAACCAAATCCATTATAAAATCTGACCAACTGTCTTGTCTGCTTTATGCACCCAAAAGTGAGCCAACCACTGTCTAACTAAACTATTGCAAGCTGGATCTCTAAAGCTATCTCCTACTATTTTGTACATAGTAATTCCTTGCCCTAAAGCTCATTCTACAAAGGGGTGGATGCCAAGACCATACTAGAAGTTGCCACCTGGTCCTCTATTGATGCCTTCACTATGTCAGTCCTGTGGGACCTCATTGACAGTTCTGCTGCTAACTAACCAACCACCCTTACATCCCCTTCATCTCTGTGAATCACTCATTCATTATGAATACTGTAACAGTGATTTCAGTCAGGTCATAGTACAGTTGTGTAAGAACTAACCATAATAGTAGATGACCTACTGATCACTGTTGCAGTATTCCTTCCCACCCTCTCTCCACTTTGCATTCCTTTTCCATAACCTCAGTGCCACTCTGTTTCTCCTCCCTCTGTTCCTGTAAGGTGGATAGGATCCTAGAACAAAAGGGGACTCCTTAGCACTTTATATTTTGCCCCTCCTAGTTAACCATTCTTTCACTCTCAGGATTCTTCACTCTGCTGGCTTGGAGATAGTCTGAGGAATTGCATTGTACACCTGCCTATATACCCCTACATTTGCAAGGTGAGATCACAGGTCAGATGTACAGTCCTGGAAGGATAAGGTTTTGGCTAGACATCAGTAATGATAACCCATTCATTATGAATACTGCAGCAGTGATCAGTAGGACATCCACTGTTAAGTTCTTACACAACTGTACTTCCTCTTGTAAAGCTGCACATGTGGAAGCTCCAATGGTTCCTTAAAACCAAATGGGAACAACATTCTCAACCCATGAAATCCCTGGTGCCTCTTTTCCTCTGCCTAAAAAAGAACTACTTTAGTGGAAAGACACCATCCTACAGAATCAATGGGCAAACTTATCTTTACCAGAGACAGACAAAGCCATCACCTTGGACAGTTCAGAAATAGCCTGGGGAGAACACTTATGATACCAGAAGGCGCAAGGTGTATGGACCCAAGAGCAAAGGAAATTGCACAAAAAACAGAAATATGTGCTGACAGTGTTTCTAGCTATGAAGGCTTTTCAAGGCAACCTAAACACAGGAACACTGCAGATTTGGACAGACAACACCACAGTTGTGTGGTGTATAAATAAACAAGGGGGAACTCATTGCTACCCCTTGTGCAGTCTGGCAATAAAAATTTGACTCTTGGCACAGGAATTGTACCTGTCACTAATAGTGTCTTACAACACAGGCCAGAACAACACCCTAACAGTCTCTAAGCAGGGACATTCTGGACAGCAGTGAAAGGGTTTTCTAGAGAGAGGTCTTCCCGGACCTCCTCCATTAATGGGGACACCCCAGCATAGATCTCTTTGCCTGTCATCAGAACAGACAAGTACAAAGGTTCTGTCCTGTTCTGTTCTGAACCCAAAAGAGACATGGAGGACAGACTTTGTCTCCTTCAAATGGACATACCTCTTTCTTTATGCCTTTCTTCCCTTACCCAGTGAGGTTAGACAACCAAGTATGTTAGTCATAGCATCATTTTGGCCAAGGCAGCAGTGATTCTCCCTCTTGTTGACCCTCAAAAAAAGGAGATACTATATTGTTCCACCAATGATGGATCTACTCACCCATCTAAAGGTGTCTGTCCTTCATCCACACCTGAACATGCACAAACTGTTAGTATGGAGGATTGGATTTTAACTCCACAAAATGCAAAGTACTCTACTGAAGTGCTGTCTATCCTGAAAGAGGCAAGAAAATCAAGCTGCCAGAAAATCATACTTTTCCAAATGGAAAAGGTTTTCTATTTTGTGGCAGCTCAAAAGTTTTATGCCTGCACATGTAGACATCATTAACCTAGTTTTCGAATATTTTTCAGAATTGTTTGAGCAGGACCCTTCTTATTCCCACATTAAGGTGCATACTTCAGTCATCTCTGCCTGCCTTCCCTGCTCCCATCTCTGTCTATTAACACCCCAAACTGAAACAGTTCCTAAAATAGGTTATACACCTAAGACCAATTTCTAAAATAGGTTATACACCTAAGACCTCCCAGGAAAAACCCTCTTCCTTCTTGGGACTTGAACTGTGTTAGAAAAACATCCCCTGACACCTTTTGAGCCAGCAGTAAAGATGCTCACAGGGAAGACCACCCTACTGATGGCAATCATCTCAGCCAGGCAGGTATTCACCTGCAAGTGCTTTTTCCTGACCCTCAAAGTAAAGCTGAACAAAGCCTACATTCTGTGGATGAGGGCTGACAGATCGGGTATTACTTTAACAGAACAAGTTTTCTAAATATAACAGAACTGCTAGTGGCCTTTGTAGAAGGGGAAGAAAGTAGACCCCTCTCCAAACAGACTATTTTATTCTAATCTAAGGAGCATAGCAAATAAGATATATGAACTCCATGCCAGTTTATCACAATACTCCCCCGACATTACAGTTGTAACATAAACTTGGCTGAAACCAGAAATAAACAATGAAATTCTTCCTCTATGTTACAGTATACATAGTTGTGACAGAAAAAAACAAGCAAACAAACATGGAGGAGGAATAGCAAGAATTTATAAAACAAATATCAAAGTACAACTTATAGAACCATGCATCCCAAAATTTAACAACACTGAAATATTTACTAGACTCCAAGTAAACACCTAACCATTGTAGGTACTTTTATTCCTCGTGGCAATAACCTTGCTATAATCGAGAATATTCTCCAATACATGTCCTTATCATTTCCACAAGAAACCATAATAATGGGTGCTTTAACACAGATTGGTTCTCCTGCAACTCCAACCATCCCACTAATTTCATTAACCTGCATGGCTTTAACCAGGTTATTCAATCTGCTACCAAAATAGACAAAACCATCAAAAAGCAATCTATTCTAGATTGGATCCTAACTAACAAACCATCTCACACTTTCCAATCAGGCTGTCTCCCTGATAGCATCAGTGATCACCTCTCAACATTCCTAGTTAGACAATGTCTTCATCCCCCCAAAAACACCATCTGCCATCAAATATGCAACAAAAAAGACTTTAACCCTCAAACCTTTGTCTCCATTCTGTAAACCTGTAACTGGACCCTACTTAAACACTTCCCCTAGACACTGCCGTGGCCTACTTTAATACCACTTTCCTCAACATTCTAAATAAAGTAGCCCCATGCAGAACTAACAGAGTGAAAGCAAACAAGGTTCCTAACAAAAGACACCAAAAAAACTACTTAAACTAAGAGGTAAACATTGGCATACCAACAAAACCCAAGTCTCTACCAATGACTTAGAAACAAAGCTAAAACCCAGGTGAAACTAGACAAAAATAAAATACTGTAGTGATAATCCACAAAAACACCTTAACAACCTGTAAAAATGTTGGTCCGCCACCTTCAGCCCTGCCAGCCAAAAACACCAACCCCACCTGCCACTACTAATAATGACAACATAGCCACAAATTATATACTTTCACTTTCTAACAATGACTGTAAAACTCCACTAGCTATCCCAATCCCACCCAGTGAAACCATTAATACAGTCTCTTTCAAGCCTATCCAGACCAAAACCATAAAAAAACTGCTTAGCAAACTTAAACCTACCACCATTGCAGCTGATAATTTACATACAGAATTCTTTAAACTCACAGCAGGTGCCATCTCCATTCTAATTAACTGCTGTGTCTCAAACACTACATTCCTCTTCTCTGGAAGATACCATACATCATCCTATCCCATAAGGGAGATAACGCTATTCAGCTCTCCAGTTACAGACCCATAGCAATTTTATCTCCCCTACCCAAAGTACCAGAAAAATGTATTTGTGCTCAGCTATTGCACCTCTAACCTAACAATCTCCTACCTGATACACAACATGGTTTCCTTCCCAATCACTGTATCATAACTGCACTTTTAAGTTTAACCATTGCTATCAACCAATTCAGAAATGAAGGCAAACTAGTATCCTCCATTATCTTAGATGTGTCCAAAGCATTCAACGGCATCTCCCACCAGAAACTCCTCACTGAGCTTACCATTCTTAAACTCAGCCATTTATCTCTTGCGTGGTTCCATAACATATAACTGACCACCAACAAAATGTCAAATGGCAGTAAGATCTATCATCTGTTTTACCTGTCACCATGGCGGTCCCCCAGGGCTCAATCCTAGGTCCTCCTCTTTGCAGTATTTTTAACAACAAATTTCATACTGCTACCCACCTTGCCTCCATTGTTCATTATGCAGATGACTCTTTTCATCTGTAGTGCACCCACTGTGCAACAACCCGAAGTAACAACACAACAGTCCTTCTTAGCTGTGGAATCCTGGCTGTCAGACTTGCAACTGATTTTTAATCCAAGTAAAACTAGACTTGCACTGTTTCACCCTGGTAAATCCCTAGACTGCCCATCTTCATTCCAAATATATATTTTCCAATACTATAATTAGCAACAGTTTCCCAAACACCTATCACAGACTATCAAAAAGATGCAAAAAAGACAGCCTTCACTTTACAAAATTAAACCTTTCTTCACTAGCGCTACAAGACAGGCAGTTGCCAGAACCAATCTACTCTTTGCCCTACTGTATGCCTCTGCTGTTTTCACCAACTTAAATAGATATAGTTAAACTTGAGACTTGCTCCAATAAAATAGCTAAGTTTACAACAAACTACCCACACTAAACCCACTACTGCTCTGCCTTACAACAACTCAACTGGTTGGAAGTATCCCATTGCGTAACCTTCACTCAACTGGTTAGAATTATCCCACTGCTTAACCTTCACTCAACTGGTTAGAATTAGCCCACTGCTTGACCTTCACCTAACTCATCACAGCCAAATCTCCTGCTGTTCAACAGGTGCTCCATCCCTACACTAACACTTGAGTCCTCTGCTCTTCAAATAAGTCTGTTCTACAGATCACCAAACCCAGCAATGGAGCTGGTGACTTTCTCTACTCCAACTATGTTTCCAAAACTTGGAACACTATCCCACAGCCTATCTTAGCTATTGGTAACCTAACTCACTTAAAAAAAAAAAAACTACTTAAGAACCACCTGAGTAACATCTGGCTTTACTATGCTCCACCCCTGGCTAAGTCCTATTCTTCCTGCCTAATAATTTCCCCATCTACAGTCCATCCATTTTAAGCCAATACCCATATCACTGTCTCCCTTCCCCTCATCTTAATTAACCTGCCTTACCTTTTTCTGCACTCTACTTTTGCTAACTAAACTACCTCTTACTCCCTCCTCCTAGTCCTGTAAATATCTTTTCTCTTATTTACCTATGTCTGTATCTATTCTGCAGTATTACTTTGTACTATTATGTTTGTCTGCTCTGGTTGTCAATGTGAAATTTTATAATACTTTTATGTCTGAATTCTACTATGCAAGATTGCTTTGAACTTTGTATTTATGAAAATCTGTTCTTTTAATCAATATGAATTTATGATTTATACATTACATCCTATTCTAAGGTGTAGTACTCAATGTCACTCTTGGATTTTTATTTGTGAATTGTCTCTGGAGCTCTTCTCCCCTGGCCTTCACTAAAAATGGTCTCTGACCCAGTTGGACTTTCCTGGTAAACAAATGTTAAACAATTAAATAATATTTTAAAATTGATAGCCAAATGTATTGCTTTATGTTATGCTCATCATGGAAAGCCACTATCAGCTTATGTCAGAGCAGCCACCACTGCCTCCCTAAAAGGTGTCCCTACTCAGGCCATCTTGGAGGCTACTACATGGATCTCTGTCTACCCATTTACCAAGCATTACCATTTTGGCACTGCATCCAAGGCTAGAGCAGGCATTGTCTTGGCTATCCTGCAGAAGCTATTGTCACAGGACCACCAGACAGCCTGCCTCCCAACCTGTAGCTTTTGGATTTCACCCAAGAATCAGTACTGCAACATTGACAACAAAGAACATAGAACAGTTGTATTGTACTTACTATAATTGTAGATGCTGGAGTAAATCAGTGTTGCAGTATAAACTCCTACCCCACCATCTGCTCACCCCTCTCCCATGCATTGGGGAGGTTGTGGCTGGGTGTCCTTTATTCAGCATCATCTCCTCTCTTTCTACTTCTAGACCATGGTTAGAACTTTCGCTTATCTCTCAAAACTTTGACAGCTGGGACTTCCAAGACAGCTATAGCAAGATAGCTGCACACTGGTCAGTGGCTTAATTTCGGCTCTCATTCTGCCAATTTGAGTAAAATTCATTTACTAGCCACTAAGTACTCTAGATACCAGCAAAGAATAAATTTAGAGAATATGAAAGAAAATCGACTAGAAAAGGTGAAGAGAAAACACTGACTGGGAAGAATCCTGCAGCCGTTAACAGCAAAATGCAGTTAAAGCTTCAGCTTTAATGGAGGTGGCTTCCTGTAATTGAGGAAAAATAAATCAAATATTCTCAGAAGTGATTAAAATAAATGAAGCATTGAATGAGTATATTAACTCAAATAAAAGGCCAGAAAAATATAAGAATCTTTAATAAGCTATTCACATGAACTAATAAAACTGCAAAAAAAATCAGAGGTTGAAATGAAGAGAAGATTGGCTGAGTATAATAATTCATAAGATCATCTGTTTAAAAAAAAAAAAAAAAAAAAAAAAAAAAGATAGAGTTGAAATACAGTGCACAGAGAAATCCTGACATTTTCTGTTGTACCAGAGAAAGTGGAAGAAGACTGTATTAATTTTATGAAAGCACAAATAATCAATTGAACTGTTATTCCACACCAGAATTTGTTAATTGAAAGTGCACCTAAGAGTGTATGCTCCAAATCTGGCCATGAGGAAGCAGCCAAGACCTGTATGATGCAATGATCCTAGCAGAAAAGAGAGTTGTTCCTGACAAAACTGTGACAGAAGGGAAAAGTATTAAAATGGAGACAGCAGAGTGTTTGTGGAAAATGATTTTTCAGTGTACACCAGGCAGAAGAGAATCAAATTTATCCCAGTAATCTGGAAATATCAAGAGGTGGGTGTGCAGTTCAAGCTGTAGCCATCTGTCTTCAGAATATTTTTCCTGCAGTAGCAAAGAAATTTTTGCTGTAGAGTAGGCTAAGGAAGAAATTACAAACATTTATACAACAAAATGAGCCACCAAACTGAGAGGGATTCTGCTTCTCATTCTTCTGGCAATAAAGCTCATAGAGAGATTTTGCCATTGAAACCTTTTCTAATGTTCCAAGGAAATTGCTTGAGAGACAAAAAAAAAAAAAGTTGACTAGAAGAATCAGGAGTACATTGGACTTAAACCAGAGTCTGATGTTGGGAGATTGAGATGAATACCAGCAACACTAAAATTAGTGAATAAAAGTGTGATTTTAAAGCATCAATCAAATTAGTGAAATATGGAAGAAAAAAGTGTCTGAGAAAGATTTTACTTTCTTTGAATTTGTTAAACTTGTCAGTGGACTGTAAAGTATATTCACTTACTTTGCCATTAATGTTTAGAAGGACACTAAAAGGAAAAATGTAACTAAGTAAAACAGTTTTTGTTCTTAAAAGTATCTGTATAAACATGTCATGGTATAAACTTCATGTTCTATAGCAAAGCAGTTTACTGTAGTATGTAGTCAGGGGTATTTTAAATGGAGTGCGGAAGATCCTTTTCAGTGATTGTTGTATGTGATAAAGATATTAAACAAGTACTTTTTTAGTTGTAAGAAATACAGGCATTTCAATGTAACAAGATAAAGGCTGGACAGAAAGCAAGTTTAAGGTAATATGTTATCTTGAGCTGATGGGGTGGGGTTTTAAAGTGCATTAATTATATGTCAACTTGAGATGTTTTTTCTTAATTTTTTTTAAAGATTAATACCTGGATTAATGCACATGGCTTAATCTTAAAACAAGCACTTTTGTAAGCAAGGAGGCTTGAAAAATAAGACAACAATGAAAGACATGAGAATTATAATGATATTAGCTTGTTTTTCTCCATTAGCAAATGTTCAGTAGGAGGTGAAGTCTATAGTTGAAAGCAGTAGTACATTCTGTTCTGCGCTGAGTGAAATTGAGAAAGTCCTTCATGCAGCTGCAGAATTGTTAACTTTTTTCTCTCTCTCTTTCATTGCTGATTGTTTCTTTGGAAACAAACTGAAGGTGTAAGCAATTGATCATGACAGTTCTGAACATTCTTTACTGAAGAAAATGCAAAATTTAAAGGTACAAGGGCAAAGTGGCTCAATGAAAAATAAAGTTAAAAACCAGTGGAAGTGAATAAGCAGTAGCAGCCTTAATAAATGTTTCAGTGCATTTAATAGAGCAGAGTATACTTTAGTTTTACTTAAAGATAGCCAGTGCACATTTTCTTAGGGCTAAAATGTAATGTTTTCTAAACTCATGCAAGCTGTTTTTCACATCTGGAAGGAGGAACAGGGATAAAAGAACAGACACCAATCAGTGTAAGTGGGAACACAAGCACTTTAGCATGCATAACCTTAATTTTAAGTTAGATAATGCCTGAGGGTGCAGCTGTCAATTTGGGGTAATTGCTGCTAAGGAGGGTAAACTTAATTTTTTGAAGATGTGCATAGTTTTGTGGGTTTGTTCTAAAATGGATTTCATTTTTGTTTGAGGGCTTTCATTAAAATAAAAAAATCTTGAAAAGTGTGACATATGTTTAAATGGAGATGACAAGAAACAACTGTATCAAAGATCAGCCTTCCAGAGATTGTGTGAATCTAACAGAAAAGTTATAAATGCATATTCAAAATAACTGTCCTGTATAATAGGTGGAACAGTAACTTCTTAGCATAATGGCTACACTATCTATATTATCGTGGAATGTAAATGCCCTTACAAGTATAGACAAAACAGGAAAGAGCATTGAATTATGTTAAGAAATGCAGAGTGCAAACAGTGCAGGAGATACAATTGGAAATAGCTGTGCATGTGAATTTGATAAAGAAGGTATTTCAGGATGGATATTTAGCAGAATATCAGGGACAAAGGAAAAGGGGAATAATTATACTAATTGCTTAAGGAGCTCCAATAGGGATAGAACAGAGGTAAAAAAGATAGTGGTAGATTTGTGGTAGTAAGGGGCTATTGGCAAATGAGGAGGATTACTCTGGAATGAATTTATATGCCACCAAAAACTGCTATTATGGAGTTTAAGAAAATGTTGGGAGAAATCAGCTTTCAGCAGGGAATATGGATATATAGGCATGAATTTGCAACAGTGAGGATGAGCGTAACAAAACAGGGTTAATTTCTGAAGACATTTATGAAAATATATCTTATGGAAGATGTGAATTCATTTGTAGGAACTCAGAATTTACAGGTTTCCTAAGGTATAATAGCTGGTCTAGTCTAGATAGAAATTCTATTTCACTGGAAAATGTGCATTTAATTGAAGCTTCAAGACACACCCAGTAACTATTTCAGATCATGCATCGATAACCATGCAGGTTGATGAAGTAAAAATTAGACACTGGTTCTTTTCCACCTACCTGTTAAAAAGAGGAATTTAAGGAATGGGTAGTGAAAATTATTTGAGAAGACATATTTTTTTTCATAAATTATAGCTAATGAGTAGGATAAAATCAAAATGGAGTTTAAAAATAAGGTTAAAATAAAACAGAAAGAGATATAGTTAAGTAATACAAATTATTTAGAGGAGATGACAAAGGATAAAGTACTGCAGACAAATGGGGACTCTCGGAAGATGAGGAGGCACAACTGCAGGGTGCTAAATAGAAAATAAGGGAGTATCTGGATAATATGCACAAGTTTAGAAAGATTGCTGTTAAGCAACTATTTTGGATAATGATTCCAGAGCATAAAACTTTTAGCACTGCTTAGGCAACAGAAACTGGGAAAGGTTGCCCCAAACTTAGGGAGCCTATGACAAGAAAAATAACCAGGTCAGGCATATTTTTATTAAGCAGAGAAGTTGTGGACAATAATAGAGTCTAAGGAATTTTTCTGGGAGGGAGAACGGGTAAGAGTTGAATGGGATAAGTTGATCCGTCCAATAGAGCAAGGTGGTTTAGAATTATCTGATTTGACGGTATATTTTAGAGCTACACAATTAAGGCTCATAAACATATCAAAAACAGAAGGCCATAATTTAAAGTGGAAAGCAATGGTGATGAATCAGGGAGAAAATTCAAGAAATGAGATGGAGGGATTTTGGATGCAGATTCTTGAGGAGAATAACAGCAGCCATACAGAATATTGTATTTATAAAGTAGCAAAAATTATTCTAAAAACTAAGCTCACACAAGAAATGGAGAAAGGCAATTTTCCTGATCAGGATGACTGCAAGTAGGGGTACAGAGAATAAGGAAGAGGGGCTGGAGTTTATTGGAGAAAACTGGTAAAGGAACCAGGGGATTGGGAGGAAATGACTAGAGAGGGAAAGGTAATAGAATGGGATGAAGCCAAGAAGACATTTGGACTGCAGGCTAAGACTGCCTTCCTTATAAGGGATTGATATCAGAATACAGGCAAAAATGAAAGGGATAGGATAATCCTAAGCGAAAGACCTGCTCTGATAGACTTTTTAGTTGAATCTAGAACAGAAGCTGCTGTTAAAAAGGGATAAATAGTGGGGTGTATAAAATATTGCATAATAACTATAAGAATCAGATGTGGTTAGAAAAGATTGGGAAGAGCGATTGTATAAGCAATTTACAAGGAAACAATAGGAAGACATATATAGGCTCTCAGGTATTAACAAAGTCCAGAAGGTGTAGGATTCTTGCTTAGAAGTGTTTTCATTGGTATTTTTATACCCCAGACAGACATTTCAAAGATCTACATTTCACGTAGATGGCAAATGTTGGAGGTGTGATGGGGAAGAAAGAGGTAACTGGAAACATATTTTGGGAGTGTAATGAGGTGGCAGATTTTAAAAGTTCCCTAAAGAGTGCTGTTAGAAATATTGGATGAGCAAATCAGTGTAACTAAGGAGAGAATTTTTTGAGCTGGGACACAGGGTCCGAATTGCTTAAAGTAAGTCCTTGTTAAGATTAATTCTGGTGGCTGATTAAAACAATTACTAGAAAATGGAAATCAAATTCCAGCTGTTTTTGAGCTACTGAATACTGTAACAGAGATAAACAAACTGGAAGTGGGATCTTTAGTAAAATGAAGGTGAAAATTACATAGAAATAAATGGAAATTGTAAGAACAATGTATGCAGAATAATGTTCAAGAGGAGGAGAAAAGTTTAAAGGAAGGCAGGAACTGAGCAATTTATATAATGCTGGACTGATAACTATAAAAAAGAACATATGTGATGTATACTGTATGTAACTGGAAACATGTTAATATGGTTTGTTTTATATTAATTTGTTGCCTATGTCTTACGTGATACTTTAATAAAGGTTTTAAGAAAAAAAAAACATTTTTGACAAATGCAAGAGCCGTGTAGTCCTCAGGCAGCATACTGACTACCATAGCCTAGAAGGACTGAAGATTTTGCTGACAGATGCCCCCCATAGCCTGATGTCCAGATGTCTGTCAGCTAAGGATTGTGTGAAGACTACTGGAATCAGGCTGGTTACAGGCTTATGCATGAGAGGAAGATGCAAGAGTCAGTACTGCAACATTGGACTAATCTAGCATCTACAATTATGGTAAGTGTAACACAGTTATACTATGTAGTCAGGAGCCAATCACTATTGCTTCAGAGCTTTGCCCATGGATATCACCACAGCCCTCTCCCTCAGGTGCTCACCAAATGTGTGGTGGTTAGCACAGCCCATCGACAACTGAGAGTTATTAGCATATTCCCATAGCTAGACAACTGCCTCTTGGCAGCTACAACAAGGGAATCCCTACTGTCAGCCAGAGACTATTTGCTTGACTTGTGTATGTTCTTAGGCATTTTAGCAAATATGGAAAAAAATCTCTCCTAGTACCTTCACAATGTTTGGTTTATGTAGGGAGCTATTTGGAGACAAGATCATACATTGTCAAACTTCCAGAGGAACGATTTCTGTCCTTATGAACTGAAATTACTCCCCTTCTTGCCAGTGCTCCTCCACTGGTTTTGTTCATCCTAAAAGACTCTAGGGTCTTATGACAGCTTCTCTTTTACCTCTACTTCATGCAAGGTTTTATATGAGAATTCCACAGTGGACTCTAATCCTGCAGTTTCTCAACCAGTAGGCTGTATGAACACTCCCATTTGCCTCTGTTTGCTGACATTTAATATGGTAGATGGAGTTCACCACAGTTTGAGTGGAGAGACCCTTTAACCTTGTCTCCTCTAGAGTGTGAACAGGGACATTTCAAGGGAAGAATGGTCCAGGCTACATAGGCCAAACAGGCCAGTCTGCACATAAATGTCCTGGAGATGAAGGTGGTTCTACCATTGCACACTTTCTAGGATTGACATTCACAGGGTATGATTTCAGTTTACTCAGAAAGCATGTCGATAGTCTGGTACATCAGCAAGTGGGAGGGCACCAGGTCTTAACTGCTATGCTGAGAAGCCATGAGAATGTGACTGAGGAAAGTCTTCACAGACATTTGTAGTAGAAATCCACTTTCTGGGATGGACTAAATACCTAGTAGACAGGCTCAGCATTTCAATACTTATGCCTCACAAGTGGTCTTTTAGCCCATCTATTACACACATATGTCACTACTGGTCCAACCTTGCTGCAATCTGTTTGCATCCTCAATCATTACCACATGTGGTAACTATTTTATTCTCCTCTTTTCAGCGGGACAGTTACCAAGGAATGCTTTTGTCTGTAAGTGGTGACCAGGCCTTCTGTATGCCTTTCCACATGTTCCACTAGTAATGAAATTTATTTAGAAAAACTTATTTATTACAAACACCGTCAACCACCAAACAATAAATTTTGCTGTGTTAGTAGCAATAAAGGCTGTCCTCCACTTCAGTATTCAATACAATGAGCAACACTGTCATGGTAATAAAAATTCCTTTAATACACCAAAAATTATACACCATAACCAGATTTAGCGCGCTTTCATCTCACCAAATGGAGACTTCATCAGAATCATCTATCTCTCTCAAAACATCCATTTAAATAACTTTACACCCCATTCTATTGGCTCACACACATGCGCTCATTACATAGTAAATTCATCAAACACAACAATTGAATGTGGTATAGTATGTGCTCCATTAATACATTTATATTTATATTTGTATATAAAAAACTCATGTTAAAAATATCTAAAATTCATCTGAAAATACATACTGTATATATATATATATATATATAAGTAAGTAGGAATGTATGAATAATTAATATATACCTAATGCCACTAATCACAATGGATAAAACAATAAACAATATAAAGACAATACATCACTCTCTTTGTCTTTATATTGTTTATCTATTGTTTTATCCATTTTGATTAGTGGCATTAGGTATATATTAATTATTCATACATTCCTACTTTTATATATATATATATATATATATATATATATATATATACAGTATGTATTTTTAGATGAATTTTAGATATTTTTAACATGAGTTTTTTATATACAAATATAAATATAAATGTATTAATGGAGCATATACTATACCACATTCAATTGTTGTGTTTGATGAATTTACTATGTAATGAGCACGTGTGTGTGAGCCAATAGGATGGGGTGTAAAGTTATTTAAATGGATGTTTTGAGAGAGATAGATGATTCTGATGAAGTCTCCGTTTGGTGAGATGAAAGCGCGCTAAATCTGGTTATGGTGTATCGTTTTTGGTGTATTAAAGGAATTTTTATTACCATGACAGTGTCGCTCGTATTGAATACTGAAGTGGAGGACAGCCTTTATTGCTACTAACACAGGGAGAAAAAAAAACTTATTTATGCAAGGCTTCAGTAATCCTCATAGCCGTTTTTGACCAAGGCAAATGTGGCTCCTCTTGCTATGGCTTTACCTCAAGAAGTAGCCTTGACTTCCCTATCTCCAACATGATCTACTTTCCTTCCCATCCAGCAAGCCTCATCCATACATCAGTTCCCTCAAATTAGTCATATGGTTTATCCATTTGTGATGATGGCCAGAAAATCCACTGTGTACTACTAGAGTAGTTCAAATTCTCTCAGCTGAGCAGAGAGAGACTACATCCAAACACTATAAAAATAAATGAAAAAAAAATCATTGTGTGCTTGTGAACCAGGATTTGATTCCTTCTCTGTCCCAGTTCCCAAAGGTTTACAGTCTCTCTCTTTTTTTTGACTCAGTGGTTTCAGTTAATCTACCATCTAAGTTTTTGTGATTGTCATTTCCAAATTTCAGCAAGCATTTCATTCTTTAGCTGCACAAAAAGTCTATAAACTCTTATTTTATTTATCCTTTGTAATTTTTTTTAGCTCAGGTGGATATAATAGATCCTATGGCATCTATTGAAAAGCGGAGGAGAAAGAGAGTTTGATGGACCGGTATAGTAAAAGAGGCTTATACATGTCCTGCATTGGCAGTGAGAGTTGACAACTTTTTAGGTCAGATCATCTTGGCAGAATTCTGTTTTTGTTTAGGTGCTAGAAAAGCAAGTAACTTGACACATTCCAAAGACAGAGTGCTCTTAAAGTATTAAAGGGCATTTATGATGCTATTAATGTTTTTACCAGAGATGCAGTGGATCCAATAGTCATAAAAAGGCCTGTGCCTTGGCAGCAGAGAAACTACCTGAAGACATTAAATCTCAAATTTTAGATATTTCAGTTACTGGAATTGAAGTTTGGCCCTCACTTGGTACTCCTGAAATCTTGGGAAGAAAAATGAAAATTAAAGGAGCAACAGTTAGAAGAGTATTTTCCAGTTTGTGTCCCATCTTTCCATATGAGCAAGTATTTATACAGAAAACCTAGCAACCCTTAATCTTCTAAACCAGGATTGCAGTCCAGTTTACAGATGAAACATGTTTTCTAATTCCATGATCCATGGAATCAGAAATGACACCAAAGTCTAAGAAAGCCATATCTGACTTTTATTTTACTGCAAGGATGACATCTGAGCTAAAAAGTTGTCAACTCCCATTGATAAGTCAGGACATTTAAAGTCATAACATTCAGTGGCTGATCTTGTGGAACATTTTAAGTTCTTAGAATAACCCTCTGTAATAACTGTGGGATTTTGATGTAAAGCTTAACATGATACATACTGGCTTGTTTTACAATTCTATTAATTTTACAGTTTGAAATTTGAAATTGGTCGTGCAATCAGTATTCTTCCTTTGGTTAACATTCAAATAAGTGCTACTAAAAAACTGCAACAAGCACTTAAGTAAGAGTGATAGTACGAGAGATTCTTTTCCCCCAAAGAGAAATGACAATAATGCTCAAAAGGGTACTCCAGCAAGAGAAGGAATGTTGCCATTCGACATTAATAGCAACAGTAAGGTTTGGTTTATCCACATGAAGAAAAAAAAAAAAAAACTAGAAAAACACAGTTTATTAAGGTGATTACTACAGCATACTAGATAACACACACAAACAACTATAGGTCTTCAGTTTGGGTCTATATTAAATCACCGAACGCTTAAAAAAGTGAACAGTGATTAATCGACCCTATGTAAGCGAAAGCTTACACTGTCAAAGTGTCAGAACAGTAATTTTTTTCCAAGGGAAAAAAAAAATTGCTGTTCCAACAACAAAAAAATAAAAATCAATTTCAAACATTACATTAAGTGGGGGGCTTCACCCCCACTTAAATATACCAACTCCAAGACCACACTACAGTGCCGAAAACTGCAAAGTACCAAAGCGGCCAAGTGAATTATTTCCCAGGGAAACAATTCGCTTAACAGCTGCTTTGATATTTTGCATTTTCAGCCTTTTAAGTTCGACCAAGACATTTGAAAGAATGTGTCTTCTGTCTTGTAATATAGACCCTTCAATTCCAAGTTATGCATTTCAGTTTGGCTATGAAAATTGTGTTAACTACATGATAACAAATGGCAAGGCTATTGAAAAGGGAAAAAGGTTTTAGAAATTTGCAGTACTGAGGTGTATAAAATTTGAAGGATGTTAAAAATTCTCAAAGTTCCAGACCCAGATCTTATTTAGAAATTACACCTTTAGCTAGATTGTGTAACCTGAAAAAATGTATAGTAAAAAAAATACAAAAAAAATAAAAAAAAGCTGTCATTCCAGTTTATAAAGATAAAAGAATCAAGGTAGAAAAAGACCAATTTGCCTCCTAAATTATGCTGAAAAGGGGCTAGAAAAATATATGTGATGATCGTAGTAAAAAAAGAAGCATAAGAGTAGAGGCAGCATTTTTAACTCTGACCAATAATTTGTTTTTGCAAGTTAGTATCAAGTACCAGAGATTGTAAAATGTCAGGTGTGGCTTTCTTATCATTTCTGACTCCATGGACCATGGGATTAGAAAACTTGTTTCATCTGTAAACTGAATTGCAGTCCTGGTTGAGAATATTAGTTTTAAGAACAAGGGCAAGTTTGGATATTAGATCCCAAAATGCAAAGAAAGGGGTACCACAAGAATTTTCAGTAGTACTGATGCTTATATGTATGGGATTATATATCACAACAGAGGAAAATTATACATAAACATAGGAGTACATTACTTTGTTGAATGACTAGATGACAAATATTCATTTAGCATTAAAATTGACAAAAACAGCCATCATGAAAGTAAGCCAAGTGTAGGTTTACCTGTATTACTGGAATAATAACCAAATCGGAGAGGTTGCATGATATAATTACTTAGGTTTAGAGCTTATGTAGATCAGGGTTTCCAAAGCAAACAATGAATAGGAAATGGTCCTGAGTTTTGTTGCAAGTAGAAACCCAGTAATTGTGATTCACCTGTACACACCATTTGTCAAGTCTATCTTGATGTGTGGTGGTTATATGTGGTTCCCTACAGAGCAAGGCTTTGACCAGTTAAATGCAGATGGAGCTCAAAAATTGGTAATAGACTAATTAACAGTCAGAGATGTTGTAGATCAGAGTGGACCAATGCCACTTGTACTTTTTCCTTGTGTTTTACATACAACTCAGTTGGTCTGTTCTTGATTTATAAAGTATTTAAGGATGAATTTCTGCTAGAATGCTTGGAGCTTATTAAGGCAAAACATGGTAGGGAGGCCAGGTGTTGGCGATAATAAACTCTAGTATGCATACTCCAAGAACAGTTCTAGGGAAAAAAAAGTTCATGTTAAATACAAAACAGCCAAAAATTCCAAATACACAAAAAAAACAAAAAAAAAAAACACACACAGGGCAACAGCGGTTTGTTCAAAGGAGCTTTACTTCCACCACTGAGACATCTGGTAGCTTGGCCTTTCACCTTCAAGGATACAGTAATGCATGAGTGCTCGCAATATATTCCAGGTGAACTCCACCATAATTATGACTACATTAAAATCTTTGAATGAACCACTGTTGCCCTGTGTGATTCTTTTGTGGAAAAAAGTTCAGCCTGAGAATAATAGTCCCATTACCCAAAGTGTCATTTCCCACGGAAGTGAAGGACTATAGACTTGTCCTATTATAATAATAATTGAAAAACTACTATATAAACAACTACTAAATTTTTTAACAGTTATGCAGCTTGGTTTCTGAAACGTATTAAGTACTTTTACAACTTTATTGAAAGCAACTTATAAATTTACTGTGACTTGAATGAAGGCCATATAGCTGCAGAAATATTTGTAACCAGAATGTTTGAAACTGTAAACCATGAGATGCTCCTTAATAAGCTAAAAAATTAAACTTTGGTGAAAACACAATCCTGTGGTTCAAAAGCTACTTACAGAATACAATACTTTCACATCAACTGCTCTACATCTATTCAACACAGGTGTACCATATGGATCAGTTCTTGGGCCTCTACTATTCTTGCGATTTGTCAATGACCTTCATGTTGAGGCACCACATTTAAAGTTGGTTATCTATGCAAATGATATACTGCTGCTACAGTCCAGTCATAAGCATAGCAATCTCAAAAGCAAGCTACAAAGTGACTTCACCAAGTAACACCAATGGTCCCAATCTAACAGACTTATTAACCATAAGAAGAGAAAAGTTATGATTTTCTCTCCACATCCAGGGAATTACTAATATCCCTCTAATTCATGTAACAGAGATTATGGATAACAGTACTGTGATATCCACCATTGACTCAGTAATCAGGAAGCCTCAATCCTCACCACTAGCAACAGTAGTGGAAGTTCACTGGGAGGATAACACGTACACACACAGTATTTCCAGATGCAGCTCTCTGCATCAAGTGCAATTTCCCTTAAGATCACACAGAGACTTCAATCAGTCTCTTCCACTTTCTCCAGTAAGACTCACCACTGCCACAGCTATAGAGTTAAGATCTCAGCTGAGTGGTCAAGCCAAGACTTCCAGCACCCTGTATGTCCAACCAGTGCTTCATGTCCCTGCCCAACTAGCTGACGCACTTTTGGAGATTTGTTTTACACACACACCTGGGAAAGCCTGGGACAGGTTTATGAAGTATGCCCCCTTCTGCCCAGACTATAAGGTAGTTATCACTGCCACCAGCCAACTCTTTATCAGCTACTTTAAGGCCCATAACAAAGGGTGTCCAGTCTTATTGTGTAATATTACCATCAATACAAATGATAGTTTGACCAAGAGCAAGGCTATTAGGAGTGGCCCACAGTGTCAGCAAATAAATATGCAAGTACTCTCAGAACTTAAATATGTCTCACAAATATCAGCCACAATGAAAGGTTTAAACACATTTAATAAAAGAACTAGAAAATGCTCAGTATATAATCACAGTAACATCAAAGTTCAAAATCACAGGAAATATTTAAAACAACATTGCAGGGCAGTCTCACACATTAAATTAAGCGTTGCTATATTCCTGACTATTGCCAATATTTACTAATCTTCCGTGTATGACTAGATTAGTCTTACACGGAAGTGCCAGTGTAAGAGTATGATGGCAGCAAGCCATGCATATTAATGAGGGCGTGCTGCCTCAACTCTAAAGGTTACACGGAGCGTGGATGAGTGTAGGGGGTGTGTCGGACTGCCGAGCAGTCCAAAAATCCACCCCCTGCAATGAAGAAACGCCACAGTTTTGAGTTACATGAGTGAGTCCGCTCACATGTGTACAATGTAACACTACACTCCCCCATATGTTAAACTAACAAAATTAAAAATAAAAAGATTTTTTTTTCTTCCGATATAGCTGCCCGTATTTGCACGGGTTTGCCCATTGCTTGGCTATAGTTAGCAGCTTAGACATCAGAAGAGGATAATAAGAAAAATATATGCAAATTAAGCAAAATAGCAATAGCATAGTGGTTAGAGCCTTCGCACAAAGAGGAGGCATTCCCGGTTCGAGTCACATTACTGCACTTTCCATTTTCTGTGGGAAATCTGTATACAAAAATATTTCCTGACATTTTTTATGTATAAGTTTTGTAAAAAGCATTGAAATGTTAAATGTAGTAGTGAACGAATAATATATATATATATGAAGGTGAAATAGTTATGCATTCTGAGGCATGAGTACCCTATTTTAAGCAATATAAAGCACTGCTAAACACATTTTACCATTATTGAGCATATTTAAATTCAATTGTGCGTAGCTGCGCACCACGTTAACCAGCACAACCACAATGTATTTGCGTGTAGCCGCACACCACGCAACGTCAAGCAACATTGGGCAAAGTTGGTTAAACACGCTCACACCTCCTTTACTGTATCTTAACCAGTCAGGTCTGCCCAGCAGGAAAATAAAAAGCAGTGACAGGGCTCGAACTCAGGATACTGTGCACTATAGTCACAGTACTTAACCACTAAGCCATGACAGCATTTCACAAACATACACTTTCAACAGACACATATCTATCAAAGGAATTTTAAACATTGCCAACATCAGCTAAGCAGGCGTGCCTACAGCTGAGTTTTTCCAAAACTGGCCAATCACAAATAAGTGCGGGAAATGAAGCATATTTAAGCTCCACAGGCAGAAATACTTGCTATAACTGGTTGTAGCTTCCTTCTGCAGTCAGCATGGCTGGTGTTGGTGAAAGCACTTGATTTAGAGTGCAACGCTGGTGCATCCAGGAGTTCAAAGTAATTGTTTGGCTCCTTGTCCACAATCATGAGGAAAGACTCCTGCGAGGCCAGTACCAGGGTACCCAATATAAAACGGAGGCCTGGAACAGTCTTGTCCATGATCTCACCAGTGCCACTGGTGTTCCTCGGACTGGTGAGCAGGTCAGGCACCATTATTCTGACCTGAAGCGATGTAGGGAGGATCAACTGGACCAGTGGATCCAGGAATCCCATACAATGCCTAATGACCCAGTACTGAGTAAGTAGCCTTTGTATTAAGTAGTTAAGAATTGCTATGCTTGTCTATACTATGGATAGGTATGGCTCAATATCACTGCATTTACTTCACAGCTGCAGGTGTCCGGGCTATGAACCAGCAAGCCCATGAAGATAGGCTGCAAAGGCTGCGTCATGAGGCAGGTTAGTAATTATTCTGCATGTACTGTTATATAAAATACATGAGAGAGCCTTCAAAAAGTCTTTTAACCCAATAAATAAAGGTGTTATAATCCTTTAATAAATGTATGATTCATGGAGTGCATCTGTGTCATTTTCTTTGATATGTTGTTGTACTGTTGCATTCTACAAATAGTAGTGTTGTATTAAGCAGTGTCAATCCACACTTGGGTAGGCCCATATAACGTGGATAAAGGGAGTGCCAGTATCTTGTATGCATATGTACAGCCCTCAACTGTTGGTTCATGGCCAGCATGTACAGGTTAATCTGGCACATGAGTAGCTTGGTATTGTGTTCCCCAGAAATGTCAGTGTGCTGCCAGAAATGTAGGGAGCTGTTAACATATAACTGATACTTTCACCTGAACATATCTAGATAATTATATGAAAGTAGAGCTGTCAGTGTACCATCTTAGCAGTAGTGTGTGTGGGCAACTCTCAAAATATGTTGCAGTAACATCTGCATCTTGGACAGTTTGTATGTAAGATGCAGCTCATGTATATAATGATCTAGCAAAATCCAATTACACAATATAAGGACATTGGCTAGTGTAATAATACATGTAAGGAACATATAACTGCAGTTAATAGGAATGTAGTGAAAACTAGAAGGATATATAAGTTGTTAATTGAACTATCTTTTCCCACCCTACTGTATGTGCATAAAAATGCAATTCCACACCTCAGTCGGTATGTCTAATCTCAAAACATTTGTTGGGACATATGCCCTTTTGGTTTATAAATATTTGCATTTATTTCTATGCATGTGCCCTGTTAAAATACCACAATATTGGTGGCCTGTTGCCATCAATTCAACCTGCATGCTGTTGTAATGTCCACTATTGTTCTATATATGCATGTATATATGCATGTGTTATGCTTGCTTTTCAACTGTTGAAACTCTGGTGTGTTGGTTTAATGGGAATACTTCTGCATGCTGTTATAACTAATAGGGAATACTGTTGACTGTTACTAACCCATATCTTTATTAAACTCTCCAAAACATAGTGCGTATGGGAAGGCCGGTCCCAGTGGACCTAATTGTCCCACCTCAGCTGGCCATGACACCTGGCACCAGCAGATCTGGTGCCCAGCCTGGGACCTCCTCCTCCATTGGCCCTGTGCTACCTTTGGGTGGAAGTGCTGCAGGGGATGGGGCTTGGCCCCCCCATGCAAGCGTGGGCAGAGGGGCATCTATCACCCTTCGAACGGTCCGGGCTGTGGTGCTTAGAGAGATTGAATGTTCTATTGCAGAACCTCTACGCCAGTTTGAGGCCCGAGTGGCGCAACTCCCGGGTCAGCCTGCCCCTCCTACACAGCTCCCAGCACAGCCACCCTCTGGGCCTTGAAGGTGCAGTGGTGACTGCCCATGGGTGGGGACCTCAGTCCCACTGTTTCCATCTGGGGGCTCATGGGCTTGTGATTTCAAAACATCCCTCCCCATCAAAGGTGTTCACCCACCACGTGTCATATACCACCCCTGTATGTGTCTTGTTTGTCTTGCCTGTTTACCTCCCCAACCTATCTCCCCAAATATACCTACTTCCTCTACCCCACATTCCACTCTCACCTGAAAAAAAAAGGGCAATCTGCTCCCAAAAAAAAAAATTACACCCTATACATAGCTGCCCATTTTGCACACATGTCCACTGGGCACATGAAATGTTATTTAATTGGCATTACAACATACTTTGTTGTCCTCACCCCTCTCTCAGGGGTTGAAGGGTTCATATCTACCTCCAAATTTATTGCATATGCACAGCTGTTGCGGTTGAAGAAATGGGCAGCTATAGACCTTCCCTACACCCGTCCTGCACATCCCGAGGTATTTTCCATACTGTCTTTCCCTCTTTGTGCCCCTTTTTCACCACTTTCCTAACTTCCCATTTTTCTTTTCTTTCAAAGAAATTAGCGGGGGGGGGGGTGAGCGGAGTAAGCACTATTAAGCAGTAGTTAGCGGGTTTGCGCTTGTATGCGCTTGGCTAAGCAATGCGCAAACCTGCTTACAACTGCTTAAAAGTGCCTTAGTCACTCTGTTTGTGAGCTCCCTTGTTCTGCTCAGGAGCAAAATAAAACATCTCTGTAAGTCTTGAACCCCGGACCTTGCACACACTACACAACATGAAGTACCGCTAAGTCACGGTAGATATACATCAAGTTGGTGCTTAAATAATTATATCATGCATCAGAAAGAGTGAATGTAAAGGAAAATTAGGAATACCATACCACACAACTTGTTCTGTGGATGTTGACCAACAGTTGTTGTGGGATTACATTACATGACTGTGATAAGAGAAGCAGCCATTCTAGCAGGAAATAATGTTACACCATCACTTTACAACCCCACACAGTATCACAGTAGGACAAACACTGGCATATCTGTTTAGGGCAGAGGCCATACCTCCCAACTGTCCCTAATTTTCAGGGATATCCCTGATTTTGACACAAATTTTAGCTCTGTCCCTCTGAATCCCTCCTAAAACTACTGACTTTGGGCAGAAAGGTGGTGATTTACACTCAATGAATAATGACAATAATTAAGAGTTAGGCACTTATTTTACTTCAGAAAAGGTGTATTAATTCATATGCTCTGATTCTTTCAATGTTTCAACTTAATGGCACTAATATTTTAAAGGTGTCCCTGATTATCCATGACTTTTTCTTGACTTTTCCTTGAGTCTGTTCAAATATGTAGCTGATTGGTTGAGAGGTCTGGCAGAGGCAGAAACACAGAGGCATATTAGCCTTTCTGCTGTTACACACTGTGCAAATAGCTTTGGAAGGCGTTTCAGAAGCATACCATTATGTAGGAATACAACACTGAAATACAAATGGATGTAGCCATGTACTGGTAGCAACCAACTGTAAGAATGCCATTGCTCTATTGCTGAAAAGACCCATGTGGTGCACAGACAAAAAATAACATGCTCTTCTCTGGCTATCATGTGGATAGGTCCACAGTTGGGAGTTACGCAGACAGGCTACTTACCTTGATAAACTAACATATACACAGCAACCCTGTAAGTCCAGCAAGATAAAATCCACACAATACTACTTACACTGTCTGTACTTCTGCAACCCTACCCAAATGTAGAATATACCTGTGTGTGCAGGGTCTACCAAGGATGTAGGTAAGCATACTCACAGTACTGAAATGTGACCAGTTTTTCTAAGCAGCTTGTGCTGTCAACACTAAAAAAGCACAAACTGTTTAGAACTGAGTAAATGAATATTCACAGTATAGCAGTTCACAAACAATTCTTGTGTCAAAGGAATACATCTCTATAACTAGCTTTGTATGGCAGTTAATTGTAAGAATTGAAAAGAAATTACATCTTTCCATGTATCTTGGGGTAGCATTTTGAGGGGTGAGTACATTTCTACACTGACAAGTGGGTACTGGAAGCAGCAACATTAGGTCTGAGTACAAAATGTAAATCTCTGGCTACACCCCTGGCTTCTGATATAAGAACTATACCAACCTTCTGTCTTAAACAATGATGTCCACACCAAACAAGGATGATCTCCATCTTGGAAAGCTGAAAGGGCCATGCCTACATGAGTCAGCAATTTAGAGTACTGGGTTGCTATGACAGGGATTACTGCAATTACTACACAGCAGGCTTCATGCAATTAGCAAATGGTAGCCACTAATTGGTGCAGAGGCCATCACATGCTCATGTGCAAATTCCTACAAAAGCAGGCTGCAATCTCTGCCAACAAATTCAATCACTCTATTGCAGAGAGTGACAGAGAGAGACACAGAGAAAAGGAAAAATAAATATTACTAAATTATACAAAGGAAAGGTATGTGACACATATGTATTTACTGGCATGTAGTAGATGTTATTGAAGAATAGCCTACATAATGTGAAACATTCATATGTGGCAGCAGTACTTCTTTATGCACAGATGTTCTGCTTAACTACTGCTATGGACAATACTGTGTGTACCTGTGGGCAGTGGGACATACCTGTGAAATGTGTAGCTCAGCATTAAATGTCAAAGATCTGATCTATGTTATCTGTGTTCTGTACAGTAGTGTGGCCAATGGCTGTTGTGGGGGATTAGAGCTGACATTATATAAACATGGGTGTGACAGAACAACACATGCATGATAGTCATATTAAAGTGTAGCTTAGCATTGGCAACTGCTGTAGCAGTCTAGTATGCTTATCTAGCATCTGTTGCCATATATACCCCCCTAATGTTAGTCTGTGTTCATATGTGACACCTGTTTGTGTTGCAGCAAGGCCCAACAGTTCAGCTGTGAGGTCCAGGGACATACGACAGTGTGGACCATGTGTGTGTATGCCACACACATACGGAGAAATATATATGTGTCATATATATTCACATCTGTATATGTGCATAGAGCAGGGGACATATTGCAACTGTTTGCGAAGGGGGGAGATATATATGTTGGTGAAGGTTAGTATGCACATATTTGTATGTAGGTTTTAGTGTGTGACAAACAAGACAGCATACAGTGCTGGTATATGACATGTGGTGGTTAAACACTGTGGGTGGTTTGTTCAGTTTGCAATGTTGAAGCCAGTAAGGCCTGCTAAAGCTACCTGGGCTGTGAACACCTTCAATGCATTTATCCCAAGACTGTGCGATTTTATTACATTACTGTACACCTTACATCCTTTGTATAATTGATATTCTCACTATGAAAGGTGAAATTTATATGTGCCTACATATATATGTATATGTAGACAAATGGATGTGTATATATGCGTACACATATATATGTGTATGTATGTATATATATATATATATATATATATATATATATATATATATATATATATATATATACACTCATACACATCTACATCTACTTGTTGCAATAGATTCTCTGTACTGTTGACTGACTGTGATGGTCAATATGTTTGTGAATATATCAAAGATATGTATCTGTGGGATAGCTTAGTGGGAAACTGTTTATGTTATGGTATTATGGGTCCTTGCTTTGATCCTAGCAAAAGCTGTGTATTTTATTGCTAGGCAGAACAAGTGCTATTGCATACAGTGTGATTAAGTCCCTTGGTTTTAACTAGGGTGTGTCATTGGAGGCTAAAGCACTACATTTATGATTATTGATTGGTACCAATGTTGAATGCAAATCCTTTGTGTATTGTAGTATTAACTGAAGCTCTGGGCCTGTACAGCAAAGTATGGTGTATGTCCACATTGCTTGCATCCACTGTTTTGTGTGGTCCCTGTATTCATCACAGATTACATTTCTCAAGATTAAGGTTGTGTAAGTACTGACACACAATACTGTATAGTACACACTGAAAGCTTATCTGGATTGTCATACCTTTGTGTCCTGTAATTATGTCTGATGTGTGTGTGGGTATGTCTGTAACATGTCCTATGACATATGTGTGGTAAAACATATAACTGAGTATCTAGCAACATTCATAGTGTACTACAGCAGTATGCGACCTATATTCCCAATTGTGCACATATTTTGGCCATGGGTTTGGCATTAACAAGATGTGTGGTATAATAGTAATACATTTACTGGACCTTACACTGATTGTGATGGATGATATATTTCTTTACACATCAGCTTGATGTATATCTGCTGTGGCTAGGTGGTGCATCATATTGCATACAGTGTGCCAGGTACTCTTGTATAGTCTTATATAGTGATTTTATTTTGTTGCTGTGCAGAATATGGTTCATTAGATAGAGAGTGAGCAAGGCACTTTCAAGCAGTTGTGGGGTGAGCAGTGATAAGTGGCAGTTACAGTGTTTCACTCTCGGTTAGCTTATAGGTTGCTATATATGGCAGTTCAGTGATATCTGTACTGTAAAATGTTAAATGTGCCATATGACTTGCTCAGACATATTTTTGTATTTATGTCTTCCAGGGATCATGGCCCACCACAGGAACCCGAGTTACAGTAGTGCTGAAGATGATATCATTTCTAGCAGTATGATTCAGCACTACCGTCTCATGTTCTCACGAACCAACCAGGACCAGCAGAAGTGTACTGCAGTGTGGCAAGATGTCCGCAGGGTCAATGAGGTAGGCAAGCTTAACCGGACATATGAGCAGGTACGCCACCACTGTAGTGATCTTCTCAGACATGTGCGTAGTCAACAGCTTGCAACAGGGGGTGGTGTTAATATCCATTCCCCCCCTCACCAGAGTGGAGGAGCTGCTCATGAGCCTGGTGGCACCTGCTCAACAACAGCAGCAGCAGACATACACCATGATGGAGGTTGGAGCCACCCAGCAAACACACATGGAGCATGCAGGTAACATGACATATCTGTAGACTACTGTTATCTGTATTGGTAGATCATGCATATGTGAGATGTGGAGTGTGTTGTTCAAAGATGTGGAGCCTGTTGTTGTGCAATACTGATCATTTGGAACATAATCTGTAGCCCTGTGAATGTAAACTGTTGTTGTACTGTAAGATTGCAAACACACAGTAGCAATGCCACAGTTGTGGCCACTGACAAACTGTCTCATCTCTATGTAGGTCCCTCTGGGGTGACATCAAGGCAGCAGACAGATGCTGGTGAGTGTGTTCTACATTTATTATTGTAAATAAAACGTGCATGTCATAGTTAAGGTGTAGGCCATGTACACATGTAACACACATACCCATAATGTATGCTGTGCATGTTTGGTGTAAGAGCAAGCACATCTCACTAATGTGATTAGCTGCCTCAAACACATGCAATACCCAGACCATCTCAAACAAATGTGGCTAGACTGTAGTGACCATTGGATAGGCATAGTTGATACTCAACATGCACATAACATACACATTTATCTCATACACAGAGCATTTTAACATGCTACACATAAAGGATTCCCAACCCCTCTGTAAAGACACACTCCAGTATCCAAAATCTCATCCACACATTACACATAATATACCTGAGGGGTAGAGGCCTATCCTGGGGCATTTAAACACTCTACAACACACTACACATTCATGTCAGGGAATGCTCCTTATTGGCCTCCTTACAAACTCACGTAACAACTGGTTGTGAAATGGTGAATTTAGCCAAGGTAGTACAGTTCCAGCACAGCATGATTAGTGCTGGTTTGTGAAACATTTGTAGCCTTGAGTGACCACCTGATGCTTCATGATGATGGCCTATGGTACTATACCCCATCCAGTTATTGTAACATGTATCAGGACACAGCAACCATAGCCAGATGTCTGGAATGGTACAACATAGGCAGATGCCTAGGGGTTCTTGTCAGAGCACTGCTGGTCATCATGCCCCTGGCAGACATGCCACACCTCTTTCTACCACATGCATGTTCCAGGCTGTCATGGAGGCACAGACACGAATGGAGCGGTACACCAGACAAGGGCTAAGAGCACAGAGGGCTCATTACACCTCTGTAAATGACAGTATCCGTGACCTAGCAGGTGCCATACATAACTACACTGTGGTCATTGATAGACATTGGGGTGAGACATTGGATGTCCTCCACAATGTCATGTCCATGTGTCAGGATGTGTGGACGTATGCCAGCAACATCACCAGCTGGAGGTCACCGTGGACGTCCAGCAAGTCACAGCCGCTCCCATCATGCCAGTACCAGACCCAGCAATGTTGGGGGGGCTGTCCATAGACCATCCTAGCAGACCACGTGCACGTGGCTCTGGTCAGTCCCAGCAGAGACCTGGATCCAGTGGACATATGTCAACCTCTTCAGATAGTACCCAATCTGGATTAGTACCTGAAACTGTCTGTAGCACCCCTGCCAGGCACAGGTTCCATATCCGTGGCCAGAGACAGTGATCTGTAAAGCCTGTCAGGTACAGTCTGTAGTTGTCTCACAAATCCCCGTATATGGCAGCCACATGGTGCATGCAGACACACACACATAAACCAGAAACCTAGGGCAAACACATACCCGCACACATGACATCAACATTGGTCCATAACAGTACTCATGACCCTCACACACACACACACACACACACACACACACACACACACACACACACACACACACACACACACACACACACACATGTCGATTGTATGGCTCAGTGTAGGCCTCTGGAAAACCAACAACACACCCTGTGCATATTATGAAACCTGTGCCACCTCCTGTTATCTGTAACATTGATGCAGGAACAGGCTAACATGGTGCTGATGTACAGGGTGACTTTAATAAAGTATAGCAATGGTTGGATGTGTAGCATGTTGTCAGCAGTAAAGTGTAATGATATCCTTGAAGGTGTAGCTGAGCAGGCATGATGCATTAAAGCTGTAATTAGCAATGTTGTATTGTTTTCACCAGTGTTTATTCCAATTGTGTTTTGTTTGCCCATGTGCCACTTGGCTGATGTGTGTAGTTGTGTCAGCATGCATTATACAGTGGACAGTAAGTGTGGGGTGTGTGCAACACACGTTTGCAGGTGTCCATTTGTGAACATGGTGGAGATGCACTGTCTGCATGTACATGCATATTGGACACATGGGCAGGGTGACATGCCCTGTATTGACCAGTGTTAACACTCCATAGTTTCTGTTGGTGGCTACTATGCATTGTACTACACACATGTTGGAACTTGAGTACGCATGTGTGTGTATGACACAGGATGACACTGTGCTGTGAGTGATGCTGTTGTTGCTATCTGTCATTGGTTTGCATTACTAAGGTTAACACTGTCCCAGCTGCATAATCCTTTAGTAATGCACACTGTTCATCTACAGGGTTGCATGGACCATGCTATCACAAACACAAGAAATTCTCACTTATACAGTAAAAGTGCATTAGTCTCATGGACCCCTTAATTAAACTAAATATATAATAGAAGGTGTGAAGTTGTACCAAAAAAGAGTTACATACCAAGAAGGGATAACCTCTCTGGTCAGTATCATTGGGAAAATACAAGCCCTCATTAAACATACAAGGCAAGCTTCAAAATACAAAATGGCAAGGATTCCAAAGACAGCACTAAAGCTTTCTTTAGTGTTGTTTATAATCTACAGGGGAAATCTCAGATTGGGTTACAGTTAATGTAAATGGTCACAAAGTACACTTATCTGACTGACATTACCAATTTCTTGTCAGACAGTTTGAATGCGGATTTCACCACCCTGTCATTACACAAGGACCACATTTCCAGACCTGAAGAATGTAAAACCTGATGATTCACAGGCACTCTAGTTAAAACATCTCTTTACCAAAGTCCAAACCACAGTGGCAATGGTACTGGACAGTGTCCCTGTCTGTGTCATACACAAGCTGACATATGAACTCACCCCTCACCTAAACACTCTGTCCAGATGCAGCCTCTATACAGGTTACATACTTGTGGAATGACACACGGTAATGGTGTTCACAGTCCACAAGGGTTGAGTTACACTGTCTTCTTCTTCTTCTTCTCCTTTTGGATGCTCCCATTAGGGGTTGCCACAGTAGATCATCTGTTTCCATTTCTTCCTGCCCTCTGCATCTTGCGCTGTCACACCATCCACCTGCATGCCCTCTCTCACCACAGCCATAAACCTCATCTTAGGCATTCCTCTTTTCCTGTTACCTGGCGGCTTCATCCTTAGCATCTATTTCACAATATACTCTGCATCCCTCCTCAGCACATGTACAAACCAACTTAATCCTGCCTATCTGGCTTGGTCTACTAACCTTCAAACCTGGGCTGGCCCTCTAATATACTTATTCCTAATCCTGTCCACCCTCGTCACACCCAGTGCAAATGTTAACATAAATTGATTAAGGATAGAACTACAACAGATCCTGGAAACTCTAACCGTATAAGCCAGACAAATGTTATCTGGAAGGCTATGGAGCACAGCATTATGGAAATCATTAACAGAGACATTATGAGCCTGCAAACACTGCACCATACCCACCTAGGTTCTCTAAAGGCCAGATCATGGCTCCTACACCTAGTAGACTTCTAGCCAGTTAACAAGGCTATAGGTGAGGGAGGGGAGGTCCACACAGCCAAGCTATAGCTCACCAGCAATTCATACCCATCCCACATTCTTGTATTATACATAACCTCAACAGACTGACCATAAACAATTGTTAGATGATGGATTGGCAACTGACACACAGATGTAGGACACACAGTAACATATGCAGCCTCCATGTACAGTTCTATGCCAGTAACAAGTGGTATTCACCTGCACTCAGTTGTGGGACCACTCCTGTTTGGCATATAGCTTTCTTAGGTACAAGCAAACACAGTAGGGATATGTCTGCCCACGTCTGATGAAAATGCATACTGTGGGCTATACTTTATGACACACACATCCTCTAAAAGGGTATCATAGAGACAGATACCTGGTGTCAAACTCATGCTGTAAAGCTATAAGCCAAAGAAAGCATAGTTATCCACTTTTAGAAAACAAAGTATCCCCAGAGTACCACATAGGTAGTAGCCCCCAAAATGTGGAACAGGTACTAATGTATACATAGAGCCATGTGTTTAGTCATCTCTCCTTTGATAATCACATTGCCAAAGGGTGTTGGAAATCCCTCTGTGGAGCACATAAGCAATAAAGGGTTTGCATGCAGATCCACAGAGGTTGTTGCACACCTATAATGATTAGTCATATTTGCCAGACTTTGCTTGCTTTGGAACAGGATTCAAATATACCTCAAGCATAAACCCTCAATCACACTCTTCAATAGAAACTGTGATGAGTGGATGTGAAACAGAAGACGTAGCCCAGGGATCACTGCAGTGGCTAAGCTTGTCACAAGCATACAGAAGTGACCTAAGGTCTGGAAAGCACCAGCATGCTCTGGCAAAGATAACAGATGCTTTCACGGAGAAAGCAGAGTACCCACCTATGAAGTAATTTAGGTCACATGTATTTATATGGCTTTGCCCCACAGCTACCTTACATGTGTAATGCACATACAGTTGTCATTGTGATATGTCATACACTGGAAAAATCAAAACTCACTCCACATTGGCACACACACTCAGCAAGTGCGAGATTCAAACTTCTTCCTAACTACATTATGATACTACAGCAGTATGCATTTACACGACACACTATACACATTACTGGGATTTCACTTTTCCACAGGTATATTTGTAGGATGGTGACATCATCAGACTTGACAAAGATGGGTATACCACTTTTAAGGGGTGTGAGTGGTCTCCAAAAGGGTTGCTCCTCCCCAGGGAGACACACACACTCACACAGTTGGCAAGTGCAGGAATCAAACCCCTACCTAGCTCATTATGATACTACAGCAGTACACATTTACACAACGCGCTATACACCTTACTGGGATTTCATCTTTCCACAGGTATATTTGTAGGATGGTGACATCATCACACTTGACAAAGATGAGTATGCCACTTTTAAGGGATGTGAGTAGTCTCCAAAAGGTTGATTCTCCCCTGGGAGACACACACACACACTCACACAGTTGGCAAGTGCAGGAATCAAGCCCCTACCTAACTACATTGTGATACTACATCAATACGCATTTACACGACTCGCTATACACATTACTGGGATTTCACCTTTCTACAGGTATATTTGTAGGATGGCGACATCATCAGACTTGACATAGATGAGTATACCACTTTTAAGGGATGTGAGTAGTCTCCAAAAAGGTTGCTCCTCCGGAGGGAGGCACACACACACAGTTAGCAAGTGCAGGAATCAAACCCCTACCTAACTACATTATGATACTATAGCAGTACGCATTTACACAACACACTATACACATTACTGGGATTTTACCTTTCCACAGGTATATTTGAAGGATGGTGACATCATCAGACTTAACAAAGATAAGTATACCACTTTTAAGGGGTGTGAGTAGTCTCCAAAATGGTTGTTCCTCCCCAGGGAGAAACACACACTCACACGGTTGGCAAGTGCAGGATTTAAACCCCTACCTAACTACATTAAGATACTACAGCAGTACGCATTTACACGACGCGCTATACACATTAATGGGATTTCACCTTTACACAGGTATATTTGTAGGATGGTGACATCATCAGATTTGACAAAGATGAGTATGCCACTTTTAAGGGGTGTGGGTAGTCTCCAAAAAGGTTGCTCTCTCCCCAGGGAGAGACACACACACACACACACACACACACACACACACACACATGCACACGCTGTTGGCAAGTGCGGGGTTCTTAATCCAAACTAAGTACGTCTTTACACTTCAGCAAGTAATATGGAGTTACAGGGTGCAATACAGACATTACTTGCTGACAGTTTGCCCAAAGGTTTTTTTCACATTTGCTAACCTCAGCAGGCTTATCATACTAGGTGTATTGTGAGTGTATTGTATGCATAGGCACAAAAAAACAAAACGGAGCCAGCAAACTAGAAATGAATCCAGTACAAATAAAATCCAACCTCTTTAATAAAAAGAGATTATAGCATACACATCACATCAATCACATACATCAGACCGGTTTCGACTGGCAAAGAGCACAGCCTGCTTCAGTGAAAAAACATGAATGAGAAATGTGACAGTTTAAATAAACAATAGCTTACATCTCATTGGTCCACTCAAAAATTCTCATTTAATCCAGGTGAAAACAAAGCACCTAATTTGGTAATCCATTTCTTTTCTTTAGTATCCAAGATAGTGTGCCAGCCAGTCTTGTTCAATTTATTGTCCCTGATCATATCAATAATGATAAAGGAAAATTTAGCAGTATTATGTTTTAAAGTATGTTTGAACAGTGCACTATTGGTTTTCTTAGTTCTAATATTACTTATATGTTCTGAAATACGTAATTTCAAGGGTCTCGATGTCTGGCCAACATAGAAAGACCCACAATTACATGTGGCCAAATAAATAAGCCACTCACTACTACAGTTTGCAAAGAACCAAATTTCATAAACCTTAGAGGAATTCCTACTTGTGAATTGTTTAGATTTCATAATCTTATCACAATTAACACAATGCCCACAAGGGAAACATCCAACAAGACGTTTACCAGTTAAGGAAATTTGTCTTGATTGTGAAGTACTAGCAGAATGTGTATGTTTATAGTGGCTAAAACATGAAGCTAAATTCTTTCCTTTACAAAAAGAAAATAAACATTTTTCAGGTATTATATCCGATAAGTCAGGGTGGCTTAATAAGATGTTCCAATTTCTCTGAATACTATTTATAAGTACTTCCAAGTTCCTAGAATATGTTGTAACTAACCTGGTTGGCTGTGCAGTTACCTGTTCTCTGGATTTGTATATAAGCAAATTCTGCCTAGATGATCTATTGGCCCAACTGCTGGCCTGCAGAACATGTCCCATGGGGTAACCTCTTTCATGGAATCTATGTGTAAGATCCCGTCTATGTAACTGAAAGGTATCATCCCTTGAACATATACGTTGCATACGTATAAATAGAGATTTAGGTATATTTTTAACAATGTGTGGTGGATGAAAGCTGGAGGCGTCGAGGACCGTGTTGTATTCAGGATATTTCCTGAAAACCTGTGTGCTTAAAGTATCTTCATCCTGTCTCGTGATAAGTACATCAAGAAAGGTGATAGTATGTAACTCATAAGTGATGGTAAAATGTAAGCCCCACTTGTTATCATTCAAATATGAAACGAATTCATTAAGGTATTCAACATCGGCCCTCCAAACCATCCAGCAATCATCCAGATAACGTCTCCAAATATCAGTTTCGGCAAGGTATATATTATGGCTGCTATTATAAATAATTACATCCTCAATGTATGCCATGAAAAGGTCAGCATAAATGGGAGCAAAAGATGCTCCCATTGCTGTACCCTTGGTTTGCCAAAAACACAACTCTTGATAAAAGAAGACATTATTAGTAAGGACATGCTCTGCAAGGCCAACAAGAAAAGTGTTAAAATCAGAGTCATATAAATGAGCCATATTGAGCCAATGTGTCAGTGCTTCTAAACCAACCTCATGTGGAATGTTCGTGTACAGAGAACTAACATCTAATGTACACATCAGCCAACCAGGTTCCAATTGTGTATCAGCAATGATCTGTAAGAACTCTGTAGTATCTTGGAGACGTGACCGAACAAAAGATAATAAGGGTTTAAGGTGCTTTGTCAAGAAAATAGACAAAGGTTCTGTCAAATAACCACGACCAGAGACAATCGGCCTGCCTGGTGGATGTACAGGGTCCTTATGTATCTTATGAAGAAAATAGATATATTGATATGTAGGATCCTGTATAGTCAGTTGCTGAAGAACAGAGGTAGTAATAATGCCCATATTCCTGGCATTAGACAAAAAATCATCAATCTGGGACGTAAATCTATGTGTTGGGTTGAATGCCATTTCTGCATAGTATCGTTTGTCTGATAATTGTCTTCTTGCCTCCTGGTCGTAGTCTAACCAATCCAATACCACAACCGCACCCCCTTTATCTGCAGAAATAATAACTATGTCCTTGTTATTTTGTAATTCTGAAATAGCCTGTTTCTCTGACAAGGACAAATTGTTAGGTTTAAACCTAAACTCAGAACTCGTAAAGTGCAGATCTTTAAGCACTTGACTTTGAAATTGATGTACAATGGGGTGCATTGGAGGCTGGTATTTGGATTTGTGATAGACAAATTTATCATAATTATGAGATGTTGCATCAGTACCAAATTGTAACTTCAAATTTAAAATTCTACAAAATGACAAAACATCTTGGGCCAGCAAATCCTCAGATGTGACAAAACCAGGGATAAAAGTTAAACCTTTATTTAGAATGGACAGATGATCCTGTGACAATACAAAACTTGACAAATTTAGAACATTGGAATGACCAACATGATCTATTTCTGTATCACAAACTTTAATAGACTGGATATTCTCGATTCCTTTTGTGTTTCCTCCCCCCACGTTTATATTTCCCCCTAAAGGGACGGAACCCTGAGCCCTTTTGGGGTTAGGTGAATCTGATGCTGGCTGTGGGTCACTATCCGTGAAGGAAGAAGCATCATCAGTGGATGAGCCAATGGTTACAGATTTATTTCGTAAAATAGACCTAGGCCTCTTCCTTTTTGATGTTCTGGGTGATTGTGAAACAAATCTTACATGTTTGGAAGGGTGACTAAATGGGTTAAATCCCTGGTAGTCCACCTGGTCACGCTTAAATTTCTTTATTTTTCTAATTTTTAACTGTTCCTCCAAACCAATGAGGTCATTGGCCACTTTGTTAAGATACTTATTGAAAAATACTTCACCTTCAAACTTCTGAACATCAGTGCATAATTGAGTAACCATATTGATTTCAGAGTCAATAATTCTGTCATAAAATTTTGACAAAGCTTCAACAAAAGACATTGTTGCCTGCTGTTGAATTTGATACCTTTGTTTATTCAGTTCCTTATCCGGCTGCCCCACATGGGGTTGGATTCTAACTCTGAGACCCCTAGGGGTAATGCCCTTTGCCATATAGGCTTTAAATAATTTAGAATGCCAAACATTTGAGCGTAGTGTTTTTAAATGTTTAAAAAAGTTGTCAAAAGCTAAACTGCAAAGGGATTCTGAACTCAAAGGTTCATTACAGGAGTCTCCAATACGGCCACATCCAAGGCCAAAAACAGTTAGATCCTCTCTGTCAGCTGAGAAGCCCGAAACAAGATTAAAAAGATCCATTTTCTAACTCAGATGTGAGCCAAATGTGATTGACAATAATGGTAACCCCCCCAAGGCACCACGTCAATCAAAGTATAAGGAACAATAATAGCTGAAAAAAACAGGTCAGAATGCAACCTGTAAAAATTGCTACGTTCCAAAGGTCAATAGCACCCTAATATAAACTGAAGGTATAAGAAGAACAGCAAGCAAAAACGATAATCTTAAAAAATATTTGACTGCTGAAAATCAAGAAAAATCAAAATATGCACTGGTGTTAGATGAGTTGCAAACATCAATATTAGAAAAAGTGACCAATAATCACACATAAACTATATATATATATATATATATATATATATATATATATATATATATATATAGATGTTAGTAAAACATCTAAATCAGAGGAATAGCCTAGGTAAACCCAAATGAACCCCACATGTGGAGGTACCATGAAAGCCCACTGTTAATTATATTCAAATGCTAGAATATTTACATGGCCCAGTATAGTAAATATGAAGGTATTCTCCTCATTCCCTCCAGGAGAGGTGTTTTGAGTGTGTACCTTTAACTCCCAGTGGGTGTGGCTTCAGCCTTTAAAAAATTAAGTTATCACCTTACAGTACTAACAAATAGTCAGTGACAGAGGTCATATATCAATGCAGTTGTGTTTGCCAACATGTATGCTTCAAGATAAAATATTCTGATACCTTGTATGTAGCATGGTTTTGGAATTATTAATGCAAATTTGAACAGGCAATATTTGACACCTAGAGGAGCAGTAGGAGGTAACTGCAAAAACGCCTGGAGACGTCACTCAGCTGTAATGAGTCAATACCCAATCTCTAAAAATGGAAGAGAAAACTAGTGGTCAATTGCCCAATATAATAACCAACCCTTGTATCAAAAATGTTGAAAAAAATTACAAAATAAAAAGTAATGTCAATATAATATTAAACAAGTCTGAAAGAAATATAGGGAGACACCCTTATTCCTAATCGGAAGATATCATTAATCAGTTCTATACAATGTCTGAACTACATAAAATCAAGCGGAAGCTGTTATTATACTACACTCATAATAAGATCTAAGAGCTAAAGTATATATGCCCACTTGTTAGTCCATCAGACCTATTGTATGTATAACCTTCATACCATGACCTGAACATACCTGTACAAAGGAAACGAAAACAAAACCATTCTTTTGTTGCTTCAAAAATAGTGACAAGACTTATTGACAGCCCATCTCCGAAGGAGATGACAGAATTGTAAGACACATATATATAATAAATATATGCTCAGAAGAGTATTGATAAAGCAGTGTCATCAATTCAAAAATAATCACTATTGTTTATTTAAACTGTCTCATTTCTCATTCATGTTTTTTCACTGAAGCAGGCTGTGCTTTTTGCCAGCCGAAACCGGTCTGATGGATGTGATGTGTATGCTATAATCTCTTTTTATTAAAGAGGTTGGATTTTATTTGTACTGGATTCATTTCTAGATTGCTGGCTCCGTTTTGTTTTTTTGTGCTTATGGACATTTATTGGTGCCATGCAACGTTTCCCGTGCAGGAGGCTGCATTTGACTGTATTGTATGCATAAGCCATGACCATATCATATATGGGTTGATGCACCACATGCTGGCACACACAGGGTCAAACCGGTGGCTAAGCTCTGTCAACCCAATACTGGACAATACAGTCAAGAGGAGTAGGGTCATACAACCACAACACCAACAGTCTAACATAGACCTACAATATAAGCACCAGCAAAAAACACACATAAATACACATTACCATACTCGGAGAATACAAATATTAATCTGAAAAAGAGAGAGTGTCCTCCTAAGCAGACAAGGAAGCAACATGCACCTCCAAGCACACTCCAGAAAACACATATACACCAAAGCAGTGTGCCACACAACAGGCCCTAAGGCAAAACAACATACCCAACACACTAGTAATAGGTGACTCCATAGTCAGGCACACAGATGTTCCACTTACTCGGCTAGACAAGGGGAAGGTTACTGTCAGTTGTCTGTCAGGTGCTATGATCCGCCACATAACAAAAGCACTTACATCACTCCAGAACAGGTACATATATGATGTGTTCTTTGTACATGTCAGTGTGAATGACCTGAGACATACCTCCCAGGACAACATAACAAGAGATATATAGTAGCTCTATGATCATGTAGCCCAGGCTGGTATGACCCTGACCCTGAGTAACATCTTACCTTTACTTACATGATACTGCAATATAACAGAAAGATGATAAACTTCAACAATTGGCTGAGCTTCTGGTGTCATTCAAAGGGGATCCAGTCTCTGCCTTCCTGTGATGACATGATAGACAAGCCTCATTGCTTCGCTAGAGATGGTTTGCACCTGTCGCCCCTATGCTTCTGAATACTGGCCAAGGCTCTTGCTGTCCCCATATTACCTTTTTTAGGCAAAAGGTTCATAGGTAGGTGCTAGGCTATCAGCCCTGGGGCCTATACAAGCCCAGCCAAAAAGGTACCATGGCTTTTGCCACCCAAGAAATTTATTTTCCTGTGCCAGTCGAGCAGAGACACAGAAGTGATCCCCGGGGTGAATTTCCTATTTCCCATCCAATCATCAATATTTTTCTTGAAGAGTGCTAATGAGGAGCTTTGTTTGATATAGATAGGTAGTTTATTCTGGAGTATGGGAAGTCTCTGGGACAGGAATCTATCCCTCTGGCATGTTCTGTTTATTGTGGTGACAAGGTTTAGGTCGCTAGAGCGTGTAGCTCAGAGGGATTGGGATGTCTTTAAGTGGAGCATGTCCAACAGCTCTGGGTTTGACATAGCTTTGTATGTTATGCAGAGATCACCTCTGAATAGGTGATATGCGATGGAGTAAGGCTGGAGTTTTTTGAGACGGTCTGTGTAGGGCATGTGTTTGAGGCTGGTAATCGTCTTTGTGAGGTATTTATGCGGCCTTTCCAGTTGTTGTAGATGTCTTGTGAGATACATACCAAAAGGGGTGTTGTACTCTATAATGGATCTAATGAGTGATGAGTAGAGGGGAACAATGACCTCTTTTTTTCTGCATGAGAAACCTTTTGTGATGAGGTGTGCCACATAGAAGGATTTCCTGACTACTGTGGCGATGTGATTATCAAAGGAGAGACTATTGTCCACCTGTGTCCCAAGGTCTCTTATCACACTTTCGGTGTTAAGTATACTACTGCCTATGTTGTAGTTCATGGGTACAGAGTTTTTACCAAAGGGGATGACAATGCACTTTTTGGCACTGAGCTTGAGGCTATGACTTTGACACCAGGCATCTGTCTCAGTGAGGCCCTTTTTTAGGATGTCCACATCGTTAGTAGTTTTGATTATGGCTCCTAGTTTGCAGTCATCTGCGAACTTCATTAGCCAAAAACCTTCTGTGTTAGCCTGTACTTCAGGGAAGTAGGACCCAGGACTGAACCCTGTGGTACTCCACTTGTCACTGGTCTGAAGTCAGATTTGGAGTCTGCTACTTTAACAGTATGGGTTCTGTCAGTGAGCCAGTTGGCAATCCATCTTGTGACATAGGGATTTATACCTAGTTTAGTGAGTTTATCTATAATTCCAGAGTGGGAGATGGTGTTGAAAGCCTTGGCAAGATCTAGATAGGCTGTGTGAACCACCTTACCCTTGTCTACGGCTTTGGTGACTGCTTCAAAGAAGTCTATCAGGTTTAGGAGACATGATCTGCCTTTTACAAACCCGAACTGGTTGGGGTCCAGAGTTTGGAGATTACCAATGTCTTTGTTCCATGATGATACGTTCCATGGCCTTGCAGACCAGGTTCATCAGGCTAATGGGGCGCTAGTTCCCGGGGTCCGTGGTGGCTCCCCCCTTGTGTCGTGGGATAACCATCGCTGTGAGCCATTCAGCAGGCACAAAGCCTGAGGTGAGGCTATGATTGAACATGGTACTTAGGTGTGGTGCCAGTTCATTCTGTAGTTCATGTAGAACGCAGCCTGGGATGTTGTCTGGTCCCATGGATGATGTGTTCCTGGATTTGGAGAGTGTGGTTTTTACCTGTGCAGCCATGATTACAGGAACTTTGCATTCTTCCGGTATAGAGATGGGCTCTTTAATGGGTGAGAGGGGGATAAAGTTAGCACTGAACCTATCTGCCAGGTTGTTGGCAATATCAGTTGGGTCTGTATATTTAATGCCAATGAGTTGTAACTCAGAGCAGATCTGAGTGTTGCCATTGAGATTCTTGACATAGCTATAGAATGCTTTGTGGTTGTCTTTAGAATCAGTGGCGATTTTGTTTTCGTAACTAGCTTTGTAGGATTTTATCAGGGATTGCAGCTTCTTACTGAGGCTGACCAGGGAGCTCCTCCACTCATGGGATTTTACTCTCTTTTGCAACAGTTTATTCCTTCTGTTGTACAGTTTGTTTATGGCAGGGGACCACCAGATTGGCTTGCTTTTTTTGGAGGATAGTGTCTTGGTTCTGTTTGTGATAGCATGATCCATACACTCATGTAAGTGCTTATAAAGTGCAATTGTGTAGGAGTCAGTAGTCATAACTGTATTGTCCATCTGCATGGGTGTCATGAAGTTCACCACTTCTGTCTTAAGAAGCATGAAGCTGGCTTTGGAGAAATTTTTTAACATGGTTTCCTTAATCGGGGGTGGGGGCAGAATGTGGATATGTAGGGTAATTAACTTATGGTCAGATTGGACCAATGAGGTGTTGACTTCAGGTGTGGAACACCGGTCACTCAGGACAAACCAAACCCCTTAACCAACACAAATAACCACAAAGTGAGCTAAATGCTACTCATTGCCAGAAGTCTCAGCTTCCAAATGCACACACTCGAGGCACTTCTCAGTATGGAGAATATTGATATCTGTGCAGTAACAGAAATCTAGTTCAAGGCTCCAGAGAGCGCTCCAGCACTACCAGGATACTACTCATTCCATACCTTCCAGCATCAGAACCTGGATCATAGCACATAGGGTGGGGATGTATCCATATTCATCAAGGATACCTACACCTCTCTCTACAACCTCTCTACAGGATATGTACCCATAGAATGTTGCACAGCAACATTCTTCCCACTCCACAGGGGTGGGGCCATAAAAGACCCTTGGCATTCCTGCTCTATGAGCCTGACAAGTCTGATCTGCAAGGCAATGGAGCCAATCATAATGGAAGTCTCCAATAAAGACATTGGGAACCTTCACACAGTTGAGCACACCCAGTTTGACTTCGTCAAATGCAGATCATGCCTCCTGAACTGGGTGGATTTCTTTGAGACAGTTACCCAGGCTACATATGATTGAAAGGAGCTCCACACAGCCTACCTATACCTTGCTAAGGCCTTTGACACCATTCCCCAGTCAGGTATCATAGATGAACTCACCAACCTGGGCATAAATCCATACATCACAAGATGGATTGCAAACTGTCTCACAGTTAGATCACGCAAATTAAGAGTTGCTAGCTGCATGTCAGACTCTAAACCAGTAACAACTGGTGTTCCCCAGGGTTCAGTCCTGGGGCCCCTCCTGTTTGGTATAGACTTCTCAGAAGTACATGCCAACACAGGAGGGTTGTTGTTGACTAAGTTTGCTGGGAACTATAAAGTGTTTGCCATAACAGATTCCCCAGATGACACAAATATTCTCCAGAAGGGACTCTATGAGACAGATGTGTGGTGTCAGAATCATGGCCTCAAGCTCAATGTGAAAGAATGCATAGTAATCCCCTTTGGGGAAAATAAAGTACCCACAAACTACCACATAGGTGTTACCCCCTAAAAACTGACAAGGTAATAAGGGACCTGGGGACACAAGTAGATAGTCATCTTTCCTTTGACAACCATGTTGCCATAGTGATTAGGAAATCCTATGTGGCCCACCTAATCAACAAAGGGTTTGCATCAGGATCAAAAGAGGTAGTGGTGGCCCTCTACTCTTAAGTCATCAGACCCATCATTGAGTGCAATGCACCATTTTGGATGTACTCGACTAAGCATATCCAGCAGCTGGAGAGACCACAGAGGTATCTCACCAAGAGGATTACTGGCCTCAAACAGTTGTGTTATGCAACACAACTGGTAAAACTAAATCTGTTTTCCATTGCGTACCACCTACTCAGAGGCACACTCTGTCTAACATACAGAGCCATGTCCAACACATAACTGTTGAACATGCTCCATCTAAGGATAACAAAATTGAGTCACACTACACACTCCAGGGATATGAACCTCATCACAACAATGAATACAACATGCTGGTGGGATAGAGTACCATCCCAGACACTTGCCTTACTGTGGAACAGAGTCCCAATGTACATCAGACAGAGCCCCTCGCTGACACTCTTCAGTGGCAACCTTGATGAGTGGATGGGAAACAAACAATTCATGCCAGGCATCACATCAGCAGCCCCACTAGAAAAGGGCTTAGGGTACTAACTATTAGAACTAGGGCTTAGGAGACTAACCAATGGGGTGGTGAAAGCTGCACAACTAGCCTAGGCTAATATATGCCTTCGTGAAGATAGTCTACTACATACCTATGAACCTATGTGACAGGTACATGTCTACAGATAGTAGATGTGTACTTCATTGTACAGTCATGTTGTACAGCAGGCACATGCACCACATACACTGTAATGCTTACAGATACTGGTGGCTATTATGTACAGTGGGTGAGATGTGCTTCTCATGTCTTTTGTGCCATTGGGATGTGTGCTGGGTGGGACAGTCCTGGATGTCTCCCTGTCATGGTCACCCTCTTACACACATCTCTACCCATCCATCTTTGGCTTATTATACTGTGTTCCCCCTATATATGTATATATATATATATATATATATATATATATATATATATAGGTACATAGGTAGGTAATAGGCTATCTGCCTGAAGGCATATATTAGTATGGCCAGAGTGTGCAGCTATCACTACACATGGGGTTAGTTCCCTATGCCTCTGTGTAGTAGAGCTGATGAAGTGATCCATGGTGTGACAGTTCAGTTTCACATACACTCATCAAGGCTCCTCTGGAAGAGTGTCAGTGAGGGACTCAGCTTAATGTAGGTTGGGAGCCTGTTCCAAAGCAAGAGAAGTCTGTGAGTTAGTAATGTATTCCTCCAGCATGTTCTGTTTATTGTTGTGATGATTATATCCCTAGAGCATGTGGCACAGTGAGCTTGGGTTTACTTCAGATAGAGCATGTACATCAGTTCTGCATTGGACATGCACCTGTCTGTTGGGCAGAGATCACCTGAGGAGACAGTATGCAACAGAGTACAGATTGAGTTACTTCAGTCTTGCTGCATGGGGCAACTTTTGAGGCCAGTAATCCTCTTGTTGAGGTACTTCAGTGGTCTTTCCAGCTGCTGAAGGTGCCTAGTCAGATTCATCACAAGTGTGTCATGGTACTCTCTGATGAGTCTGATGACTGATGAGTAGAGGGAACCTCCTTTGACCTACATGCAAAGACTTTGGCAATTTGTGAGAACACATAGCATGATTTTCTAACCACTTTGTGAATGTGTTTCTGAAAGTAGAGATGACTATCCACATGTGTCCATAGATCCCTTATTATTAACTCCATATTTAGGGTGTTTGCACCTATGTGGTATTTGTATGACTGTAGCTCGAGGCCATAATTTTGACACCACATCTGTCTGACTGAGACCCTTTTTAAGGATGTCTCTGTTGTCCCAAACATCGATTATGACAACCTTTTTGCAGTCATCCACAAACTTTGCTAACCATAGCCCTTGTGTGTTTGACTGCATTTCTGAAAAGTATACACCAGACAGGAGGGGTCCCAGGACTGAGCCATGGGGTACAGCAGTTGTTACCAGCTTACAGTCCAAAAGGGAGACCACAGTTCTTACCTTGTGGGATCTATCTGTACCCCAGTTGGCAGTCCATCAGATGACATACGTGTTTATGCACAGGTTGTTGATTTTGTGGATACGACGTGTGTGGGATGTTGGAAAAGGGCTTTTCAAGGTCTATTTAGGCCATGTGGAGCTCATTTCATTGATGTATGTCCTGGGTGACTGCCTTGAAAACTATCTAGCAGGTTTAGGGACCATGGTCTGCCCCTGACCAAACCAAAATGGGTAGGGTTGGGTGTTTATAGGCTCCCAATAGCTCTGTTTATGAGTTCCATAATGATGGACTCCATGGCCTTGCAGATCAGGCTTATTAGGCTTATAAGACAATAGTACCCATGGTCTGTTGTGCAACAACATGTTTGGAGTGTGCCAAAAATTGCCATAACCCATTCAACAGTTTCATATCCTGTACAGAGGGTGAGTCTCAACAGACTGTTCAGGTGCAGGGTCTGTTTGTTTTGGAGTTCTCATATGACACAGCCAGGGACACCATGTCATCCCATAGACACCGTGTTTTTAGGTTTGGATAGAGCTGTTCAACCATTGTATATGTGATTTCTGGCTTTTCACAATCTCCAGGTATGGTAATGGGCCCTTTTGTCAGTGAGAGGGGGGTAAATATGTATGAACCTGTCTGACAAGATGTTGGCAATGTCAGTCATGTACATGTATTCATTTACACTTTGCACTGACTCAGAACATATATGGGTTTACATTGATATTTATGACATAGCTAAAGAAAGCTTAATGGTTCTCTATGGACTCTTTGGCAATATTTTTGCCAGAAAATGGCTTGGATAATGTTAGGAGTGCTCACTGTTTCTTGATGATACTGATCGGAGATTTATTGATCTTCTTTGGATTTTCACGTTCTTTGAACAACTTAAGTACTTGTATTAATTACATAGTTTGATTATGACAGGGGTCCAATATGTTATATGGGTCTCTTTTCATATCACTGTGTGCGCAAGGCAGGATTGGTGAATAATGACGTGTCTGGAGTAAGAATTGCAACTGCCAGATATGTGTGGCCCACTGCTGTACTCAGACATGGCCTGTGTGTGTGAGCATGCCCAGTATGACCTTTCAGTATGTTGTTGACTGACATTTGCTAAATTTGTTTAAGTGTGTGAGCATGCCCACTATGGGCATATATATACTATATATGTGTGTGAAAATTCAAGTTGGTTTTTACTTCAGGGCTCATCTTTGTATTGTACATCGACAGGAAGCATGCTGTGCCTGCAGGGCTTCCATGAGTCAATTTGCATAGACTTATCAACATTTCTACATACGGGGGGACAGCTATTATTTGTACATTTCTACCCGGGGGGCACACCTGATTGTTACTGTGGGTGTACATAGGATGAGGGGTATACCTGACACTTATACACATTTGCTAGGCTTGCACTGCTATGTCAGGTACTCAATTTCAGTCTGTACTGTTGCCTATCATACTGGCTTGAGGCATACCACTGTACTACAGACCTTAGCTTCCAATTGCATGCATATTAGTTTGTGACTTCATAGCCTACCCAACCCACATCACACTGCCTGGCCTGCTGTTATCTGCCTGCATAGGCCTGGGGGGAGGTTACTCATATGCCTCTTCAGAGGGCATCATACAGCATTTGTTTGTGTTTGCGTTTGCGTTTGTCTACAATTGTCCTGCTGACTGTGACTGTAAGGTATGTGACCCCCCCACACCTGGTATATGTGACTGACTTAAGTTGTGTCTGTGCCAGTGAAATGCTTTCATGGCTTAGTGGTTCAGTACTGTGACTATAGTGCACAGTATCCTGAGTTCGAGCCCTGTCACTCCTTTTTATTTTCCTGCTGGGCAGACCTGACTGGTTAAGGAACAGTAAAGTAGGTGTGAGCGTGTTTACCCGACTTTGCTCGACTTTGCCCAACGTTGCCCGACGTTGCGCTGGTTAGCGTGGTGTGCAGCTACGCCCAATTGTATTTAAATATGCTCAATACTGGTAAAATGTGCTTAGCAATGCTTTATATTGCTTAAAATAGGGCACTCATGCCTCAGGTGGTGCTGCAGGGCTGCCTATGTCGGATGCACATAGTACACTCCCTATACATGTTTGAAAACAGGTAGTGTCAAGTTAGGCATCCCTTTTACTGTATGTGCGAGTCAGAGAGATTTGTCATTTCCAGGGTTCCTACTGAGTCAGGGTATGTGCTATGCGTTGCCTCTTTGCCAAGGCCAGGGCATACTGGGCACGCCTCCTTCTGCCTACTGGGGCAGACTCAGGTTGTTCCTCCTCCGAGTCACGCTGTGCCTGTGCAGGCCTTGACAATGGTGGGGGGATGTTTGGCCCTGCCTCATGCTGTTCCTGCTGCAGCTGTTTCTGCAGGATCATATTGTGTAGCATGGCACATACCATAACAATTTGGGTACATGTATTTGGTGAGTACTGCAAGGCTCCACCAGATGTGTCCAGGCACCGGAACCGTGACTTGAGCATCCCAAACACACGTTCAATTATGTTTCTTGTTTGTGCGTGTGCCTCATTATGGAGTTCTTGTTCAGGTGTGTGTGCATTTCTGATGGGTGTCATCAGCCACAGCTCCAGTGCGTATCCAGCATCCCCCACTAGGTGACCATAAAGGATGTCCCCATTGGCAAATCTCTGGTACAGCTGCGTCAGATGCCAGATGTGGGAATCGTGATAGCTTCCAGGGTAGCCAGCAAACACATTCATTATTATTCCCTGGGCTTCGCACACGACCTGGCAGTTGATGGAGGGGAAGCCCTTGTGGTTGATGTAGACCCTACCCCACTCACCGGGTGGTGCTTTGATGCATATGTGCATGCAGTCTATTGCACCCACTACCTCAGGGTATTATGCTATTTGGTGGAAAAGACGCATATTGCTGGCTGATGCCGCATGGGAATTGGGGAAATATACGTGGTCACCGACGTGTGCTGACATGGTATCCAGGAACTGGTGGAGTACCCTGGATGCTGATGCCTGTGAAATCCCCATCATATCACCAGTTGGTCTTTGGAAGGTACCTGTAGCTAGTATTCTTAGGCCAACACATACCTTGGTATCCACTGGGATGGGTTCCCCTCTGTTGGTTCTGTGTGTGAGGCGTGGCCGGCACAGCTCAACAATTTGCTGTAGGAGGTCTCTGTCCACCCAATAGCATTCCACTATCTCCAGCTCATGTAGCGCCTGGTAGGTTACCCTGGGTCTGTACACTCTTCTCCGTCTCCTCACTGTGGGTTGCTCAGCAGCATTCACAACATCACCACCCTCAGCACCTTGCACATGTTGGTTTATGATAGCAAGAGCAGCCCTTAACATTTTGTCTGACTTAAGCTTTTTAAGCTTTCCCTCTTTGTATACTGCAGTGTTGCAGAGTTCTTGGGAAAAAACAGGGGGGAATGCTGTTTGCAGAGTTTAAAGTACTGGGCTGGGCTAGTCTGCTGCCTGTGTAATTGGCTGATTCTGATATATTTCACCTGGCTGCTCTGCTAGTTCTCCTTGGTTAACTTCCTACTACTTCTTTTCCTTCCTTTTGCCTTTCTGTTTCTGCCCTGGGGGAAGTGCCGCGCAAACAAGTGCAAACGTGCACACATGCTGTGTGCATGTTTGCAAGGAGTTTCCTATCTTTTAACAGTGTGCTCCTTTGGTTTGAGGTTTTAAAATAGGACAACTGTAGGCATGCCTCTTGCAATCCTGAGCAACTCAAAGCAAACATAAGCCACTGTGCTCCAATTAGCTTACAGCCTGTCTGACACACCCCCTCATGATGTCACCTATATTCTGCTCTACTACTCACCTACTTCTACTCTTACACTCTTGGGACATGGCTCACATGCTGGGGAAAATTGGGATTCACTATCCTTATCCTCATTTGCATAGGATTGCCTACTAATGCATGGTTACATCTCTCACACTGAGCTTCCCCCCTTAGCAACCACTACTCAGTGGCCATGTTGTCTTCAGCCTGCTATTTACCTGCATGGCAGAATAAGCTTTTTAGTGAAAATGCCTATTTTTGGCTTTTTTTTTAATTATTTTCTTGTTTTTATAAGTGCTGCACGTTTGCACGGTGCTGCGCTATGCTTAAACATCGGAGATCGGGGGGAAGTTACATTTTTATATTTTTAAACATTTATAAATGCCAATGGCCTTATATTTGGCCATTGGCATGCTTCCTCAACTGTATGCATCCTTTATTTGGAGCTGTCATATCTCCATTTAGCTATTTGCAGAACTGTACTCCGTTACCAACAGAGTACATTTCTGCAGCTAACACTAATCTTCCACGGACAGGTTAGTCTTTCCTGGATCGCACATTTACCTCATTTGCATGGCTTTCACCAGCAAATGAGGTAATTTGCATACCATAATGCTGTCCATGCAAGAGTAGCTTTAGGAGCTCTTGTGCACACCCCTGCCAGCTGTACCTGGATCGTATGGCAGACATATTGCTGGCGTGAGCTCCTAAAATCTTCTTGCACTCCGTGCAAGCTTTCATAAATCCGGCCCTATATCTAGATAATTACTGTATCCTAGTTGACTTACTTGCAGAGCAAGCAAGGCAGATGTGGTTAGTGGGTCTTGATACTGTCAGGTCAAAGACAAAATACAGAATACTCAGTCTCTCTCAGCGAGTTCTTAAATTAATATCTCAACTATTACTGTTGGGATAGCTTGCAGAATGACATTAATTCTTGTCATCTAACAATCCCAGGTGAAAAACAACCATTGATGCAGCTGGTAGCATTTAGCATCTACCTGTGAAAATACATAGACAGGACTTTTCTTAGATCTAAGGCAGATCCTGGAAGTCATAAAACAAAACACTTCCACATCTCAAGCCTAGTAATTATTTCTCTTTGAAGACAACACAGAGCGGTCCCTATTATAGACATCCTGTCTCTTGCTGTCATAAAGTAATTTAATTTCAGCTATTTTTCTGAAATTAATCTCTTGTGTTCCAGTTTCCATTGTGAAAATATATACATCTAAACTGTTACAGTAGTGCAGGTACATTTCTGTTGTAATCCAGTAGGGTGCACTGTGGTTACATTTATAAGCTCAGTACTTTACAAATCCTTTTCAACACCCACTTCTGTACTAGCAGTTTGATATGCACATAACATCAGTTTTAATACATTTGTAACACAAGCATGAATCATGTTGATATTCACAAATGACATATAATTATTTACAAAATTCCAGATAGCTGGGCTGGCAGTGTCTCCTTTCTTGACAGGTATAAATACCAATGAACAGAAATTCCTGGGTTTAACATTAAGTCCCATTTTCTGTTTTTCAAAACACAGACATCACTGTGAAAGTCCCTTGCTGAATTGAAACTATGTAGCAAGATCAGTCATCTCCTCTCCTCTCTGTTAAAGCACATTTTTCAATTGCCAAAAACAAATTGCTACTTTAACTGGAATATGGCCTTCCCTTCTTAGTCTTACACTCAGCTTAACTACTACAGAAAACAAATGGTAAAAAATAAAATCTTATGGTTTGTATACATCACTGACAACTTCTTGAAGGAACAAGCAGTCTCACAGTGAGCAACAGGGTTACCTGTCTCCTTAGCTCATTGATATTCAGAGTTGTAAAACGAGCATATTGCCCCCCCTTAAAAAGGAAATTCCCTATCCCAGGGATTGGATATCAGCTGATAAACTCAGAGGATAACTCTTTATCACTTTCTCACCCACCTTTTAACACCTCAACTGGTGAAAAGGTCTTTTCAAGATTAGGACCAACAACCTAGTCTACAACAGGTTATGGAGGAAATCCATGAAAAATTGAATGGAATTAGTTTAACTCTTAGCATATGAACACTTTGGACTAGACTCCATAAACTTCTCAGAATTTGGTGGATTGTGCTGAGTTTCATGCAAGACTTGTGGCAAACCAAGTCGTGCAAATGTGCCCCAGTCTACGGAGAATACCTCAGCACAAGGCAGACATAGCCAACGATGTCAGTGTTAACTACAATCAGTCATGGTAAATTTATATCCATGGAAAACTTTTCCATAAAGTAATATATGTGCATTACCAATGCACATCTACAGAAAGTACACATGCCCAGTGGAACTTTCAGTAGTACATGGAAATTACTACCTGAACACAAATGGGCATCAGCAGTAATTCTGAAAAGTTACAAATATCTGCAGTTATGGATATTGTCTTAATACATAGATGGATGTATATAAATACACCTGGTGCAATTTGAGGCATCTGATGTAATCCACAAAATTTCTAATAAAATAATTAAGTAAGGTGAAGGACAATCATGGCCATATTGTCATGGCTTAAAGTAGCTAACAGTGTCTGCAGGGGACACAAGTGATGTACACAGGAAATAGGGTGATAGAAAAGCAGATGGGTGAGGATGAAGGGGGGGGGGCGACACAAGAGGTATGATGGAATAGGAAGGTCAGAGGTGCAATGGCAGTTTTCTCCCACTCACATTATGCTAACTGTGACAGTCCACTCTATAACATATAGGGCCAGAGTGTATTGAACAAAATTATATTATGCTGCACTGCATGCACAGGAGTATGCACACTCAAAGGTTGGAGTTTGGCATAATGGTTAAGGTGATTATCTTATACACACAGGATACAGGGTTTGATTCTCACCTTTGGAAAGCATAGCTAGGCTTAAAAAGGCCCCCTTTGGGGTCATTAGCCTAGATTACCTAGGAACCTGGAATGACTTGCTCTTAAACATTAAATATCAATAATCAGACATAACTCTTTTAAGCCCTTAAAGAATTCCTACATTCCAAATCCACTTGTGCTTTCAAAACAATGGATAATATTTTAAAATTTAGTTGTATTTAATGTCTTAATCAGTCATATACCTGTTAGATATGTAAACATGTATATAAATTGTTAAAATAACTAAATGTACACTGTTGAAATGACTGTATATAACTGTTTTGCCAAATGTAGTATGAAGCTGTGAACGACATTGTTTGCCATATGTTCATGCACCACATCGTCTAATATTTGTTCTGTACCACTAGAGGTACTAGGTCATGACTGAAAAGGGTTAATGAACCTCCCCCCCAGTTATCATATGGAGAGAAATAAACAAATAAGGCAGTGACCTTCCAACCCTGCCCTGTTATTATAATAAGATATCTATTATATAATTAATTTGCTTGGCCAAGCTTTTGCTAGAGGTACTTCTTTGGTCTCTATCATGGTGGACTCATACCTTGGCATGGAAATGTAGGAACTATTCCATGTTCAAATAATTGCTTTGTGGTATACCTAAATGATGTCACAAATGCTTTATGTAATTCATTGTTGTATTTATACAGTTAATTTATTAGAAAAGAACAACGATCATATTAACATTTTTTACATTTACATACATTATGTATCACGTAAGTTTTTTCCTTTATAACTGTCGTCAGTCTAACATTACATAAATTGCTAAATTCCTATCTTCCCTTAGACCTCACTCCTCCACCTGACCATTATTTTGTATGTATTGTTCCCAAACATTCCATGTATTTCTTTGTAGTTCCCATCATATTACTAAATACCCCTCTTCCAGTTCTTTTACCTCTTTTACAGTATTTAATACTTCATATACAGTTGGTTTAGACTTTCCAATTTCTATTAAATGCTTTTTTGGCAGACAACAGAAATAAACTTAATAAGGCCTCACTATGTCTAGGCAATTCAGATCCAGTGTCCCGGCTCAGAATAATAATTTCCTTAGTTATAGTCATTTGCTCCCATAATATTTCTGACAAAGTACTCTGTAGGGAATTTTTAAAATCTGCAAATTCATTATACTTCCAGAAAACATGTTCCCAGTTACTTCTTTCTTCACCATCACACTTCCAACATTTGCTGTCTGCCTAATGTAGGGATTTTTTAAAATCTGCAAATTCATTATACTTCCAGAAAACATGTTCCCAGTTATTTCTTTCTTCACCATCACACTTCCAACATTTGGTGTCTGCCTAAGGAAAAATACTTTTTTATAGTCTGCTTTGGATACATTTTTTTTTTATCCTTTGTTGACCAGGTTAATCCCACTAGGCTTTTAACCTTTCTACAAGGGAGACCTAAGGTGGTATTTATGCTATTAGTGGAAATTTGTCCAGAGCATTAGAGAAATGCCCCTACTCATTTCAATAGGTACCATAGGATCTTTTACATCCACCTGAGCTACCATTCAATAGGTACCATAGGATCTTTTACATCCACCTGAGTTACCACCAACTTAAGCAGATGGGACTTTGATTTACCATCTCATCTGAAGGATGACACATTCAGGATTGCAGCACCCCCCTCCACACACACACACACCCATGCTGCACTGGAGTGTCAGTTATCAAGCTGCTTGGTGTGGGAATAGAACCCACAGCCTTTTACACCAAAAGCAAGTGTGCTGCAAACACTGTCAAGTAAAGATCCTAAATCCCCTGGACTTTGTTGCATACATGAAAGACCATGCCCTTCCTTTGTTTTTTCCAGTCTTTCTTCACAGCATTTTCTAACCTCCTCTGACTGATTATTAATTACAGTTATTGTGCATTATTTTATGTACCATACCAATTACCCCTTTTCCTTAATGGTAGCTTATGTTCTAGACTGAACTAGAAACTCAGCCAGAACTAGTCTTTCACTTACACTCCATTATTATCCCTTTCTCTTTGTCCTCTGATATCTATCCCTGTCAGGGAAAAAAAGTCTTTTACCTACATTCCAAACATCATCTTGGCCACATCCTACTCTATTACCTTTCCCTCTGTAGTAATTTGCTCCTAATGCCAATTTTCTCCAGTAAATTCCAGACCCTTTTTGTCTATTTTCTGTACCCGTAGTCACAGTCATCTCTATTGGCAAAATCGTTCTCCATTCCCATGTTCACTTAGATCTTAGAATATTTTCTGCATCTTTATGAATATAATAATCTGTGTGGTGGTGTTCATTTCTCCTTAAAGATCTGCATCCAAAATATCCCACACTTCTCATTTCTAGGAACTAAAAACATTTTCACTGCTTGTATCTTAATATTCATAAACAACAGCTTCCAGTTTCTTAGTTTTTTTGTATTATATTTTGTTTAGTCTCTTCCCACATAGCTTTAGCTTCCATAGCAGAGGCCTTTTTTAATCTATACTCCTAAATACTTCATGTTATCGTGTCCCATATATATGGGTATTGCTGAACCCATTTTTGTTTGGGCAAATAATTTAGGGTTATAGCTTTTCTTCTTAATTTTTATATCCTGAAAAGATCTGAAATTGTCTCAAAATGTTCCTCAACACAGAGATGTCATTTTCTGGATTTATTAAGTATAAAATTATATCATTTGCAAATAAAGCCAACTTTTCTTGATTACCATACCAATTATATTCTTGAATTTCTGAGTCCATCATTGTATTTGCTAATGGCTCTAAATATAAAGCAGACAACACGGGGGGGGGGTACTGCTTGGTTCCTCTTTTCAAACACAGCTTGTTCTCCTAATCAGTCTTATTATTGTTTCAGGGAATCAAAATAATTCCATTGCCCTACTCATAAAATCCCAGCTTACTCAGTTGAATACTTTCTCTGTATCAAGGCCCACCAACAACAGTGATATTTTCTTACATTCTTTTTCCCTCTGTACCATTATTGTTCTGTTAATGTTGCCAAATGTTGGACTCACTCCCCTCTGCAAAACCACATTGATCCACATCTATCAATTTTGGCAACACCTTTGTCATTTTTAGCTAGTGTGGACATAAACACTTTATAATTGTGGTTTAAAATTCAAATTGGTCTATATGAAGCTAGGTCTCATGGGTCTTTACCATTTCTGGGTAAGACAGCCACCACAGCTTTCTTCCTTCTTTTAAAATAGTATTAAACAAAGTCTTCCAGATTTGTATCACTTTCTTCCCTCCTTACTTCCAGTTTCACATAAATACCATATTTCCCTGGAGAATTCCATGCAGAGTGATTATACATCACCATTTTTATCACATCTCCTCCTATCTAAACTTTTAGTTGAGCCTCCTCTACCTCTAGCCTTGGTATAATTAAATCCTCTATAAATATTTCTATTTATGCTCTTTCTTGCTTTACACAAATTTTTGAAATCCCTCCCAATGCCTATATAGATCCTCTACTTATTTTTCTTGTAATATGCTTCTTAAATTTGGTGACAAACCCTTTCTACTTTCTGTTGCCTAAGTCAATGTGCTAAAAGTTTTTGTGCTCTAGAGCTCATATCAAGAATAGTTGCTTATCAGCAATCTTTCGGTATTATACCAATTTAAATCTCAGTTCAGCCTCAAGACAACTCTTAATGACTGAAATAAACTTGCTCCTCTTTATTCAGGGTAAAGTAATAATTTTCTACAAACACCCTGACATTACTGATAGCACATTTTCTTTTTGCTATATTTTGTCAGAAGCATCTTCTTCTGGTAGGACTGCATTTTACCAATGTACATTTCTGTTGCTTTTCTAGAGGCAGAATTTGGAGGAAAAGCACAATACATCTTCTCAATTAATACATAATCCTGTGTAACACCAGTCTGGTTACTTATGTCTACCGTCATAAATTTAATACAGTCCACTTGCTCCTACTTCTCTGGCTTTGCAGAGATCCTCAGATTTTCTCTTCATGCTAGAACTATTTTTGAAATATTTCTCCATTTAGTATCTCAGTCTCTGTCATTCTTTTAATTTCTATTTCTGATGTCAAATTTAACAGTTCATCAGATTGGTTGACTAATACTTCCATTTCCCCCAACAGTTTTTGCTTGCTCTTACACATTTTCCAAAGTCCCACATATTTTAAACCACCTGCTTTTATCTGATCTGTTTTGTTCTTCTAAGTTACTGAAAGACATCCCCTGCACTGATGTTCTGTTTCCTGCTAATTAACCATGAAATTCCTTCCATCTACAACTTTTTCTTCTCCTTTTCTTCTTCATCTTTTCTTTTTCAAATATTTGTATTTGCTGATGTTCAGGCAGTGTCTCATAGCATAGTAATCAGAGTTCCCCAAACATCATTTTTACTGACTTTTTTAAAAAAAATTCTTCTTTTTTGTACCATTAGAGCTCTACTTAGCATACTGTTCCCTCAGTCACCATCTTCAACCTTCAACTTTACCCCCTTTGAGCCAGCATATTCTGTATCCCTTAAATTGATGTGCTGAAAAGACATCTTCCTAATAGTTTTTACTTCTGCCAGAAAGATTTTAGAACTACAGGCTATCATGTTCTAAAAGCCTTTTTCTAGTCTTCTACAAAGCCAATGTTATCTGTATGCATCAATCATGGTTTCATGCCCATGGTAGTAAGAGCTGGCCTTGAATCAAGTCTTTCAACTCCAAGTGTTTCTATCCTACCCCTAAACAGAGGGGGAAATGAGCATCTCCCTTGATGTGTATAGACACACGAGATTGTGTCTGAACAGAACAAAAGATAATAGATAAAGCAGTTTGTCCTTTGCAAACATAAAAAGGAAGGTCTGTCTGCTTGCAGGCCATCTGTAAATATTTAGCCCATTACATTTCTTTCTGTTATTCATTTCATGACATGACTACACCAGGGCAGGTAAGGACCTGTTCTGCTACAACCACAGCAGCCACTATTGTTTTCCTTATGCGGGAGTCAGCACTTAGGACCAAGTATCTGCATTTATAATAGACACTGTTCGCATCTTTTTCTAAGCATTACAACCTAGATACTGTCTGTTGGTCTTAGGTAAGATTTACCATGGCCATCATAACAGGGTTACTTATCCTCAAGTTCAGTCCTTCATTGTTTTGTAAGCTTTGGAAGTCTTCCCAAATGTGAAGAAAGCTGCAAAAATGAACCATTTGATGTACATAGTACAGTTATATTAGGAATTTTCATTAATTATTGAAGTTTAAATATGTTCACTGTTGCATTACTGTCTGACTCCACTCCTGTTCTTCCTATCCCTTGTACATCCAGAGGCTGGGGTGAATACACCATCACCCTGCATTCTTCCTTCCTTTCTCTTATCTCCACAAGGTGTCCCCAAGTTTGAAGCAACAGCTTTAGGGGTCTTCTTATTGAATTGATGTCCTTCTTCCCTTGTCCACCTGGGTAGTTATTGCTCTGATTCAGCCATAGGTTCTTGGAGACTGACAGGGCAAGAAGGGAACAAAGATAGTCCCCGTTATACCATGGATGTCTATATGTGGAAGGCATCTGCTCGACCTGCTGGAGGAAGGGTGCTAAGCTGTAGAAATCAGGCAAGCTATTGGACCTTCTGTAGTAGAAGTTGCAAATGTGAAGACTGCCACAGCAGTGAACATACTGGGACATCTACAGTTTTGGTAAGTTCTAACACATGTACAGTGGTTCATAGTGATGTAGCATGCTAATGACCACTAGGGCCTTTTTAAGACAAATTCTGATATCCTTGATAAGTGTAAGCAGGGCCTTGGGAATTTAAATATTTACAAACAGGGGCCTGGGAGATGAGCCATTTACAGGCTGCCTGTGTCCATTAGAGAGACAGGTGCCAAACTTTAGATGAATTTCCTGTCTCCCATCCAGCTGTTCAAATTGCACTTGAATTGGGTTAGGGAGGAACTCTTCTTCACATGAATAATAAGCCTGTTTCAGAGATGGGATACATACCTCTTTGTCCAGTGGGTCCTATTTATATCACAGGTAAGGTTTAAATCTTTAGAAAGGGTAAGTCTGGTGCTGTTTGCTTTGTAGATATGCAGGAGGTGCATCAGGGTGGGGTCTGACAATGCCTTGTTTGCCTGGCATAAATCTCCCCTCAACAGCCTGTAGGAGACAGAATACAGGGCTAGTGCTTTAAGACAGTCTGCAAAGGACATGTTACTTATGCCCGGTATTCTTTTAGTGAGAAACCAATGTGGACATTCCAGTTGTTGAATGTGCCTGATTAGGTACATACCAAAGGGGCATTGTATTCAATGATAGGTCTGATGAATGCTGAGTATAGGGGCACAATGACGTCTTTGGACTAGATGTCATGCCTTTATTTATAAGTTGCACAACACAGAAATATTTCCTTACTACTGTAGACATGTAGTGATCAAAAGCTACATTACTGTTTATGTGTCTCCCCAAGTCCCTGACTACTGTGTCATCTCTTAGGAGTGTATTATCAATATGATAGTTACCAGGGGCTGATGACTTCCAAAAGGACACTATTATGCATTTCTTGGAATTTAGTTTTTGTCCATGGCTCTGGCACAAGTCATTGCCTGTGTAAGCTTTTCCTGGAGAACATTGGTGGTAGTAGGGAAATTTGGTAAGCCAGAGACTCTTGACTTGAGAAAAGTAAATGCCAAAAAGGAGCGGTCCCAGGACTGATCCCTGAGGGACTCTGCTTGTGACTACTCTCTTTGTAGAGGTAGACTTCCCAATGCTAACTTTCTGGGTCCTGTCTATGAGCCAGATGCCTATGCAGCAGGTGACATGATGGTTTATACCTAACCTCTTGAGTTTGTCAACAATGCCTGAGTGAGGAGTTGTATACCCATGCCTTGGCCATGTCAAGGTAGGTAGTGTGAACTGTTTTGCCCTCATCCATTACTTTAGTGACTTTCTCAAAGAACTCCACCAAGTTGCAGACATGACCAGACCTTGACGAAACTAAACTGGGTTGGGTCCAGTGTCAGGAGGTTTCTTATATCATTACTGATCATTTCCATGAAAATTCTTTCCATGGTTTTGCATATGAGACTAGTGAGACTTACAGGTCTGTAGTTTTCAGGGTCTGTAGATGGCTCATCTTTGTGCTGAGGGAAGACTGTTGCTGTTCTTCATTTGTTAGGGACAAAGCCTGTTTGGAGGCTGCAGTTAAATAGTGGTTCCAGAGGGCCTGATAAGTCATATTTCATTCATTCATGGGCCCATTGATGAAGTGTTCTTGGCCTTATAGAAAGCATTAAGAACCTGTTCCCTAGTGATAGTAGGGAGAGAGATATTTGATGGTTATTTCCTGAGGGAAGGCTGAGGGGAGAGAGGGGTAAAGTTACAGCTGAATTTGTCTGCCAGTAGGTTTGCTATATCTCTTGGCTCAGTATAGGTGGCTTCATTAACAATGATCTCTGCATACAATTGTGTATTTGTTTTGAGGTTGCAAACATAGCTAAAAAATGCCTTATATTTGTCCTTGGCCTGGGAGACCACATTTACCTCAAATTTGGCTTTGGTAGACTTTATTTTTCCTCTGAGTTGTTTGTTTAGTTTGATGAGAGTGATTTTATCCTGCTGGGTGTTACATGTCCTGATTTTTGCCATGATTTTCTTCCTTCTGTTATAAACTTATTGATGTTGTGATTCTACCATGGTGGCTTGTAGTTTGAGTTAGACCTGTACTTATGACACCTTCACAAACAATGGAACCAACAATTAAGCGACAAGCTGGATACAGGTAACCACAGAAGCAGCTAGGTGACTCAAAAGTTTGTTTAGAAAACCAGAAGAAGTCTGTGATACATTTGGACAAAAGCGCTTAAACAATAAACTTCTGAGTCTCCTAGCTGCTTCTTTGGTTATCTGTATCCAGCTTGTTGCTTATTTGTTAGTCCTGTACTTATTCCTGGTGGGTACAGCTGCTTCTGTGTAGGTATTTAACATGCTTGTATAGGGGTTTATGAACAGTTCCATGTAGGCAGCAGTGTTCTCAGGATTTATGGGGGCTTGAAATTTTGCCAGGTTATCACTTAATAGTATGAAGTTGGTGAGCTGAGGGTCAGGGTTTTATTTTTTCTTTGAAGGAGACCATTTTGTGAGAGGACATTAAACTAGGAGGCATGTAGCACTCCCCCATGTTAGTGAGGACCATATCCAGTATGTTTGCATCCCTAGTTGGTATACTGACACTCTAATCCAGGTAGTTTGTGTTTACAAAATCCAGTAATCTTTGAGGCATCATTTTACATAATCTGGTCCATCCACATTGAATGTTAGCATATAACCCATAATGCATATCTGACTTGGCAAACTGATTCCTCTCCAAGAGCTCATGCTCCTTCCCTACTCCTGTTATGCACCTTACCCATCTGTATCCTCAGAGCATGTTTGCCACTTAATGCAAACTAGATGAACTCTCTAGTGCTCCAGCTTCAAATCTAAATTTCATCTACTTTCTATAACAATTTTCATCTTTTTCACACAGTTCGCAGTTTACTTTCATCTTTTCTGCACCTGACTCATTTTTATAAGATTTAAAAATGATTACTCCTTCCCACAACTAGATATGATAAGTCTAGTCTCTTCCATCTGCTCTCTCCAACCTCTTCATGTAGTTAGTACCCTGTTTGTGTTAAATTCTTGATTGCCATTGTTATCATTGTTATTGCTTATAGTATTGTTGTTTTCTCTACTGTTTTCTAAATTTTAATTTAACACAGACAACATCTTTAGAAAAAGGATGCACTTTGGGCACACAATTCCACCACATGATACCCACGGTGTGTATCTGTATGTATGAGTGTGTGTGGTATGCCTGGGGCCAGAACACCTCCTGGCCTCCTGTGAGATCTGTAAGGGCTTTGATCTACATTCTATTCAAGAAAGGGAAACATTTAATAACTGTCTGTCAGTTGACACAGAGGGTTAAGTCAGTGAGCGGTATTTCTTATGGTACAGGGCTTGATTCTCTCATTTACCTACTGTATGACCTTAAGCAAGTCACTTAACCAAACAGTACTTGGTGGCAACTGGGAATTCGGACTAGGCCCCTCAGTGGTCCTTTAGAATGCAAGCCTAGTAACTAGCTATGAATCTGTAATACTTAAGGGTCTCCTTCTTGCCTCTTAAGACTGTGGCAGGGAGAAACAGTGACAAAGGAAAAGATAAAGAGAAACAAGATATAAAGATAAGAGGTGAGAGAGAGGAAACTGGAGGATATTCTGCCTCAGGCTTCTCTTGCCAAATTCTCCTGATCTGACACTCTCCAGGAGGCCATGGGTCTGACCTCTTCAGCATTACCTCTATCCCTGGTGGTGGGAATTTCCTGCCCTGAGTCAATAATTATTCTTGGTCTTCCTTCAAGAAGAATGGCCAGCAGGCATTCATCTGAGAGGAAAATCTCTAGCATCCCCCCCCCATCTTCCCTAAGGTTGGCTTGGTCGTTTTTGGAGAACTACAGATTTTGACTAGGAAAGGATGATGAAGCCCTTCATAAAAGTGCAAATTGATAAGGTTGTTATCCCATCTCCATTGATTTCTAGGGAAGATTGCACTGGCCTTAGATCTTCCCAGAGAGAAGCTTCTTTCCCCAGTACAGATACAGGTACCATAGGTATTGAGCCATTGTCATTCCTGGAGCCTCCTATGTCAGCACCAGCAACATCAGATCCCTTGATACTGACTCTGAAAGATCCAACTCTCTGAACTCCTATTACATTGTATTTAACCCCTCTACACAGTCTTTAGCATCATTTTCTGTGCCAACTCACCTGTCTCTGTTCTTGGTGTCTAAAGCACTGGTGTTCTAGGCAATGGCTTCAGTCTTGATGTTGGAGCCATCTAGTCCATCTGTGTCAGGGCCTCTGTATTTAGTATATCAATATCTGTGTACTTTAGAAATTATTTGGTGTTAACTCAGAGGTCTTTGGTTCCAACAGATTCAGTGTCAACCTTCTATTTTATCGAGAGGATAATTGCCTTTCCTACAAATTGGTGGGGATTCTTCTTTGACTTTGGCTCCACCTCTGACAGCCATTTGCATGGCTTTCTACTCATCATACTTCTTTGGGCAGAGCAGACCAGAAGGTTTTAAGCAATCCCTTTTATGAGGGTCATTGTGAGTCTTTGATTTGGATCAGTCCCCTCCACAACCACAATGAAAAGATACATGTTAACTATCTCCAACCTTTCCACGAGACTATTATACAATGTAGCTGACAGAGCTGCTTGACAGACAGCCCCTTGTATTACAAGGCAACTTTAAAGCATCCTTTATGAATGTCCCCCATGATGGGTCATCTCTGTTTAGACCTAAGGTCAAGGAAAACTTTCTGAAGAGTGAGCAAGAAGGAAAAATGCTGTCTGCCTTAGTGGTTAATTTTGAGGCCAATCCAAGTACCATTTCCAGGACCCAAAAGAGGTCCAAAGCATTCTGGTTATCAAGAAGTCCTAGCATTTTTCAACTTCTCTTCTGACAGGGGCATCCAAGGTCAAGGAGGGCCCCTTTAATGGATGCTGTGCCAGAGGCAGAGGGGATCCACAAAATCATGGATTCGGGGGTCCTTCCCCTGGCAAACAACCTCAGCATTCCTGTAAGGTTACCTGATAGCTCCTCTCTGGAGGAGGTTGGAACAGGCTGTCTTTTCACCTAGATACATGGATGCTCATCACATGCAACAACTTTGTGAAGAGTATAATATCCAGAAGCTATGTCATTCCATTCTCCATAACTCCAAAAATCCACTCTCTGTTCCTTCCAGATGTACCAAGAAAGGATAGCAACAAAGAGATTGCACTCCTTATCTGAAAAAGAGCAATCCAAGAGATTCCACTAGCAGTGGCAGTTGGTGACTTCAAATCAAGGGGGGGGGGGGGGCTGTAGGAGACACCTGAGTGGGAAGGAGCCAACTAGAAAATGTGGGGTTAACTTCATGGGGGTGGAGCTATGTTACAGTGGGAACAACACTGATTATTTTGCATAAAATAACTGCTCAATCGCTATTGCACATGATGAATAGTCTACCAAATACTAGACTAAATTGAATTTCAGAGCTAATGAGATATTTAGGTTATGCTAAACAGTAAAAAAGTGGTTGGTCTTGACTGCATGAAACTATTATGAGTGCACATGATGCAGTGAACATTATTATTTTTTTTTGGGGGGGGGGTTAATTTATACGGTCTATATTATATTCTGAAATGCCGACAATGTTGAATCTGACATTGTCGACACGAGAATATCAAACGCTCAGAATCTCGAGCGTGTAAATGGAAATCTCTGTAAGGGGAGATTTCCATTTACTGCAATGTAGTGCAGTCTCGGAGTTGGTATATTTAAGTAGCGGGGGGTGCAGGGTGGCTTGCCCCCCTGCTTAAACCCATTAGGGTACTTTTTTCTTTTTTCTAGTTTTATAAGTTTGATGTTTGAAGACATCGACCATATGGTGTTGACCATATGTTGCTCAATGTTTTCAAACATCGATCTTATAATATAGACCCAATTTATAAATAGCCTTTCTTGGCTTCTCTTACCTTAAAGTTTGATTCTGAGTCTCACTCAGAATTTAAAAAAAAATAATCCGATCAATGGATTTTCTCTTTTTAAAATGATTTACTCTGTCTCTCGCTCTCTCCCTTACCACTTAACTATGTCCAGTTAAAGTGCGGGAAGAGAACATGAAAGTAACAGGAGTAATCATCAGCCATGTCACATACTCGGATTACGTGACAGGTTGCTGACTTAACAGTCCTGTCAGCCTTCAGTTTCCTGCGGTTAAAACTGCAATGACTTCTGGACATCTTCGTTGATGCCTGCAGTCAAAGAGTCCGGTGATAAAAAAGTTTTTTTTTTTTTTAATCGGAACTCAAGCACACATGCGTGCTGCTCCGAGTTCCGCATCACATTGCTTCTTAGGCTTTACACAATAGTTTGCTATTCAAACTACTAGTGTGCAAAAAATACTAATTAAACTTTTTTTTTGGAGAAAATTGGGGGGCTGCAACCCAGCAGTCTGGTACCATGAGCTGCCCCTGCCCACCAGAAAAGAAAAGATTCAGAGTTTATTCCAGATTCTTTTTAGTTCTAAACTCAGAGGACTTCAGGCCAATTCTAGACTTAACTCATTAATACCTATGTAATGCAGAATATAATACCTCTAGCAACCTATACAGATATTGCATTCCAGAGCATTTTCCAAAAAATAAACTTAAAAAGTGTAATTTATTTATTTATTTGACATTTGTTGCTTGTGCCCTTTTTCACTGGAGGCCCGGGGAGAAAAGCTCCAAAGAGCAAAAATTATATGAGTAATAATAATAATAATAATTCATTCTCTGTTAGAAATTTTACAAATTATAAGATGCACAGTACTGTTTTGTGAAAAATTAACATGAGAGGAACTTAGAACATAATTAAAGAAGAACTCTGAAAGTAGGGCAGAAAAAATTAGAAGTGAGTATAGAGGTGGTTAGTAAGAATGAGGAGACATGAGGGAGAGGAGATAGGTTGAGAATCAAGCATTAGATAATATACTGTGAAGTAAACATGAAGAGAGAGAAGTGAAAAGTATCAAATAGTATAGGGGTAAAGTCTGGCAGGAGTATGGTGAGAAGTAGATAGTAAAAGTAGTACCAAGTGGAGTATTGGAGTAGTTGGTGAATAATGGGGAGAGGAAGAGGTGAAAAGTGAGGGGGGGGGTTAGAAGAGAGGGAAGGAAGACTTAAGGGAATATTAAGTGGGGTGATTGCAGTTACATATCCAGGCAGTAGTTAGATGATTTTTGAGGGCTGTCTTGAAAACATGTGCATGGGTGATACTTCTAAGGGGCATAGGAAGCTTATTCCATGCTAGTGATGGAAAGTAGCTGTAAAGGTTTTGTCCAAGTGATTTTTTGGGTTTGTAAACTTGAAAGAGTCCTAGGTCAGAGCTCCTAATGGACTGTAATGGGTTATAGAGGGAGATGAGAGAGGATATGCTGGGGCAGGAGGATGGTTTGTTTAGGATAGAGTGGATGACAAGTAGTTGAGTAAGTAAGAGGTGGTCGTGAAATTCTAGCCAGTTTAGTGTTTTAAGAGCAAGACAGTGGTGAGATTTAAGTGGCATGTTAGGTGCAAATCTAGCAACTTTGTTATATGTGGTACCCAGTTTAGATAACAGCAATAACTGTAGGTTAGTTAGGATTTGAGAGAAGTAGATGAGGTTAGGTAGGAGAAAAGCCTGGGGAAGTGAAATTCTGTAGTTGGGAGTAAGGAATCTTTGGTGTCTGTAGAGTAGGCCAAGTTTTTGGTGAGTTTTCTTTATAGAATGGCGTACATGGAGGCCAAATTTGAGTTGGTCATCAATGATTGCTCATAGGAGTTTCATGTGGGAGTCAGGTGAAATAGTAGTGTTATTGAGGGAAGAGATTGAGAAAGATGATTTGAGATGGTTCATAGGTTCATAGGTGTGAACTAGGCTAATGGCCTTGGAGCCTTTACAAGCCTAGCCCATAGGATTACCCTGGCATCATGCCACCCGACTTTAGTTCCTAGTGCCTCTGTTGAGTAGAGCCACTGGAGTGATCCCCGCAGTGAATTTTCTATTTCCCATCCACTCATCAAGATTCCTCTTGAAGCGGGCCAGTAAGGTCTCTACTTGACATGTATTGGAAGTCTATTCCATAGCATGGGCAGTCTCTGGGTTATGAACCTGCCCCTCCAGCATGTTCTGTTGATTGTGGTAGTGAGTTTGAGGTCTCTGGAGCTTGTGGTGCGGAGGGATTGGGATTTCTTTAGATGGAGCATTTCTAACAGAGCTGGGTTAGACATGGCTTTGTAAGTCAATCAGAGATCATCTCTAAGTAGGTGATATGAGACAGAGAATAGTTGGAGTTTTTTTGAGTTTGGCCATATAGGACAAATGTTCAAGGCCTAGGATCCTCTTTGTGAGGTACTTTTGTGGCCTCTCCAGTTGTTGCAAGTGTCTAGTGAGGTACATCCCAAATGGGGCATTGTATTTGATGATTGGCCTAATGAGGGAAGAGTAGAGGGAGACAATGACCTCTTTCTTCCTGGATGCAAACCCTTAGTAATGAGATGTGCCACATAGAAGGACGTTCTGGCCACAGTCGCAACGTGGTGGTCAAAAGAGAGGTTGCTGTCAACCTGTGTTCCCAGATTTCTTATAACGCCTTCTGTGTTCAGTGGACTACCACCAAGATGGGAATCTGTTTTTTCCCAAGGGGGATGATGACACATTCTTTGGCAATGAGCTTAAGGCCATGTTTCTGACACCAGTCGTTGGCCTCATTGAGGCCTTTCTGTAGGATGTCAACATCACTTGGGGAGTTAATAATAGTTCCCAACTTACAATCATTTGCCAACTTTGTCAGCCAGAGTCCCTTTGTGTTGGCCTGGACTTCAGAGAAGTAGATGCCAAACAGGAGAGGACCCAAGACCAAACCCTGTGGGACTCCACTCGTGACTGGTCGTCAGTCTAACTTGGAGTCAGCTACTTTCACACTGTGGGTTCTATCTCTGAGCCAGTTTGCAACCCACCTAGTGATATAGGGGTTGATGCCTAGCTTAGTGAGATTTTCTATGATTCCTGAGTGGGGAATGGTATCAAAGGCCTTGGCCAGATCAAGGTAGGCTGTATGAACCACCTTGTCTTCATCCACAGCTCTGGTGACTGACTCAAAGAAGTCGACCAAGTTGAGCAGGCATGATCTACCCTTCACAAAACCAAACTGTGTAGGATCCAGAGTTTGGAGATTCCCTATATCCTTGTTTATTAGGTCCATGATGATGCGGTCCATAGCTTTGCATATCAGACTCGTCAGGCTAATGGGGTGATAATTCCCGGGGTCTGTAGTCACTCTTCCTTTGTGGAGAGGGATGACTATAGCAGTGTGCCATTCGGTAGGGACAAAGCCTGAGGTGAGGCTGTGACACAGGTGAGGTGCCAGTTCACTCTGTAGTTCATGTAGAACACAGCCAGGGATATTGTCGGGTCCCATCGGATCTGTATTCTTGGCCTTGGACAGGGCAATAGTGTAGTGTACTAGCTCACCTTCAGTTCTGCACAGGAGTGGGCGTGGCTCTGGTGATTGGCATGAAAAGTTGCATATGAAATGAGGCATGATTGACATGCCATTCATATTAGGCAGTGACATCATGCATGCAATTAATGTGGCTGAATGTAACACAATTGTACTGTAAAAATATCATGTGCAGACTCAATTAACACCTGGCAAGTCCGACTATTTAAAAACAGAGACCAGTTACCACCTCACTTCTTTTAAAATATATATTAAAGTATATTCAACTATACAAGTAACACTTTGCAAGTCCAACTATTGACTAAATAGAGAGCAGTTACCACCTCGCAAATCATACTATTTAACTGTAAATGCCTAGTGTTCAGAAACACATTTCAGTTGCACAATCAATTGCCAGTCCCTATTGATATATTCAACTTTAACTGCAGGTGACTAGGCACCTTAATGTCCCATTTTTGTTTTGGGTTAACATCATTTCTCACCTCATACACTAACTGCAGGTGACCAGGCACCTTAACGTCTCATATTGGTTTTGGGATAGCATGTCATTTATCACCTCGTACACCATTTTCAGGTATAAAAATGCCAAGGTATCCCCCTACCTTCCCTACTTTCCAAGGAGCTCAGATCTTCTGTTACTCTGCTGCTGTTGTGCAGAATATTATTGCGATGTCCAGATACAATGAAACCTTCATGCAGGAAATCACTTCTTCACTGGTGAATGTTATTGCATTCTTGCAGTCATTTCAGATACTACCATAGGAGAGAAGCTGCCACAAGTGTGGCGGCAAGGCTGCACTTTTACCCGATAAATCCACATTCATTTGGAGATGTAGAGCCAAGAAGTTCAGGTGCAGAAGAGGGATGCTCATGGGAACCTTTTTCCAAAAGAGTCACCTGCCTCTGCCAACACTACTGAAAATAATGTACTGCTGGCTTAGACCACCTAGGCGTCACTGTGAAGTCTATGGTGGACTGGTACCAGTTTGTACATGACGTGTGTTTGTGGAAACTTTTGCAGGACTCCATGCTACTGGGGGTCCTGGAATGGAAGTACAGATCGATGAGTGCCTCTTGGTGCATGCAAAGTACAACCAGGGGAGAAACCTTGCCAAACAGAACAGGTGGGTGTTTGGCATCTTTGATTGCTTCCAGAAAACTGGGTACCTTAGTTTTGTGGATAGAAGAGATTCTGCCATCTTACTGCCCATCATGTTAATCATTCACAGCATTTTGTTAATTCAGTGACCGGTGCACACAAATGCCGTGGAGGGCATGTGGGCAAACTGCAAGTGGTACTTTAAGGGCATGAATGCACCCAGTCGCACATGGTTTCCAGCTATTTGGACGACTTTATGTGGCAAATAAGATACGGCAAGGACTTTGATGCTTTATTTGTTAACTTAATGCATCACATCAGAGAATTTCAACAGGCTGATCACCCCCAACGTACTTCTGCAAGCAATGATGAGTCCGATGAAGAGTCCGATGTGACAGCTGCAAGAGAATCAGACAATGAAGAGTCACATCTGGGACAAAAAAGATAAAGGGTCAGGCTGGACAGTGACTCAAATAAAGAGAATGAGCATCCTGGACAGTAAAAATGTTAGTTACTGTTATTTGTTCTGCTACTGCTTTTGGGTCATACATTATGCTTCACTTATATGGTACTTTATCATTTCTGTTTCTTATTGCATGGATATTTCTGGTTTGGTGGAGGGCACCATGTGTCTGTGCCTCATATGTTGAGTTCTCTGTTATCCTGTCAAAAAAAATGCATGTTTTTTTTCCCATAGAGCCTTCTAAAAAATGCATGTTTTATTTTCAATAGAGCATTCTCAGAAATTAATGTTTTTCATAGACCATTCTGAAAAAATTGTGGCATCGTCAAATACATATTGAAAGTTCACTCCGAACCAGAATCAAAATTCTTTACAATTACAGGCATACTTCTAATATCTGCTTTCAAAACCTGCTGTCATTTCATGTTTAACATATAAAAAAAATTGTGGCATCGTACAGTATTATGGCATCGTACAGTTAGCTCCTAAACAAAATAAATATACAGATATAAGTATGATTACAGGCATACTTCTAATCTCTGTTTTCAAAACCTGCTGTTTAGCATATAAAAAAAATTGTGACATCGTACAGTTCGGAAACAGAATAAATATTCATTCACACTGGATGAATATTGAATACTTCCAAATAACGTACAACAATGGGGGAGGGTTTTGGGCAGTGCTTGCTACTGCACATCTGGTGAGCCAGTACACTACACTATCGCCTTGGACAGTGCTGTTTTAACCTGTGCAGCAGTAATACTGGGTGCCTGGCAATCTACTAGTATTGTGGTTAGTCCTTTGGGGGGGGGGGTAAAGTTAGCACTGAATCTGTCGGCCAGTATATTGGCAATATCTGTTGGCTTGGTATAGGAGGTACCATTGTGCAGTAGCCCAGAGCAAATTTGGGTATTGCCATGGAGATTCTTTACATAACTATAGAAGGCCTTGTGGTTGTCTTTACTATCTTCTGCAATTCTGTTTTCATAGCTAGCTTTAAAGGATTTGATGAGGGATCAACCTTTTGTTGAGGCTGATAAGGGAGTTTTTCCAGTCTTGGGACTTGACCTTATTCCGCATCAGTTTCCTCCTTCTGTTGTAGAGTTTGTTTATGGCAGGGGACCACCAGATTGGCTTCCTTTTTTTGAGGAGGGCGTCTTGGTTCTATTGGGTATGGTGAGATCCATGCACTTGTGTACATGTTCGTACAGTGCACTGGTGTATGATTCAGCAGTCATGCAACTATTCTCCATTTGCATGGGTGCCGTGAAGTTAGCCACCTCTTGTTTTTAGGAGCCCAAAGTTAGCTTTGGAGAAGTTTTTCATGGTGATTACCTTTGGGGGGGATGTAGATTTCCAAGGTGATTAGTTTGTGGTTGGATCTAACAAGGGAGGCGTTGACTATTGGTGTAGAGCAACGGTCACCCATGTTATTAATGATTAGGTCAAGGATGTTGCTACCTCTAGTGGGGGTAAGAATGAGCTGGTCTAGGGCATTGGTTAAAAGATTTAGGTAGAAACAGGAGTTTTGTCTTTTTGGAGTTCAGTATCAGTTGGTTGCTTGTAAGCCAAGATTTGGCAAGATTAAATGAGGTTTGATTGAGTGTGTACAAGTCAGAAGGATTGTCAGCAATGGAGGTAATAGCTGAGTCATCAGCATATTGTATAAGGAAAGATTGAGGACAGGATGTGTGCATCTGGTTAATAAAGATGTTAAAGAGAAGAGGGCAAGGATAGAGCCTTGTGGGACACACATTTTTATGGGGAGAAAAGGTGATAGACTAATGAGCCATCTGACCGATTGCTGTTTGTAAGAGAGGTGGCTTGCAAACCAAGAGATAGTAGTAGGGGAGAGATTTAGTTGGGCCAGTTTAGAGAGTAGGATAGTGTGGGAGACAGTGTGAAAGGCTTTTGAGAGATCTAGGAATAGGCACAACACTAGCTTATTATTGTCTCTGGCTAGGGAGATGGAGTTAATAAAGGAGATGAGAGCTGTTGTAGTGCTGTGATGGGGATGGAAGCCATGCTGGGTAGGGGTGATAAGATTTTCTTGAGAGAAATAATACATAAGTTGTTTATGCACACAGTGTTCAAGAATTTTGGAGAGGGGAGAGAGTATGGCAATAGGGTGATAGAAAGTTCAACAGAGTTACCCCCTTTGTGAATAGGTACAGTGTGAAATTTGTTCCAAAGAGTTTGGACAGTAGATTCTAAGATTGAATGATTGATGAGGATGGAAACTGGATATGCTAAGGAGCTGGCTGCAGCCTTAAGGAAGATGGAGGGCAGGTCGTCAGCAGAAGGGGAACCAACTTTAATTTTAAGTAGGAGGTTTGTAATACAGCAGATGGGGATAGGATTTAGTGAGAAAGGGCAGTGTTGAGGTAGGGGGATGGTGGGAGGTGAGTGATTTGTTGGGTTAGAGGATGGCATACGCTTACTAATGGCATCAATGAAGTAAGCATTGAAGGTGTTTGCAGTTTCTTGGGGAGTGTTATTGGAGCAGATGTTGGGTGTAGAAGGGTTTCCAAGATGGAGAATTTGGTTGACAGAATTCCAACATTTTGGGGGGTTTATTGATTGTGTGCACATGGAGCTATGGTAGAAGTTTCACTTATCAATGTGAATGTTTTTCTTGGCCAGGTTGCAAAGTTCCCTATATTTATTGTAGTAAGTGAGATATTTTGTTTTTATCCATTGTTTCCAGGCAGAGTCTCTGTTGTGGAAAATAGCACAGGTAGACTGGGTGAGCCAGGGTATGTAGCGAGATTTGACTCTAACTATTGGGAGGGTGCTAAAGAGTTTAAGATACAAGATGAACAAATTAAAATATTTTGTGAACAGTAAGAGATATTAAAACTATACAAATAGCATTGTTATCAAGAGGAAGTATTCTTTATAGTGATAATAACTGGCGTATCCATAGTTTCTCCATAAATACTATATTATAATGCACACAAACCCCAAATTATATTTTTGCTATACTTTCACAAATTGCCAAATCTTAGAAACTGTTACAACCTAGACATATTTTTACAACTTTTTTGTTAACTAGACATAAGCTTTCACATAAATTTCTCTATGAGTGCATGCTTACAGAGATATTAGAAATATGAAACGTATGCTTAAACATATAATTATCAATATAAAGAACAATAGATATCGCTCAAGATGTGCAACTTAGTGCAAATTTCAGAGATAGTTCTCTTTAACAACATGTAAGGTTTCACCTGATGTCATACAACAGCTTGTAAGTCACTTGTTTTTTGATGTATTATGTACATAGGGAAATATTTATTTTCATAATTATTAACAAACAACTGGCAATATGTCAGGTATGGTGTGACATAAAAGGACATTGGCAATGAATTTTCCTGCCCCCCACCATGGCATAATATACCATTCTCCTCAATATCATGTAGGGCTCTTGTAAAATACGAACATAAATATGAAAATATGAATAATAAGTGACAGTGATTAATTTCTCTGCAGGAGGACATCCTAGATTAACAGTCTTACTGTCATTTTGCTAGTATCTCCTCACACTTTATAATGCTGCTTGTTATTATCTGGTAAGTCTGACCCAAAAAAGGTCTGAACGCCATAAGGAACTATGGGTGTGAACTAGAGGTATACAAAAAGGCTCTGTAGGCTTGAATGTATTAAGTAGCCTAAGCCAGTATGTAAACAAAAGGCACAGTTCCAGATGATCACACTGCAAGTAATTAAATCTTCCATCTACCGGAGGCTAAGTAGATGTGCTGCATACATCTTTAGGATGCTTACCGCCATATAAAGATCAAAGAGTCCAGAGGGTATCTAAGCTTCTGGCTAAAAGTTAATAACCATAATTTCTAAGCCTTGCTCTTTGGCCTCACCACAGCCTACAGGTGTTCACGAAATACATGGTAGTCATAGCAACCAGCCTGAGGCTGGGATGGAATCACATATTCCCATACCTTGGCAGATGGATCCTAGCTGCCATAACAGTGGAGTCCTTAAAATCAGCTAAAGACTACTTGTTTTATTTGTGTCTGACTTAGGGATACTAGGCAACATGGAAAAGTCTCTGCTAAAACCATCACACACTTCAGCTTTTATCGGGTGTTATCTGGACACAAGATCATACATTGTTAAACTTCTAGAGGTAAGAGTAGAAATGTTATGAGCCATAATCCCAGACCTTCTCCCCATTCTTTCTCCACCAGCTTCTGTCATCTTAAGTCCTTGGATTTATGGCTGCTGCTATTTTTCCTCGTACATCACTCAAGACTTTAAATGATGATGATGCAGAAGACTCTTAGTGTGCAATGGTCACAATCAAGACACTTATGATCACTCCCATCTGCCACTCCACTGTTTGCAAACATTAAATGTTATGGTTGGAGTCCCCCATGCTTTCCATGGGGAGAGCCTTTACCCTTCCCAAAGCCATGGTGACTAAGGATGCTTCCTTTCAGGGGTGGGGCTTTTTGAGAGAAGACTGATCAAGGGAGCATAAAAGCAACAAGAAGCCAATCTTCACATAAATATCCAGGAGATAAGGGCAGTCCTCCATTGCAGGCCTTTCATAACCACATTCCATGTGGTATTATTTCCATTCAAACAGACATAACAGTGGTCTGATACAACAACAAACAAAGGAGAAGGTCTTACCCCATGCTGAGAAGGTATTCCACCTTAAAGTCCTGTCAGAGCACGATAAAATGAGTGTTAAAAAAACCCAAACAATACGAAACTTGCAAAAGAACTTGTGATGACTGTGCTCTGGCCCAGCAATCAAGGAGCCTCAATCCTCACCACTAACACCAGGGAGTTCGTCTCATAGAGAAGAGGGGAAAGGATACTTAATACACACAGTAAAGCACAATTTCCCTTAAGTGCACACAGAGAACTCAGTCAGTCTGGGGCTGGTTGCTCCTTTGCTCACCAGGTCCCCAATAAGACTCCCCACTGGCACAGCTATAGGGTCCAGGTCTCAGCCTAACTGGGCAAGCTAGAATCTCCAGTACCCTCTCTGTCCAACCAGTGCTTCATGTCCCTGCCAAGTAGCTGACACAACACACACACACACACTTTGAGATAAGTATTTATACAACTTCACAGACACTCCTGGGAAAGGCTGACACAGATTTGCCAGCTGAGCCCCTTTACCCAGACTATACGATAGTAATTACTGCCACCACCCAATTAATAATATCAGCTACTAAAAGGCCCTTAAAAGGGTGTCCAATTATTACTGTGCAATATTATTATCCAATGGTAGTATGGCTAACAGTCAAGGCTTACTTTAGAGTGGCCTATTACAATAACCTCTATAAATATGCAATGTACTCTAGAGCTTATCTCTACACGAATCAGCCACAGGTAGAAGGTTTTAAAAATATTTAATAATAAATAATTAAAACACAAGACAAAACTACTACACCACAGAGATATCTAAGAGTTCAGAGATCACACAGAAACTTAAAATCATAAAGTAGGACAGGTCTGATTTCAAAGAAAAATACCTAATTAATCTTTACTAGCTGTAACTATTCCTGCAAGAAATCACTGTGCTAAAACTTACATGTGAGCACAAGACAGAGTGCTGATAAGTTGGATACCAAGATCAAAATGCCTTCTAGTCTCTTGTGAGAAATAGTATTTAAACATTACAAACATACATGTCTCTAAGGCCCTCCCAAAATTACATCATTTTTGACACTTAGGTTTTCCCAGTACTCATATTGCATCATCCTAACACCTGGTCTGAGTTCTCAGGCCACACTGTATTATTTCGCAATCTAACACCTGCACAGAAACTTACAATAGAAGACATTTCACATGTATATGCTAACAGAAACCAGAGCAATAAAGCACCTTCCACATCTAAATTCTAGTCATAAACTATAGCTTTAAAACAATGGGCATGAAATCTTCACCCAGCCACCCTGGAGCCGAATTGTAAACATTAAAGAGATTCATAAGATCTTTTCAACTTAAACAACCCACTGTTGGCATTTTGTCTTTACCACTTACTGGCTCCCTCACCTTTGGTTCCCCACCTTGCCTCCATGGACATCTGTATGCCACATGGCCCCACTGGTTGCATTCAAAACATTTAACCCTAGCTCCTGGATGTGTACCTGGACTAGTGGCTTCCCCTGCTACTGGCGGATTCTGTTGGGCCAGTCTGTGCTGCCCACCATGGGTTCCTTTAGTCCCATAAGCAGACCTGGGGGTCCCTTTCCTGTGCAGGGCTGCCCTGTTTGCTAGGTATAGATCTCCCGTCTTCCCCAACTCCTCTGAAGTAGCACACTGTTTATCAGCTAACCAGATCCTCATGTTGTCAGGCAAAGTGCTAAGGGCTTGTTCCCTTACCAAACGGTCTGCCAGCCCTTCAAAAGTGGTGACCTGACATCCACTCACCCAGCTATGAAAATAAGTACTCAATTCAACAACATATTCACATACATTTTCATCTGCCTTGCGTCTATGCTCACGAAACTTTTTCCTATACATTTCAGGTGTTAGCTTAAAACATTCTAATAAATGGCTTTTTACAGCAGTATAATCAAAACAGTCAGTGTCATGCATTTTTGCTAAAGAAGTTACAGCTTTACCATGGAGTAAAGGGGTCAGGAACCGTACCCAGAGCCCTTGGTCAACTTCATACTGTTTACATATCCGCTCAAACATATGAATGAAGCTATCAAAATTATCCCCCCCCTTTAAACCGTGGAAGAAATTTACTGAACTTTTGTTCTTCTGGGGTCCGGTTACTCCCTTCCCCATTGCCTCCATGACTCTGGCGAAGAGTCAGCATTTCCCTCTTATGCCTCCTCTGCTGTTCATTTTCCTCAGCTTGTAGACTCCTCATTTTCTCGGCTGCTTCTAGTTCCATACGCCTGGCCTCCAACTCAAGTCTCTTTAGCTCCAGCTGGATTTTTAAGTCCACTGCATAAAGGTTGAGCTGTTCATTCTCCAAAGATATTGTATCTCCACTGTCAGTCTGATTGTCCTCCAGGCTGCTGTTTTCTGATGCAGCTGTAACCAAGGCTGCAATCAGGTCTGCTTTAGTCAGGTTTCCATGCACCAGTCCCTAGTCTGGCACATCTCCGCCAGATAGCTCCTTGTCAGCTTTCCATACTCTTCTGCTGACATGCTGCCTGCTCACCCTGACTAATACTAAGCTAACAAAAGAAATAAAACAATTGTGATCTGAACTCTGAGTATACACTGCATGGCTGTTTTAGAGTACAAAACACTTTCAGAGATCACTGTACATAAGCTACAGGAATTCGCTCTACCCACACCACTACAAGCCAATTAGTATGTGAAGTAGATCCCACCACTGCCAAACACTTGTGATGACCGTGCCCTGGCCCAGCAATCAAGGAGCCTCGATCCTCACCACTAACACCAGGGAGGTCATCTCATAGAGAAGAGGGGAAAGGATACTTAATACACGCAGTGAAGTACAATTTCCCTTAAGTGCACACAGAGATCACAGTCAGTCTGGGGCTGGTTGCTCCTTTGCTCACCAGGTCCCCATTAAGACTCCCCACTGGCACAGCTATAGGGTCCAGGTCTCAGCCTAACTGGACAAGCTAGAACCTCCAGTACCCTCTCTGTCCAACTAGTGCTTCGTGTCCCTGCCAAGTAGCTGACACAACACACACTTTGAGATAAGTATTTATACAACTTCAAAGACACTCCTGGGAAAGGCTGACACAGATTCTCCAGCTGTGCCCCTTTACCCAGACTATATGGTAGTAATTACTGCCACCACCCAGTTAATAATATCAGCTACTAAAAGACCCTTAAAATGGTGTTCAGTTATTACTGTGCAATATTATTATCCAATGGTAGTATGACTAACAGTCAAGGCTTACTTTAGAGTGGCCTATTATAATAACCTCTATAAATATGCAATGTACTCTAGAGCTTATCTCTACACAAATCAGCCACAGGTAGAAGGTTTTAAAAATATTTAATAATAAATAATTAAAACACAAGACAAAACTACTACACCACAGAGATATCTAAGAGTTCAGAGATCACACAGAAACTTAAAATAATACAGTAGGACAGGTCTGATTTCAAAGAAAAATACCTAATTAATCTTTACTAGCTGTAACTATTCCTGCAAGAAATCACTGTGCTAAAACTTACATGTGAGCACAAGACAGAGTGCTGATAAGTTGGATACCAAGATCAAAATGCCTTCTAGTCTCTTGTGAGAAATAGTATTTAAACATTACAAACATACATGTCTCTAAGGCCCTCCCAAAATTACATCATTTTTGACACTTAGGTTTTCCCAGTACTCATATTGCATCATCCTAACACCTGGTCTGAGTTCTCAGGCCACACTGTATTATTTCGCAATCTAACACCTGCACAGAAACTTACAATAGAAGACATTTCACATGTATATGCTAACAGAAACCAGAGCAATAAAGCACCTTCCACATCTAAATTCTAGTCATAAACTATAGCTTTAAAACAATGGGCATGAAATCTTCACCCAGCCACCCTGGAGCCGAATTGTAAACATTAAAGAGATTCATAAGATCTTTTCAACTTAAACAACCCACTGTTGGCATTTTGTCTTTACCACTTACTGGCTCCCTCACCTTTGGTTCCCCACCTTGCCTCCATGGACATCTGTATGCCACATGGCCCCACTGGTTGCATTCAAAACATTTAACCCTAGCTCCTGGATGTGTACCTGGACTAGTGGCTTCCCCTGCTACTGGCGGATTCTGTTGGGCCAGTCTGTGCTGCCCACCATGGGTTCCTTTAGTCCCATAAGCAGACCTGGGGGTCCCTTTCCTGTGCAGGGCTGCCCTGTTTGCTAGGTATAGATCTCCCGTCTTCCCCAACTCCTCTGAAGTAGCACACTGTTTATCAGCTAACCAGATCCTCATGTTGTCAGGCAAAGTGCTAAGGGCTTGTTCCCTTACCAAACGGTCTGCCAGCCCTTCAAAAGTGGTGACCTGACATCCACTCACCCAGCTATGAAAATAAGTACTCAATTCAACAACATATTCACATACATTTTCATCTGCCTTGCGTCTATGCTCACAAAACTTTTTCCTATACATTTCAGGTGTTAGCTTAAAACATTCTAATAAATGGCTTTTTACAGCAGTATAATCAAAACAGTCAGTGTCATGCATTTTTGCTAAAGAAGTTACAGCTTTACCATGGAGTAAAGGGGTCAGGAACCGTACCCAGAGCCCTTGGTCAACTTCATACTGTTTACATATCCGCTCAAACATATGAATGAAGCTATCAAAATTATCCCCCCCCTTTAAACCGTGGAAGAAATTTACTGAACTTTTGTTCTTCTGGGGTCCGGTTACTCCCTTCCCCATTGCCTCCATGACTCTGGCGAAGAGTCAGCATTTCCCTCTTATGCCTCCTCTGCTGTTCATTTTCCTCAGCTTGTAGACTCCTCATTTTCTCGGCTGCTTCTAGTTCCATACGCCTGGCCTCCAACTCAAGTCTCTTTAGCTCCAGCTGGATTTTTAAGTCCACTGCATAAAGGTTGAGCTGTTCATTCTCCAAAGATATTGTATCTCCACTGTCAGTCTGATTGTCCTCCAGGCTGCTGTTTTCTGATGCAGCTGTAACCAAGGCTGCAATCAGGTCTGCTTTAGTCAGGTTTCCATGCACCAGTCCCCTAGTCTGGCACATCTCCGCCAGATAGCTCCTTGTCAGCTTTCCATACTCTTCTGCTGACATGCTGCCTGCTCACCCTGACTAATACTAAGCTAACAAAAGAAATAAAACAATTGTGATCTGAACTCTGAGTATACACTGCATGGCTGTTTTAGAGTACAAAACACTTTCAGAGATCACTGTACATAAGCTACAGGAATTCGCTCTACCCACACCACTACAAGCCAATTAGTATGTGAAGTAGATCCCACCACTGCCAAACACTTGTGATGACCGTGCCCTGGCCCAGCAATCAAGGAGCCTCGATCCTCACCACTAACACCAGGGAGGTCATCTCATAGAGAAGAGGGGAAAGGATACTTAATACACGCAGTGAAGTACAATTTCCCTTAAGTGCACACAGAGATCACAGTCAGTCTGGGGCTGGTTGCTCCTTTGCTCACCAGGTCCCCATTAAGACTCCCCACTGGCACAGCTATAGGGTCCAGGTCTCAGCCTAACTGGACAAGCTAGAACCTCCAGTACCCTCTCTGTCCAACTAGTGCTTCGTGTCCCTGCCAAGTAGCTGACACAACACACACTTTGAGATAAGTATTTATACAACTTCAAAGACACTCCTGGGAAAGGCTGACACAGATTCTCCAGCTGTGCCCCTTTACCCAGACTATATGGTAGTAATTACTGCCACCACCCAGTTAATAATATCAGCTACTAAAAGACCCTTAAAATGGTGTTCAGTTATTACTGTGCAATATTATTATCCAATGGTAGTATGACTAACAGTCAAGGCTTACTTTAGAGTGGCCTATTATAATAACCTCTATAAATATGCAATGTACTCTAGAGCTTATCTCTACACAAATCAGCCACAGGTAGAAGGTTTTAAAAATATTTAATAATAAATAATTAAAACACAAGACAAAACTACTACACCACAGAGATATCTAAGAGTTCAGAGATCACACAGAAACTTAAAATAATACAGTAGGACAGGTCTGATTTCAAAGAAAAATACCTAATTAATCTTTACTAGCTTTAACTATTCCTACAAGAAATCACAGTGCTAAAACTTACATGTGAGCACAAGGCAGAATGCTGGTAAGTTGGATACCAAGATCAAAATGCATTCTAGTCTCTTTTGAGAAATAGTATTTAAACATTACTAACAAACATGTCTCTAAGGCCCTCCAAAAATTACATCATTTTTGACACTTAGGCTTTCCCAGTACTCATATTGCATCATCTTAACACCTGGTCTGAGTTCTCAGGCCACAAACTGCATTATTTAGCAATCTAACACCTGCACAGAAACTTACAACAATAGAAGACATTTCACATGTATATGCTAGCAGAAACCAGAGTAATAAAGCACCTTCCACATCTAAATTCTAGTCATAAACGTTAGCCTTAAAACAATGGGCATGAAATCTTCATCCGGCCACCCTGGATCCAAATTGTAAACATTAAAGAGATTCATAATATCTTTTCAACTTAAAAAGACACATTTGAAATACTTGGCTTGGTTTTCCTTACAGCAGATGGCAATGTTGCAACAATCTTGAAGTTCACATTTTACAGTGTTTTCTTACATTCAAGAAACATGCCTGTATTTTACATTTATTATCAAGAAAACATGCCTGTATTTTACTTTTATTTATACAGTTGATAGAATTATGTATCAAATTCTATTTGACTAGTCTGGCAGCTTTCGCCCATCTCTCCCCAATCATCACAGAACTCATGAAGAAAAGTAATTTAATAAAACAGTTGAGTGCTTTCATCATATCTATTTGATACTTAAATAATGAAAGCAGTCATGTGATTAAACATAACTGCCAATGAAACAAGTTTAATTCACATTAAACAATTCATTTTGTGTTTTTAAATACTGTGGATGAATGAAGTTTCAATAATACCCATTAGCTTTTTAACCTGAAAAACAATTCTCGGTGTAATTCTCCCACTAACAAATAATTCTGCCAGTCACCCCCCCCATCAAATTGCTTAACTTTCTCCAGCAGAAAAAAAAACAATTTTGTTAAAATTGATAGAAGAAATATGCTTTGCCAAAACATTAATGTCTCTTATCTTCTGGCGTATACTGCTAGAGTGATCCAAATTCTCTCAGCTGTGCAAAAAGACTCTATGCGCAAAGTGTAGAAAAACAAGTGGAAAATGTTTTCTATGTAGGCAACCGGAATTGAATCCCTTTTCCACTCCATTCCCCATCTTTGATTATGATTCCAGTTATTCTACCGTCAAAGTTAATTTATCCATCATTTCCAGTTTTCATTAAGGATTCCATTCTTTATTCTTGACAGCCCAAAAAGTTTGTAAAGCCTTTCATGATGGAATCTTTATACTACTGCTTCCCATTAAGGACCCTACCCATCTATTGGATCTCAGTCTAATCGCAGAGGTCCACCCTTTGAACCAGCTTCTACTGCAGATTCAAAATTTCTTTCATAGAAGATCTGGTTTCTGGTGGTTCTCACCTCTAGCAGGTGTGTCAGTTACATGCTGTGTCATCTGGACTGCCATATTTAGTTTTCTCACAACAAGAGAGTGTCACTTAGAGCCAATGTTGAGCCAGTGTGTACTTTATCCCCAAAGTTGCCTCAGATTTCTTCCTCAGTCAAACCATTCATTTTTGTGAAGGGTGAGAAGTATGGAGAAGGGAAAATGTCAGTGCATTCATTTCATTTCTAATATGTTTTCTATGCGTCCTGTTGATTTCTTTGCCATCTAATATTAGTAAGTGCTGACAGGGTTAGAAAGGTATAAGATTTATTCTAAGTATAAAGTTCTGTTATGGAACTCGGAACTCATGCCTAATATGGACTGTCATAAACAAGCTGTCAGGAGATCTTAGCAAAATTATTGCTGTAGTGTCCATTTCTAACTGTTCAGTAGCTGCTCTATGATTGTTGCAATAATGATGTTTTTAATGAAAAAAATGTATAAAAATAATTTCTCTAGTTCAAGGAGACATGAACTTGATTTCCTGGTCTCCCACATATGTGTCTTTCTGTGAAATAAAGGAGATTGCAAAGACATAAAAAAGGTAGATTTTTGTGGGAGTTTTTTTGCTTTTGATGTTCAAGTTTTTGGAAACTCGATCATATGGTCTCTTTGATATTTTTTTCGAGTTTCCAAAAAGTTGATAATCTGACCTAGACCCCTAAAATGACAT